>NC_137043.1:12933188-12945688 GCF_032717465.1 Coenobita brevimanus | reverse complement strand
GACTATGGGGTCAAAACCAGAACACAAATAAAATGAAAAATGCTGTAAACCCAAAATCAAGGCCAAAAGCTCTTTCTCAATAGTTGAGTAGTTCTTTTGAGGTGGAGTGAACTTCTTACTGTAATAAGATACAGGGTGTTCAATACCCTGATCATCCTCTTGCAGCAAAACAGCCCCAGCTCATGTATCACTTGCGTCAACAGCCATCTTAAAAGGCTTAGCAAAATTTGGAGTAGCGAGCACTGGCTGACTTAATAGGACAGTTTTAAGTCTGTTGAAAGAGGATTCACAGTTATCGGTCCAGACAAATTTAACTCCCTTTTTCAGTAGGTCTGTAAGTGGTGATACAAGAATTGAAAAGTTAAGAACAAATCTCCTGTAATAACCTACCATTCCCAAAAATCTTTGTAGCTCTTTCCTACTTTTAGGTCTGGGAAGATCACTTATAACCTGAGCCTTAGCTCCTGGTGGTGCAACATGTCCATCACCAATTACGTACCCAAGGTACTGAACTTTAGCTTGACCAAACTCACACTTTGATAAATTAGCTACAAGATTAGCCTGAACCAAACGCTCAAGAAATTTACTGACATGGCATAGGTGATCTTTCCAGTTGTCACTGAAGATTAATACATCATCAATATAAACAACACACCCTGCCAAACCCTCTGTTACAACATTCATGAGCTTCTGAAATGTGGCTGGTGCATTCTTCATACCATATGGCATTACAGAACATGCAAAAGTCTTTCCTAGTGTTACAAAACATGAGATCTCCCTAGCACGTTCAGTCATAGGTACTTGCCAGTATCCCTTTAACAAATCAAACTTACTTATGTACCTAGCCTTTCCGATCTTGTCTATGCAATCTTCCACGCGAAGGAGAGGGTAAGTGTCTGTTTTGGTTATCTGATTAACACGTCTGTAGTCGATGCAAAGCCGCTGTGACCCACCTGGCTTAGGGACTAGAGTGACAGGAGAACTCCACTCGCTCTGGCAGGGCTCAATCATCTTGTGGTCCAACAGGTAGCCAAGCTCCTTCTGGATGAGAGGAACTTTCAATGGGTTCACACGGTAAGGAGGCAGTTTAATTGGCTTTGCGTCTCCAACATCGACATCATGCATCAACACAGTGGTTCTTCCTGGAGTGGCACGGAACACTTGCGGGTACTCCTGCAGTAATGCCGAAAACTCCTGCCTTTCCTCGGGAGCTAGATGTGAAAGCTTAGTCTGGAGATCATTCATTGTATCAGGATTCTTCCCCAAACTATCACTTAGGCTCATGCTGCATGGGAGAACTTCACTTGCAGACTCGGGTGGAACACCTACAGTGCAGACTGGGTTATTTTCGTCCCGCCTGTGATATAACTTTAGCATGTTGATGTGACGTAGTTGCTTGTTCTTTCTACGATCTGGTGTGGCGATGCCATAGTTGACATCACTGAGTTTCTTCTCCACGAAATAAGGACCACTAAACTTGGCTTGAAGAGGTTGCCCATGCACCGGTAGCAAAATCAAAACCTGATCTGGCTGAAAGAGGTGTAACCTGGACTTCTTATCATACCAAGTCTTCATCTTCTGAGCAGCTCCTAAATTCTCTCTTGCCAGCTGTAAAGCAGTGGACAGCCGTTCTTTGAACTTCATCACATACTCCAGCAGGTTGACGTCGTCTTCCTCCGACAGCCAGCATTCCTTGAGTAGCTTAAGGGGTCCTCTTACTTCATGGCCAAACAGTAGTTCAAAAGGTGAGAAGCCCAGTGATTCATTTGGAGATTCTCTTGCAGCAAACACAACGAATGGAAGACCTTTATCCCAGTCTTTCTGATGTTCCAAACAGTATTTCTTGAGCATCGATTTGAGTGTTTGATGATATCTCTCCAACGCTCCTTGGGTCTGGGGATGGTAAGCTGAAGACGTGATCTGGGTGATGCCCAACTCTTTCAGAGACTGCTTGAAAACATTTGACATGAAATTACTTCCCCGGTCTGACTGTACCTCCTTGGGCAGACCAAACTTTGTGAAGAACCCTAGCATTTCCTTAACCACGTTCTTTGCTGAGATATTTCTAAGTGGAATGGCTTCAGGATAACGAGTAGCCATATCAATCAGGGTCAACACATAAGAAAATCCTGAAGAAGTCTTAGGAAGAGGGCCCACAATATCCACCAACACACGGGTGAAAGGTACCTCAAAAGGAGGAATGGGAACTAGAGGTGCAACCTTTTCGGTCTGATTACACTTCCCCACAACTTGACAGGTGTGACAAGACTTACAATACCAGGAAACATCCCTGAAGATACCTGGCCAGTAGAAGTGTTTCAAAATGCGTGCCACAGTCTTCCTCACTCCAAGGTGTCCTGCCAAACTGGAATCATGAGCCACTCGAATGATATCCTGCCTACAAACACGAGGGATGACAACTTGATGTACAACCTCCCATTCACAGTCGGCTGATGATGTTGAGGGTCTCCACTTCCTCATAAGTACTCCTGACTTTATATAATAACAAGTAGAAGAACCAGCTGACTCTTCGTCACCGCAAGCAGAGTTAGCTAGACCTTTCAACTCAGGGTCAGCAACCTGCAACTCAACCAACTCTTGACGAGACAAATTATCAACACTACGGGGTACTGCCTCATCTGGTGAGTGGTCCAAATTAGCAAGAAAAGTGTCAGCTAGGATAACATCATCATCATCATTATCCTCTAAATCACCAGTAACTTTAGACTTAGCCATAGTGACAGCACATGCAGGGAACACATCAGGGACATCACAATCCTGGGTCGCAGCCACTGGCTCACTAGACAACTGAGGAGCTGGACACACTTGACTTCCACCAATATCATTTCCAAGTAAGAAAGTTACACCTGACATTGGGAGTGTCTCAACCAACCCAACCATAACGGAACCATTAACAAAACCAGACTCTAAATTCACTCTGCACAGAGGGACAGAGAAGTAATTATTCCCTACACCTTGTAAGATTACAGTTTCATCAGATGAATTAACATTAGAGCCTAGAACACTGGTCAGCATTAGGGATTGGCAAGCACCTGTATCACGATATATTTTAACTGATTTCCTGTCATTACTGTCCAGAGGACTGACAAAATCATCAGACAGGAAATTAGCACATGAACTCTTGAGAGTGTCACCCACGTTACTGCTCAAAAGAGGAGCTTCATCATGAGGATTTAATTTACCCCTCAAAGCAGGTTCAGTTAACTCAGTTAAAGAATTCTGGGAACTCTCAAGGGTGGACACTAGACCAATTGACTGAATATTTAAAGACTCCTTTTTGTTCACATCACGCTGTCTCCTGAAACATTTCTCCGTAGTATGACCAAGCTTACTACAATAAGTACATTTACTTTTCTGAAATCTAGGGGTGAAGCTTGTATTTACTTCCTGAGAAACATCATCTTTATTCTCATTCCTGTTACCTGTACTCTGAGCAGAGGCAATGTACTTACTCTCAGCTTTCCCTTTTTCTTTAGAATATGTCTTGTGAGTGAGAACATATTCATCAGCTAAGACTGCAGCATCAGACAAATTATCTATTCTTTTCTCATCAAGATATAGGCTTACATCTTTATAAATACACCTTTTGAAGACCTCCAGCAAAATTATCTGCTTAAATTTACCAAAATCAGAATCCACATTCTTAGAATTTAACCACTGCTGTAACAGATCTTCTTTGATTTTTGCATACTCAACATGGGATTGCTTATCTTGCTTATAAGTTGTCCTAAATTTTACTCTATAGGCTTCAGGAACAAGCTCATAGGCCTTAAGAATCAAGCTCTTAACGACATCATAATTATCAGATTGATCCTGAGGCAAAGATGCATAAGTTACTTGAGCTTTACCGGTGAGAACAGTTTGAAGGAGTACTGGCCAATACTTTTTGGGCCAATTAAAACCTGTAGCTACCCTCTCAAACAACTGAAAATACTTTGTTAAATCAGATTCATTAAAAGGAGGGACAAGTTTAACACTTTTAGCCACATCAAAATCATCAGACCTAGATGATCCAGTTCCACCTTGTTTCATGCGATACTCATGGTCTGCCTGAATCCTAGCAAGTTGAACTTGTGCCTGAAACTCAGCCTCTTTAGCACGAGCCTGAAACTCAGCCTCCTTAGCTTTTGCCTGAAATTCAGCCTCCTTAGCACGGGCCTCCTGCAGGGCTAGCTGTAACTTAGCTAATTCAATCTGCGTTTGCTCATTTGGAGGAGTTACATTAAACAAGCTTTCATTAATCATGTCAACAATTTGATCTTTAGAATGATGAGAGCGAACAGCAATTCCCAATTGTTGAGCAACAAGCTTAAGTTCATTCTTTGTTCTGTTTTCTACATCACACACTGTTTGCACATTTAACAAAAAATCTTTGGCTTCATCAAGCGTAGTAATAGTAGACATCATGAATAAATCACAGTCACAAAATATCAAGCAATATCCCTATGATAATATCCTGAATATCCTGATAAGAGGTCGCCAAATTTATGTTACGGAACAGAGAAAGATAATGTACACTTTAAGTGAGAATACTAAAAATCACTACTGTCCCGTAAAGTTCCAGGTTCAAAACAAAAGAGTTAGGTAAAATTACAAGTTAAAGTTTAATGCTCAAACTAACAACAAAACATTCAGGACTCATAAGGATAATGTATTGGCAAAAAACAGGTTAAATATATGGTTAACTGCAATAGCCTCTATTAACACGAAATTAGCAAGAGTAAATTTATCTAAGTCAGCCCTGATAAAATGAAAATACCAGATAATACTCAGTGAATGCAAGATATATTATTACAGATACAAAATATTATTAATATGGGCTGACACCCAAAACACATGAATCACAAAAATCCCACCAGGCCCAAGAATTAACACCTCACGCTACACAGCACAAGAAAAAATGCAATAACAGTTATACTCAAATTACACAGCTGCTAGATGGTTGGAGACTTCCTGAGCACTCACAATAATAACAACTGTACAGGGGAGGACAGAGATGTGAACAAAATGAGGAGTAGATCTAAGTGGCAATTAATGCAGAGACTGAGCTCATTATAAAGGGGACGGTAGAGCTTGATACAACTTGTAAGAAGGACGCGCAAATGAAGCCATGGGGACAAAGAGTTGACAATCCTGCTCTGAACAACAGAAAGAACGACTTACTCTACTATAAGGGAGGAGGGGGGGAGTGAGGTTGAACACGCTCGTGATCAAACATGCAGCATACTGTACGTTAGAATTACACAAAGGATGATGAAATCATAGGCTATGTAACAATATATATATATATATATATATATATATATATATATATATATATATATATATATATATATATATATATATATATATATATATATATATATATATATATATATATATATATATTCATCAGCCGTTTGAGTGTCCACTGCAGGACCGGCCTATCCCAACCGAAGTGGGGACGTTACAGCCAATGCATCTCTACCAAGTGGCTTAGGCTGCCTGGTAGAGATTGTATGTAGGGTGAGAAATGCTTGTAAGTGTGATTGTAGTGTTGGAGTGGCTTTGCATGTGTGTGTAGTCCGTAAACCAAGTGTAATCGGCCCGCGTAAGCCGACTGGGTGCAAGCATACTTTATAGTATGCGACACTGGTTCAATCACAGCACCCCTTATGTCTGCCAAACCAGTACGTGGTCGGAAAAACGCTCTCAAAGTTTATTACCCTAGCCGGGCGCGAACCCTAGTTCTCCAGTGTACGAAAACGCACACTTTACCACTGAGGCTATATATATATATATATATATATATATATATATATATATATATATATATATAATGTATATGTACAGTGGTAGAGTGTGCGTTTTCATGCCTGGAACGAGGGTTCGTGAACCGTCAGGGAAATAAACTTTGGGAGCATATTTCCGGTCACGTACTGCTTTGGCGGACATAAGACGTGCTGTGGTTGAACCGGTGCTGCATACTATAAAGTATGCTTGCACGCACTTGGTTTGCGCGGCCCGATTACACTTGGTTCACAGACTGCACACACATCCAAAGCCACTCCAACACTACAATCATACTTACAAGCGCTTCTCACCCTACATACAATCTGTAAGACAGCCTAAGCCACTTGGTAGAGATACATGGGCTGTATCGTCCCCACTTCGGTTGGGATAGGCCGGTCCTGCAGTGGACACTCAAACGGTATACATAGAGAGAGAGAGAGAGAGAGAGAGAGAGAGAGAGAGAGAGAGAGAGAGAGAGAGAGAGAGAGACAGACAGACAGACAGACAGACAGAGACCGAGAGACTCGGATAGATAGATAGATCGATACCTTTATATATAGATAGATGAATAGATAGACAGATAGATGAACTGTACCCTAATTTACAACACTGGTGTCAGGTTTACCAATGGATATCACACCTCATGGAATCAGCAATTAATCATGCAGTCAATGGACACAGTATATACACAACGTGACGAGAGTTATGGGAGGCAGGGTATGCAGGGTAGGCACAGATAACACTGATGGATGTGACAGCAAAAGAATTCACCACCTGAAAGGAGTGGGGGGCGCAGTATATACGGACAACCCTGTTTATAATTTCAGCTGGGAGAATCTTTAATTATTGTTTCAGTTGGCATACATTTTAATATTCTAAGGTTTCCTTTGTTCATTACATTGTCATCGTATCGCTTGGAAGCTTTAACTTATATTTCCTCGTCTTCACGTGTGTTCTCCCTTTGATGGGCACACGAAACGCTTAACTAAGTAACCATATATGCCTGTAATTCTTAACAGCCATACCACACCATACTGAACAGATAATCTTCAACATTCTATAAATTCACAGTAGCAATTGCACAAAACTGTTTCGATAATAAAGCGCAAAATTTATATAGGTACAAGCTACTCCTCAAATAAGTACCTGTTATTTAGGGGATCTGATCAGGCCAACTGCTTTCAAATGATAGGTTCTCAACGCTTTTCACACAAAATGGAAGTATCTGTCGTGACACTAAAAAATAAATAAATAAATAAATAAATAAAAAATAAAATGAGAAAGCAGCTCTCATTACGTCCCTCACTAACAATTATCGAACGCGAGATGCTTCACTCTCGTAATCTTTTGCAGTTTTAGTGAAGCCACACATCACACCACACCACACCGCACCACGCAACATACCATACCACCCTCTTGCACCACACCGGCCCAAGGGCATTTACCGAAACGCTGTGAGGCTCCAGACTGTGGTAATTTTATACTTGTTCCATGAAAGACATGACTGTTTAGTACATTGCATGATGATTTAGTAAAAAAGTGAGTCAGTTTCATGGTAATTAAATAATGTTACCTTTTAACCTGAACAGGTTTATGACGAATGGCAATTACATTATTCACTTAAATTTTTCCGTATAGTTAATATATCAATGGTACAATGTATGATTAACTATCAGGTACATGAAAAACGTTATCGTTGTTCCATATAACATATATCGATGTGTATGAATGCACAAGATTCCAAAACGGTGTATATACTGTATTTAGACGTATAGTAGCGACAGCATGCTATCCCCAGCCACTGCCTTTACTTGACTACGGTGACGTCTTCTATAGTATAAAATCTCTCTCTCTCTCTCTCTCTCCTTTCCCTGAGAACTTTTCCTGCGGCAACTTAAATATATAAGTTAGGAGTACGGGTCCCCTGGGAGGGGGGAGAGAGAGAGAGAGAGAGAGAGAGTGGCAACATATAGAATAGCCGTGCTAAAAATAAAAAGATAGAGAAACAAATAGGTACAACTGAGAAGCATCGGAATAAAAATAACACAAAACAAATAAATGCTTTGAAAGGGCGACGAGGAAAGGGAAGCACCTGGTGAGAAACACAGACGAAACAAGCCGTATTGGGGAGAGAATGGGAGGGAAGAATAACAGAAGCTGCAGACAACACCAACAGAGTGGAGGGAGGAGTGGAAAAAAAAAAAGGACATTAAACAATATTACGATGACTTTTACATATACTGTTTCGACTACGATTACTACTCGAACAACAATAAAAACAATAATTACTGTACTACTACTACTACTACTACTGCCACAACTTCTACTGTGGTTATTAATAACGCGATTATTGCGACAACGGCCACTATTACGGCTACGACAAGGAGATCGACTAAAACAACAACTACATTGATTACGGGTAAGACAACGACAGTGACAAAGACGACGATGACGGCAACGACTTGACTATTGTTACTACCTCCGCTGCTGCTGCTGTTACTATTACTCATTGCCACTACTGTACAACAACAACAACAACAACAACAACAACAACAACCACCACTACTACTACTACTACTACTACTGTTGCTGCTGCGGCTGCTGTTAGTAGTAGTTGTAGCAATCATAATGATATTTATAATAATGAATTCAATAGGTTACAGCAATAGTAAATAATTCATCATCATCATCATCATCATCATCCCAGCTTTTCTTCCCATTCAAAGGGTGGGATGAGGTATGGTATGAAAAAAAGGGGAAACATGAGAAGAAGAAGTAATCAACTGAATGGCCAATGAAATAGACATTTACCGTACTTATTCACTCCCCACATAATGGTCTATCTATCTATCTATCTATCTATCTATCTATATATGTCTATATGGTAATATAGGTAGGTATGTTCGTTTGTCCATTTGCTACCGTAACACAGCAAAAGCGGTGCTTTGTAGCGCAATTTTTGCCAGGGCAATGTACCATTAAAATGCTCTAACTTCAAGAATAAAACAATATTCAGTCCAATGGGGCCAAAGGTTCCCAAGTTATGACTCATTTCTGGCCTTTTGACATCGAGCGGCTTCGGCGGCCTCAAGGCGGATCACTTTCTTTGTGGGCACTGAAGTTACCACAACACAGCCTTTTTGACATCGAGCGGAGAGGCCACCTTCGCCGGCCTTTCAGCGAGTGACAGTAAAATATGAAGGATGGTCAAGAGATTAATAATTGTGAGGCCAGTCTGAAGAGAAAATTCTAAAAAAATTGTTAGGTTATGTGAAAAACTAGCTAACAAATAGCATAACCTATTTTACAAACGTTCCCAGCTGCAAGAATTACATGGGTGGGACAAAAATAGTTAATTAAAGTATTTCCAACTTAATTACTTAAGGGAAGAAAGAAATAATTATAACTGTGAAAAGAATGAAGGGGGAATAGATGAAATTAGTTTAAAATTCAGTTAAATGAATTCTGAATGAGGACAAAAAAATCCGAGTGTTACTGAGTAGCACTGATGTTGTAATACTCTGTTGAGGAGAGGAACCAACTGCATATGGAGTCGCCCATTTCAGCATTTCCTTTAATTAGCTTCCCTACTTGAAACGATTCTATTCAACTCAGTGGAGATCCATTGCAGTAAAGGCTTTAGCTCTTACTTATGCCCCACTCTCAGCCGAATATTTTATACCCCGGCAAGTTTTGGAACAAAATACGAATTTTTTTTCGAACATGGCAGGGTTTATGGTTTCTGCATGAACTTTCTCAGGCTCCTGTGACTCACACTCATCTAAATAAAGTTATTATTGGTGGGCTGGAATAATAGGGTTGTTCTCTCCATAATATGGTTCATGGTGACTAATTTAATTCTTGCATTCTCTTAAGACTGTACAGTTTTTAATCAAACTTGGCCTAGATTCAGTCCTTTTGCAAATTATTTTATGTAGTTCAGTGACAGAAAAAATTACTGCCACGTCTCTATATCCTTTCCATATCACTTCTTTGTGACTAGCGCTGTATTCGAGAGTTGATCTATTGTGATAACTCAGCATTCAAAATGGGGAGATGGCAATTTTAGGCCAGGGTAGAATAAAAATTGTATAACTATTTTCTGATCAGAATAGAATTTTGGAATGTTTTTGAGCACGAAAGGGTTGAAATTTTGCTTCCATCACCTCTCTCGCGAGGACTAAAAAAAAAAACGAGCATAAGAAGAAAAAAGCGTAGTTTGCTGCCTGTCATCAACACGAGGGTGACTGGTGCAAGCATATAAAATTGTTAAGTATTGGTGTAACACACGTCCCGCGTTAGTCGGCGTACATTCCAGTCTCCACCTGTACTGCAGGATGAACAGCATCTAGAAGTAAACAAACAGTCCAATCGTCTGACCGGCCTGAGAATAGAATTTTGGTTCTTCCAGTATCAAGCTGGATGTGCTAACCAATCCTCCAACGGTTCTCTCAATCATAAGGTGCCTCGGTTGCAACTCACTATGATTGACACACACATCCCCAAGAAGGAGGCTGAGATTCTATACTTTGTCCATTTTTAGTTGAACTACAACTTTCATCTCTCCTTCATGAATGCTGAGCTCTAAAAAAAAAAATTAAAATAAATAAATAAATAAAACCAAAAAAAAACAAAAAAAACACACACACCAGAACACTGCACTGATCTCGAAATGCTTTTGCTCGGATGTAGAACGGTAGAGTTAACACTAGAATAAGGTGCGAGTTACGGGCAGGCCGTATGCTTAAACCTGAAATAGCAAAGTGGGATACAGACCTCCAATTCTTTATTTTTGCTGCACGAGATGAGGATGAAACGTATTTGGCCATCCTAAGTCGTTGCTGACTGCATTCTGTAATATGGGATGCAGGCTGATCATACCTAATAACCTCAGGTGTTCCATAAATGACCTTAGGTAATTAGGGGATTGCATTTCACTTTGCGATTTAAGCTTTAATACGACCCGTAGAATTAACACCAACATGATGCTAATGACGTAGTGATGTGAAGAGGACGTAAAGACGTAGTATTAGCACTTGAAGTATTATATAAAGGACATAAAACCACGTTGTTAAGTATAGAATATGGTGCTAGTCAAAATGATGTGTCAAAAATAAGGTGTACAACATTACTAATAACTTGTTAGTCCAGAATATGATGATAGTCACATAAAAGTGCTATGGTCTTGGATGCAGAAAAACAGTATCCTCATTTGCCACTGAGCCAAGATGCAAATGGACGAAAACCAGCAATTTAAAGCGAACGAACCACAGGGTGGTCCAAAAGTTTCATACATAGGGAAAATTATTACATTTCTTTTTCTTTTTACTCCTACAAACTCATTTTATTCACAAAATATTTTCTACATGGTTGCCACTACCTTGAAAACACATACAAATGCGTCTTTCTCACTCAAGGTGAACTCGCGTTAACACATCTGGCATTCTAGAAGGGTACTAACTGGATACCATTATTCCTATGTATGGAGACTTCTGGGCCAGCTTGTACAGTTGTAATAAGACTGGACCGTCTTGGGCGCAGAGCCATCTATGGGAGGTGAAAAGGAAATGAATACTCCTTCACCAGCAAACCTATTGACCACCTCACCCCGGGTACATTTTTTCCCACTATTTTCACTCTTTCCTGACTTTTTTTTTTTTTCAGGAATTAAGAGAATTTTAGAGCTGAACTTTAATACATAGTGTTCATTTACCCTTTTACCCCTCGTTGTTTCCCCCAAGCTAAGTAATATCCTCAGGAAATTTTATGAATAACATGGAAAATCCGCCATCGGGCTGAAGCGATAAAACGAACTTCTGCTACCAGACACGATTTATTCCTACACAATACAATGCTCCATACTACTGTATATACCATCCTGTACTGTGTAGTATGTAAATCTGAGTGGTAATCTTGAAGGATACATAGGATCACCATATTTTGCAGTTTTCTTCCTTCCTTTTTTTTTTTTTTCCTAAGCCCATCGTGGGAGTGTTTGAGTAATTTTTAAGTGCGTTTTCATGTTTCGGTGTTATTTATTTCTTTAAAAGAGTGAGAAGCATATAAAAATACTCCGAATAGACGGGCGCCACTTTGTGGTGAGCTGAAGACAGAGGAAAGCCACTTTAACCCCTTAACCGCGAGGCGTCACTTTCGTGACGCTTGGGAGCAAGGGATCATACTGTGGGGCGTCACATTTGCGATTCTGTGTTATTTTGAATTCGCCCGGACTTTCAAGTGGTGGCTTGTATCATCTATCAGTACTGCCAATGTCCAACACTAGTCAGCACTCCTAATCTCATCTGTACTCCCATCCATTGTTGACAATTTAGCCATTTCTCCCCGTTCTTGACTCCCCTCCCTACCTCCCCTCCATTACCCTCTCCTCTCACCTGCCCAGCCGTGCTACGCTAAGTAAATCTTCCCTGGAATTTTCCACTGATTTCATCCATTGAAATAAGCCCTATGCCCTATTCTTATACCAAATAATATATACCAAAAAGAAATAAGGTAAGTGAGAGTGCCATACACCTGGAATTGGCTAATTATCACCTGACAACACCTCACGTGCACTTGTTTGCTAATATTCGCTGTTTATTTCCCCTTGAAATATGCCGTATAATCTATTCTCGTAATAAAAATTTATATAAGGAGAGAAGGGAGAAGCCTAAGTGATATTTACATTCACCTGGAGCTACATAATTTAT
>NC_137043.1:12715688-12930688 GCF_032717465.1 Coenobita brevimanus | reverse complement strand
CCATCCTTTGTGTAATTCTAACGTACAGTGTGCTGCCTGTTTGATCACGAGCGTGTTCTACCTCACTCCCCCCTTCTACCGTTATAGTAGAATAAGTCGTCCTTTCTGTTGTTCAGAGCGGGATTGTCAACTCTTTGTCCCCATGGCTTCATTTGCGCGTCCTTCTTACAAGTTGTATCAAGCTCTGCTGGCCCCTATATAATGAGCTCAGTCTTTACATTAATTGCCACTTAGATCTACTCCTCATTTTGTTCACATCTCTGTCCTCCCCTGTACAGTTATTATTGTGAGTGCTCAGGAAGTCTCCAACCATCTAGCAGCTGTGTAATTTGAGTATAAGTGTTATTGCTTCTTGTTCTTGTACTGTATAGCATAAGTTGTTAATTTGTAGGCCTGGTGAGGTTTTCGTGATTGATGTAAAGTTTGGAAGTCAGTCATTATTAATAATATTTTGTATCTGTAATAATTTATCTTGTATTAACTGAGCATTACCCAGTGTATTTTCATTTTACCAGGGCTGACTAAGATAAATTTACTCTTGCTAATTTCATGTTAATAGAGGCTATTGCAGTTAACCATATATTTAACCTGTTTTTTGCCATTACATTATCCTTGTGAGTCCTGAATGTTTTGTTGTTAGTTTGAGCATTAAACTTTAACTTGTAATTTTACATAACTCTTTGTTTTGAACCTGGAACTTTACGGGACAGTACTGATTTTTAGTATTCTCACATAAAGTGTACATTATCTTTCTCAGTTCCGTAACATAAATTTGGCGACCTCATATCAGGATATTCAGGATATTATCATAAGGATATTGCTTGATATTTTGTGATTGTGATTTATTCATGATGTCTACTATTACTACACTTGATGAAGCCAAAGACTTTTTGTCAAATGTGCAAACAGTATTGGATGTAGAAAACAGAACAAAGAATGAACTTAACCCGCCCCGTCCCGACGACGTATGGGTACGTCACCACGATTTGCATTTGCCAGTCCCGGCGACATACCAGTACGTCGTGCAATTGCAAGGTCGCTAATTTGCACAATTTTCAATTTTCGCACGTGATTTTTCGTATGTATACACGGGACACCTTCCTCTATTCCTGTACAAGATACCAAGCAAGGACAATGCCTTACACTGCATAACCTCCCCCCTCCCCCCCTCACGACATTGTCTTGGCAAAGGACCTGTTACCAGTGACCTGGCTAGTAAAGTTATTCAGGGCCAGAGTGATTCCCCAATCGATGACAATGTGGAGGACAATGTTTACATAGCATTAGAAGAAGAAACAGCCAGAAATAATGATCAGGTAGTGTGGCAAAAATAGGTCAGGTATGGTGATTAGTTAGTGAGTGAAACAATGCTTATAATGCCTTTATTACTGCTTGAAAACCAATATACTGTCATACTACATATACATTCGTACCAAGTAAATAAATAAGTACCGTTTATGAGTGGATAAAATAGTTACCCTCCCATAGAACTCGTTTTCTTTGGTGCCAGCATGTTAGAAAACCCACTCAGGTAAGGAGGAACTCCTACCTGGAATGGGCACTTTAAACCTCAGGTGAGCGATTTCTCTATGAATTTTCGATGTTTCTCACCAAAAGCGAAGGTTTTAGCCAAAAAAAAAAATTTCGAAAATACCTCGGGACTGGGGGATGTCGGAGGTGCGGAAAGCCTCGGGACGTGACGGGTTAAGCTTGTTGCTCAACAATTGGGAATTGTTGTTCGCTCTCATCATTCTAAAGATCAACTTGTTGACATGATTAATGAAAGCTTGTTTAATGTAACTCCTCCAAATGAGCAAACGCAGATTGAATTAGCTAAGTTACAGCTAGCCCTGCAGGAGGCTCAGGCTAAGGAGGCGGAGTCTCGTGCTAAGGAGGCTGAGGCACAAGTTGAACTTGCTAGGATTCAGGCAGACCATGAGTATCGCATGAAACAAGGTGGAACTGGATCATCTAGCTCTGATGATTTTGATGTGGCTAAAAATGTTAAACTTGTCCCTCCTTTTAATGAATCTGATTTAACAAAGTATTTTCAGTTGTTTGAGAGGGTAGCTACAGGTCTTAATTGGCCCAAAAAGTATTGGCCAGTACTCCTTCAAACTGTTCTCACCGGTAAAGCTCAAGTAACTTATGCATCTTTGCCTCAGGATCAATCTGATAATTATGATGTAGTTAAGAGCTTGATTCTTAAGGCCTATGAGCTTGTTCCTGAAGCTTGTAGAGTAAAATTTAGGACAACTTATAAGCAAGATAAGCAATCCCATGTTGAGTATGCAAAAATCAAAGAAGATCTGTTAGAGCAGTGGTTAAATTCTAAGAATGTGGAATCTGATTTTGACAAATTTAAGCAGATGATTTTGCTGGAGGACTTCAAGAGGTGTGTTAATAAAGATGTAAGCCTATATCTTGATGAGAGAAGAATAGATAATTTGTCTGATGTTGCAGTTTTAGCTGATGAATATGTTCTCACTCACAAGAGATATTCTAGAGAAAGAAGGAAAGCTGAGAGTAAGGACGTTGCCTCTACTCAGAGTACAGGTAACAGGAAAGAGAATAAAGATGATGTTTCTCAGGAAGTAAATACCAGCTTCACCTCTAGATTTCAGAAAAGTAAATGTACTTATTGTAGTAAGCTTGGTCATACTACAGAGAAATGTTTCAGGGGACAGCGTGATGTGAACAAAAAGGAGTCTTTAAATATTCAGTCAATTGGTCTAGTGTCCACTCTTGAGAGTTCCCAGAATTCTTTAACTGAGTTAACTGAACCTGCTTTGAGGGGTAACTTAAATTCTCATGATGGAGCTCCTCTTTTGAGCAGTAACGTGGGTGACACTCTCAAGAGTTCATGTGCTAATTTCCTGTCTGATGGTTTTGTAAGTCCTCTGGACAGTAATGACAGGAAATCAGTTAAAATATATCGTGATACAGGTGCTTGCCAATCCCTTATGCTGACCAGTGTTCTAGGCTCTAATGTTAATTCCTCTGATGAAACTGTAATCTTACAAGTTGTAGGGAATAATTACTTCTCTGTCCCTCTGTGCAGAGTGAATTTAGAGTCTGGTTTTGTTAATGGTTCCGTTATGGTTGGGTTGGTTGAGACACTCCCAATGTCAGGTGTAACTTTCTTGCTTGGAAATGATATTGGTGGAAGTCAAGTGTGTCCAGCTCCTCAGTTGTCTAGTGAGCCAGTGGCTGCGACCCAGGATTGTGATGTCCCTGATGTGTTCCCTGCATGTGCTGTCACTAGGGCTAAGTCTAAAGTTACTGGTGATTTAGAGGATAATGATGATGATGATGTTATCCTAGCTGACACTTTTCTTGCTAATTTGGACCACTCACCAGATGAGGCAGTACCCCGTAGTGTTGATAATTTGTCTCGTCAAGAGTTGGTCGAGTTGCAGGTTGCTGACCCTGAGTTGAAAGGTCTAGCTAACTCTGCTTGCAGTGAGGAAGAGTCAACTGGTGCTTCTACTTGTTATTATATAAAGTCAGGAGTACTTATGAGGAAGTGGAGACCCCCAACAGCATCAGCCGACTGTGGATGGGAGGTTGTACATCAAGTTGTCATCCCTCGTGTTTGTAGGCAGGATATCATTAGAGTGGCTCATGATTCCAGTTTGGCAGGACACCTTGGAGTGAGGAAGACTGTGGCACGCATTTTGAAACACTTCTACTGGCCAGGTATCTTCAGGGATGTTTCCTGGTATTGTAAGTCTTGTCACACCTGTCAAGTTGTGGGGAAGTGTAATCAGACCAAAAAGGTTGCACCTCTAGTTCCCATTCCTCCTTTTGAGGCGCCTTTCACCCGTGTGTTGGTGGATATTGTGGGCCCTCTTCCTAAGACTTCTTCAGGATTTTCTTATGTGTTGACCCTGATTGATATGGCTACTCGTTATCCTGAAGACATTCCACTTAGAAATATCTCAGCAAAGAACGTGGTTAAGGAAATGCTAGGGTTCTTCACAAAGTTTGGTCTGCCCAAGGAGGTACAGTCAGACCGGGTAAGTAATTTCATGTCAAATGTTTTCAAGCAGTCTCTGAAAGAGTTGGGCATCACCCAGATCACGTCTTCAGCTTACCATCCCCAGACCCAAGGAGCGTTGGAGAGATATCATCAAACACTCAAATCGATGCTCAAGAAATACTGTTTGGAACATCAGAAAGACTGGGATAAAGGTCTTCCATTTGTTGTGTTTGCCGCAAGAGAATCTCCAAATGAATCACTGGGCTTCTCACCCTTTGAACTACTGTTTGGCCATGAAGTAAGAGGACCCCTTAAGTTACTCAAGGAATGCTGGCTGTCGGAGGAAGATGACGTCAACCTGCTGGAGTATGTGATGAAGTTCAAAGAACGGCTGTCCACTGCTTTACAGCTGGCGAGAGAGAATTTAGGAGCTGCTCAGGAGAAGATGAAGACTTGGTATGATAAGAAGTCCAGGTTACGCCACTTTCAGCCAGGAGATCAGGTTTTGATTCTGCTACCAGTTCATGGGCAACCTCTTCAAGCCAAGTTTAGTGGTCCTTATTTCGTGGAGAAGAAACTCAGTGATGTCAACTATGTCATCGCCACACCAGATCGTAGAAAGAACAAGCAACTATGTCACATCAACATGCTAAAGTTATATCACAGGCGGGACGAAAATAATCCAGTCTGCACTGTAGCTGTTCCACCCGAGTCTGCAAGTGAAGCTCTCCCATGCAGTATGAGCCTGAGTGATAGTTTGGGGAAGAATCCTGATATCATGAATGATCTCCAGACTAAGCTTTCTCATCTACCTCCCGAGGAAAGGCAGGAGTTTTCGGCATTATTGCAGGAGTACCCGCAAGTGTTCCGTGCCACTCCAGGAAGAACCACTGTGTTGATGCATGATGTCGATGTTGGAGATGCAAAGCCAATTAAATTGCCTCCTTACCGTGTGAACCCAGTGAAAGTTCCTCTCATCCAGAAGGAGCTTGGCTACCTGTTGGACCACAAGATGATTGAGCCCTGTCAGAGCGAGTGGAGTTCTCCTGTCACTCTAGTCCCTAAGCCAGGTGGGTCACAGCGGCTTTGCATCGACTACAGATGTGTTAATCAGATAACCAAAACAGACACTTACCCTCTCCCTCGCGTGGAAGATTGCATAGACAAGATCGGAAAGGCTAGGTACATAAGTAAGTTTGATTTGTTAAAGGGATACTGGCAAGTACCTATGACTGAACGTGCTAGGGAGATCTCATGTTTTGTAACACTAGGAAAGACTTTTGCATGTTCTGTAATGCCATATGGTATGAAGAATGCACCAGCCACATTTCAGAAGCTCATGAATGTTGTAACAGAGGGTTTGGCAGGGTGTGTTGTTTATATTGATGATGTGTTAATCTTCAGTGACAACTGGAAAGATCACTTATGCCATGTCAGTAAATTTCTCGAGCGTTTGGTTCATGCTAATCTTGTAGCTAATTTATCAAAGTGTGAGTTTGGTCAAGCTAAAGTTCAGTACCTTGGGTACGTAATTGGTGATGGACATGTTGCACCACCAGGAGCTAAGGTTCAGGTTATAAGTGATCTTCCCAGACCTAAAAGTAGGAAAGAGCTACAAAGATTTTTGGGAATGGTAGGTTATTACCGGAGATTTGTTCTTAACTTTTCAATTCTTGTATCACCACTTATAGACCTACTGAAAAAGGGAGTTAAATTTGTCTGGACCGATAACTGTGAATCCTCTTTCAACAAACTTAAAGCTATCCTATTAAGTCAGCTAGTCTTGCTACTCCAAATTTTGCTAAGCCTTTTAAGATGGCTGTTGATGCAAGTGATACAGGAGCTGGGGCTGTTTTGCTGCAAGAGGATGATCAGGGTATTGAACACCCTGTATCTTATTACAGTAAGAAGTTCACTCCACCTCAAAAGAACTACTCAACTATTGAGAAAGAGCTTTTGGCCTTGATTTTGGGTTTACAGCATTTTTCATTTTATTTGTGTTCTGGTTTTGACCCCATAGTCATTTATACCGATCATAACCCACTGAAATTCCTTAGTAAGTTTAAAGATAAAAATCAAAGATTGACAAGATGGAGTCTACTTCTTCAGGAGTATTCATTAGACATACAACATGTCAAGGGGAAAGAAAATGTTATTGCAGATTGCTTATCTAGACTTTAGACAGATTGTTTTAGAGTAATAAGAAATTTCCTTTGTAAATTTCTTTTTTCTCTGTGGGGAGGTGTTACATAGCCTATGATTTCATCATCCTTTGTGTAATTCTAATGTACAGTGTGCTGCCTGTTTGATCACGAGCGTGTTCTACCTCACTCCCCCCTTCTACCGTTATAGTAGAGTAAGTCGTCCTTTCTGTTGTTCAGAGCGGGATTGTCAACTCTTTGTCCCCATGGCTTCATTTGCGCGTCCTTCTTACAAGTTGTATCAAGCACTGCTGGCCCCTATATAATGAGCTCAGTCTCTACGTTAATTGCCACTTAGATCTACTCCTCAGTTTGTTCACATCTCTGTCCTCCCCTGTACAGTTATTATTGTGAGTGCTCAGGAAGTCTCCAACCATCTAGCAGCTGTGTAATTTGAGTATAAGTGTTATTGCATCTTGTTCTTGTACTGTATAGCATAAGTTGTTAATTTGTAGGCCTGGTGAGGTTTTCGTGATTGATGTAAAGTTTGGAAGTCAGTCATTATTAATAATATTTTGTATCTGTAATAATTTATCTTGCATTAACTGAGCATTACCCAGTGTATTTTCATTTTATCAGGGCTGACTTAGATAAATTTACTCTTGCTAATTTCATGTTAATTGAGGCTATTGCAGTTAACCATATATTTAACCTGTTTTTTGCCATTACATTATCCTTGTGAGTCCTGAATGTTTTGTTGTTAGGTTGAGCATTAAACTTTAACCTGTAATTTTACCTAACTCTTTGTTTTGAACCTGGAACTTTACGGGACAGTAGTGATTTTTAGTATTCTCACTTAAAGTGTACATTATCTTTCTCTCTTCCGTAACAATATATATATATATATATATATATATATATATATATATATATATATATATATATATATATATATTGAGGTAGTTTGGCCATGGGGAGAGGATGGAGAACGATAGACTGACGAGAAAAGTGTATGTGAGTGAGGTAGAGGGGAGGAGAGGGAGGGGGGAGGCCAAGGATGAGATGGAGGGATGGAGTGGAGAGGTATATGAGGGAAGGGGACGTAAGCTGGGAGCAGGGATCTCGAGCCATCTCTCAACTCTCGTACCGTGCAGACGCTGTTCTCTTTCAGACTACATTTTGTGGCCACTGCCGTTAGTCTGTCCGTCTGTCAGCCCGCCCACCATGGCTGATTTTTAGCTGAGACCTACCATATTCCTGCAGCAGTCTATTTGCTGGATATTCATCACATTCAATAGTCTGGGAATCACTTTCCCCATTTTTTCCCATTAATTCCATAACGCCTGACTTGTCACTTCTTCAATTATCTTTGTTCCCGTTAGGCCAGCCAGGTAGATGCCCTGGTGAAAGCGATGCTGAATCACGAGGCTATAAGCACGAGGGGGCCCCGTTAGGGGGTGGTTTAGCTGATGCCAAGGTGGGTTTTTCTCTCTGTTAGGGATAGGAATTCGGGTGCTCCTTTGTTCACTCCCTTTAGAGGGGAGGGGGGGCCTTAGGTTAGTAAGCCCAGAATTTTATAGGTAGGATGGACCACCTTTAAGTTTTTATACACTCTTGCATAGTGGGAAAAGTTAAGATCAAGCACCAGTCCTCTCAGGACAATGCAACCAATCTAAAACTTCTTGAGTTAGTAGCTCCCTTCAACATCAAGATCAACGCTCTCCACTCTTCCAGGGAAGCTATTATAGTGACTGCCTCCTCTGAATTTGACTCTGATGAACTACTCTCAGACAAATTAAAGACACCTCTAGAGCAACATGGATTCACAGCAGTTCTTCCTCCCGAAGTCATGGTCAGCTGGAGCATTATCTGCTCCAAAATCGATGATATAATTTACTGCCATTCCGAAGAAGAAATAGCCACAGAATTTATGAGGACCAATACCTGGGTCAAGGTCATAAAGGTAATAAAATTTGGCAAGAACAACCTTCTCAAAGTACAATTTGAAGATATCAAAATGGCTGAGAAGGCTCTGAATTTCATCAAACTATATCACCTATGCATTGGTAGTCAACAAATTGAGGCAGAAGAGTATGTCAACATCTCTACATGTTTTCAATGTTATGCTTTAGATTCACACAACATCAAAAACTGCCCCCAAACCAAAAGACTTTAAAATATGCTCTGAGTGCTCCTCCACAGAGCATATCTAGAAAAACTGTACCTCTCCAACAAAAAATTGCATAAATTGTGGAGAACAACATCGCACTTTGGCCATGAAATGCCAGAAGAGAAAGGAAATAGTTAAAAACAAAATGGCCATCCCCCAGGACTCCACAACCCGCCCTGGCATCACCTATGCTCAGGCTACTCACAAATCTAATCCCAACAGCGCCCCCCATATCCCTGACTACAGCTTCTCCAGTATCCTGCATCAGAACATCAAAATTTCTGAATACATGGTGCTCATTATAAATGCTCATCTGACTAAACTTGTTAATCCAAGCAGCTTTAATTCAACCTTTGAAAAAGATGTAAACTCAACAGTCTTCTCATTATAAAACTGCCTTCTAACCCCCCCTCAGGAAAAATCATGCAAGCACTCCTACCATCAATAGCTACAAACTATTCCTCCCTCCCATCTGTAAACACTCTTGCAAACACCACTCCCTCACCTCCCCCTCCCCAACAAGCACCACTCACAGCAATAGTCACCACCTCTACAGCAAACGAAGACCACATCACAGTCCCCACACCCACACTACACCCTTCAGAATCACCATCTCTCCACACAACAGAATCCCTTACCCCAAACACCAACATCTTAGAGGGTGCTACCGCCGTAGACATCCAGGAAAATGATACATCAGAAGAAGAACTAGCCTTCCTAGAAAAAGAAAAACGAAGCAGATAAACAGAGGTGATATTACTACCATCCATATGGAAACCCAACAAAATTTACAACACCAGAGAAATAACTAGAGCTTGCAAAGAGAACAAAGCCATGGTAAAAAGGCAACAAAAAACACTACAACAAGATACAGTATTGGATGAGACCAGAGTCATCTCTGAAAAATACAATAATATTCAAGATTTCATCAGAATGGCCAACAATGAAGAAGAGAAATTCCTCCTACACAGCCTAGAAGACCGTAACAAAACCACTCTACCTTACAATAATAGATCACAAAGATCCAAAAATGAAAATCCTGCAACATAATGTATTAAACTGGTCAGGTAGAAACCTAGGCCTCATAAACACCTACAAAACCATTGATCCTGACATAATACTAATAAACAGCCATGGAATTTCATCACACACTATACTAAAAATCCCAGTATACACCACCCACAAAAGAAACTCATATAACCGACCAATGGATGGCTCAGCTATAGCTATAAAGAACAACATAAGTCACAAAATACTGCTGTAGATCATTTAGTTTCAGACACGATTGCTGCTGAAATTCCAAAACACACCGGTAAAATCATAATAGCCACTGTTTATCTTCCTCCCAGCCGGCCCTACTTACCTACCCCAGACTTCGTTAACCTGTTTAAAGGAAACATTCCTGTCTACTTAATAGGGGATCTAAATGCAAAACACCATCTCCTGGGTAATAGAAACACAAACACGGTAGGTACACGACTTGCTAGACTCATTTCAGACACCACATTGAAACACTTAGGTCCTCATTTTCCCACTTTTCATTCCCACAACTCTAGCACTACCCCAGGCATAGCACAAAGTAATCATAATACGTACCATAACATACTCTTCACACCTGGTCCCCGCACTACTAGTGACCATATCCCAATAATGGCCACCATCTCTACTGCACCCATTCATGTTTCTACCCAACCTAGATTCAACTTTGCCCTGGCAAATTGGGAGAGATTCAAAGAAGAATTAAATGCATCATTTTTAAACTTCCGTGATGTAAACAGAGGTACACTAGAAGAAATAGACCTGGCTTTAGACAACTGGTATTAAAAAATTCACACGGCCGTACATAATAACATCCCCATTACCACATATAGACCGACCACTCACCCCAGACTCAGCAGGGAGACACAAAACTTAATTAAGCAGTTCAATGCCCTCAGAGCACACTCCCAAACACACGGATGAACGCTAGCACACTACAGACGATACCAATCACTCCAGACACTACTCCATATAGCGGGGAGGGAATTTGTCAAAATTGAGCACTTGGTGACAAGTTTTTGAAATTTGGCATGGTGGTAGATATGACCTAGGAGATTTCAAAAACCATCGCATACAAAGTGAGACTGCCCCCTGGTGGCCGGTATGCGCAAAATCCAATATGGCCGTCATGAAAAAAGAAAAACGTCATATCACAGTCACTATTTGTTCTAAATTCATGTGTAATACCTCTTTTTCAACATTTTTGATGATGGAAAATGTGTTTATAGTGTTCTTTTGTAACTTAATGTTGTTTCTTTTTCGGAGTTTCAAGGTGAAAGTTGTTCCTGTGAACCTGATGTAACTCCATCCGTATCAACATGAGTGAAGATCAACCCAGTGTAGGAAGAAGGACTACAGACTGGGTATTGTGTTGCCTGTGCCAAAGCAAATCTAAAAAGGTTTTGCGCTGTCCATTCAAGAAAGAATGTCATCATGAGGCGTACAAGTCTCTTGAGAAGGATCTCCTCAATTTTGTTGAGATTGATATCCCGCTGCCACTTGGTGTTACCTTGAACTGTCTTGATGATGGTTCTGGCGTTGCAAGCACTTTGTTGAAAAATGAGGCCAAATATCACAATGGGTGCAGAAGTGGATTTCGCTCCCATGTGGTAGAGAGAGAGTTGGAAAAGAGGGCACGGGATGATAAATCTGATGAAGAGGACATGGTTAGTCCTAAAAAGACAAGATCAAGTTTCAGTGCCTCACTTAATAGAGATAAAAGACAGTGTGTCTGCTGTGAAGGGTTTGAGGAGCAGGAAGAGGAGAGATTGTTCAAGGCCAGAAGTGTTAATTGTGGAAAGAATTTACATAAATGGGCCACAGAATAAAAAAACTGGGTCGTTGTTGCCTGCCTGAGCACTGCCATCAACCCTGATGGTGCAGAGGCTGCAGACATCCACTACCCTGTATCCTGTTACACAAAGCTAAAAAATGAAGCCAGAGCAGCCATGGCAAAGGAAGCAAATGACAACAGTTCTCCAAACCAAACCTATGATCCTCTCATAATTGCTCAGATTGTGACTCACATGAAGGTCAGCCAGGCTGTCTTCAAGTTGGCTGATCTCAGAAAGCTCTACGACATGCAGCTGGACCAACTTGGTTCTGACTGGCTTGGAGTATATGTTCACCCAACGAGGTTCAAAGACAACCTGCTCGAAAAGCTGGGGTCTGAGTGGTCTGACTTTTCAGTTGGACGTGGTCTTTACATCTCGCACGAGAAGAAGGTCGGTGTCGCTTTGGCTGAAACTGCCAGGCTGCAAGTTACAGATGATGAGGCAACGAAGATTGTAGAAGTAGGTCTTATACTTTGCAAGAATGTCTTGCTGCAGCATATGCCCTTTGATGGTTCATTTTCCTCACATTGTCTAAGTGAAGCAGTGGCAAAACCTCTTCTGACCTTTATGAATGTCTTACTTGAAGGGTCGAGTTCCATTGAGGAGAAAATTGAAGATCAGGCTAGTATCAGTGGTAGAGTTAAAGTGGCTTGTACCATTTCACAGCTGATATGCAGCAAAGCTGCGAGGAGAGCAAGTGGCGCCCTCACACTGTATCAGAGGAAGGAAAGAGAGACTCCATTTCCTTTGTATGTGGGACTGAAACTCCATGCAAGTACAGACAGAAAGGTATGATTAACACGCTTCATTCCTTTGGGGTGTCCGTTTCTCATGAACGGGTCATGGAGGTCAGGAAGAGGATAGCCCTTGCAGTGTCAAAGCGCTTCTCTGAGGATGGCGTAGTGGTAACCTTGAACATCAAGAAAGGTGTGTTCACTACAGGTGGGGTTGATAACATAGACGAATCAGGTCGTGTAGAGCTACATGGCACTGCAATCTCTCTCACAAACCACCTCACTGCCAATAACCTGGGAGTAAACCCACCTCCTCTGTCACTCACTGACCTGGAAGATGCCTCAGTCAAACTTCCAGAAGAATTCTCTGTTGTGCCTTACGTTGATGATTATGCTGGGGAAATAACTCCACCACCAATGCAAGATGGTACAGCCCTGTCAGTGTGTACTGCAAGCCCTCATGCAAGTGTCCCTGAAAAGGGATGGCTTGACCATGTCCAAAGAGTTCTCACTCAAAATCAGGGAGAGTTACAAGAGCTGCCTGTGACATATTCTGGCTTCTTCTCTCACAGTCAGTCTGACGATGTCAGGCCAAGGGCTGTCGTGGAAGTTTTTCCAGTCTTCTATGAGAAGGCCTCATCTATGGCCATGCAGAAACATTCCATGCTTATGGTGAAGAATGCCACACAGTTTGCAAATCCAGGCCAGGTTCCGGTCATTGAGGGGGACTGCCCTCTGTACGCACAGCAAAAAAATTGTCAGTGGTTGTTCCCCGAGGAGGTCGGGGAGACAAAGATGATTTGCTTCATGGACTTCCTCCATGTTGAGATGGCGTCCCAAGAGTGTGGGGACAAGCTGTTGGCTGGCTTCGGTTGGGAGCGCATGTTTCATCAGGCTAACATCTTCACACCAGGTGTTGCTGCCTCCCTCCTTGCAGGGAAACACATAAAGAGGAGAAGGTATGCGTACCAGCTGACACTGGCCTGGCTCCATGTCCTGGAGAAGCAGGCATATGAGAAGTACTGCAATCAGACCTCTGGTCCTCACCTGAGCTTGGCGATGTGGGGGCAGCAATTTGCACACTCTAGCCCAACAGTCTCTTACTGGACAATGGTGAGAGGCTACCTGCTTGTCAACAGCCAGTTTGTCCGTGGACAGCGGACAGGTAACTGGCCTCTCACCTTGGAATCCTGCAGTGGGCTGTGTCCATGGTTCTTCGTATTTGGACACACAAACTATGCTCGGTGGATGCCTGTCTTCCTGCGAGACATGGCCCAACTTCCAACGATCCACCCCTCATTCCATCAGGCCTTTATGGAGGGCAAGTTTGTCGTCCAATGCAGTGAGAGGAAGTTCTCTCTGATGGCTTTAGACCAAAGCCAGGAGCACTCAATAAAGTTCTTGAAAGAGGACGGAGGAGCAAAGGGCCTGTATGGGCAGCAGGAGGAGAAGGAGGTGATAGAGCTGTCAAAGCCCGAAGTTCTCAGGGCTACTGAGGAGTTTGAAACCAGTTGCTCTTTCACTGAAGATAGTAAGCTGAGTATTGAACACCCCGAGTCAGCTGCTACCGACCAGAAGCAGTTTCTGAACCATCTGAAGTCCTTGCTAAAACTTGTCAGTGAGGGTGTGATCACTGACCCCTTCACAGAGACTGGTCCAGAGTTAATCACCTTAGACACTGGTGAGGTAATGGACCCTGAAGTAGCCAAATCATTGAGTGATGCCCCAAACATTGGCAAAGCCATGTTTGCACAGTTTGTAGAGGAGCGCATTGAGAAACGCGTAAAACCTTTGTCTGATGTCATCAAGAGACCAAACATGTTCACATTCTCAAACAGACCCCCTGTAGATCTAAAGAAAGGGGCTGACAAGATCGGGTCTGCTAAGGCGAACGCTGCACTGGTCACAAAGCTGTTCATGTCTCTCCAAGCCCGACCTGATGCTGATACAGATGACTTCTTCAGGCATGAGAACAACAGTGAGCCTCCATCCCTATCAGATCAGGGTAAACTTAGGTCAGGGACTAAATCAGACATCCTTCGTTGCCTTCCAGGTATGCTTGATGCTGGTCGCTCTCTTGCAGCAAAGGAGGCTACCGTGGTAGTGCTGGATATGGCAGCAGTGGTTTACTTTGTGAAACCTCAATGTGCTAGAGTCTTTGGAGAGTACACTCAAATGCAGTTGTTGCCATACTTGCAGAGCCAGATGACAAACAGTACAACCAGAGTGGATGCAGTGTGGGACACCTACAAAAAGTCAAGTCTCAAGTCTCAGACCCGTGGCAAGCGGGGTCAAGGCCAGAGAACCAGAGTCTCACCCATGGTTCCTCTGGCCAAGGGTGCTCAGTGGCAGAATTTCCTTCAAGACAGCCATAACAAGAATGACTTCTTCCAGTTTGTGAGTTGGGAGCTGCAGAAATGCACCACAACATCTGATCCACAGTTCCACCTGTTAACCACAAGGGGAGAACTTGTTTTGACCAACAAGCAGGTTGACCTCAGCAGCTTGCCTCCATGTCAGCAGGAGGAGGCTGATGTTGCACCTGCATCATGCCGCACAGCAAGGTCACACCAAGGCCTATCTCAGGACTGTGGACAGCGATGTTGTGGTGCTGGCCATTAGCCTCTTCCAGAAGTTGGGCCTATCTGAGCTGTGGACTGGGTTTGGCCATGGCAAAGCATACGAAGACATTCCAGTCCATTCAATTGTACAGATGCTGGGGCCTCAACACACTAAAGCACTTCCAGTTTTTCATGCCATGACAGGCTGTGACATTGTATCAGCTCTGTATGGCACTGGCAAGAAGACTGCATGGAATGCTTGGAAAAGCTTTCCCCAAGTCACTGAGACCTTTGAAGCTATACTCCAAGACCCAGCATGTCTCAAACCTGATTCTCAGCACATGCAACACCTGGAGCGCTGGGTTGTACTCATGTACAGCAAAAACAGTGACACAGCTTCACTGGATGAAGCAAGAAGGTAGATGTTCACAAGTCGGTGGCTGAATCGGTAGAGAGGCGGCCTGCAGTCCTGTTGGACCCAGATTCGAATCCCAGCTGGGGCAGGGGACATTTTAAGGATTTGAATTTCATAAAAGCAGACTTTCCTGATCTACCAGATGACCTGCCGACATGTCATAAAAGTACCCCCGCTAATACCAATACACCAGTCCTGTATGAGACAGCCCTAGCATGTATTCAATATGGACGGTGGGTGTTAGCGCCGAAGTGGTGACATGTAGAGAGGTGTATGGTATGTAGGAGGACTACTGGGCCTTGAGTGCAGGCTGTGAAGCCTATGCCCAGAGTCGGACACATAAAAAAAAAAAAAAAAAAAAGTGGTTTAAAGACCTAGAGTCCATCCCACCAACCCAGCATGCCTTCCTCCAGCATGCGAAGCGAGCACTTCTTTGTGCTGCATTTATCTGGAAGCAGGCCCTCCTCAGAACACCAGAAATTCCATCTCCTGGCGACTGGGGCTGGACATGGAATGCCAGAACCAGACAGTGGGTCCCACACTGGACCGACCTGCCAGTTGTGAGCCAAGCATGTTCTCTGCTGCTGCATTGTGGGTGTACAGTTGCCTGTAGCGGCAACTGCAAGTGCAATGGAACTGGTCTTCGCTGCACTTCTTTGTGTAAATGTCAAGGAGGCTGCACAAATAGCACCTCATAGGAACCTGTCCGATGGCGTATTCTGTTGCTTAGGTTTGACTGTCACCTATGATTAAGTATGATTAGACCCTAGAAATGCACTTTAAAACAGAAACAACACCAGAAACACATTTTTCATCATCAAAAATGTTGAAAAAGAGGTATTACACATGAATTTAGAATAAGTAGTGACTATGATATGGCGTTTTTCTCTTTTCATGGTGGCCATATTGGATTTTGCGCATACCGGCCACCAGGGGGCAGTCTCAATTTGTATGCGATGGTTTTTGAAATCTCCTAGGTCATATCTACCACCATGCCAAATTTCAAAAACTTGTCACCAAGTGCTCAATTTTAGGAGATTCTGACAGATTCCCTTCCCGCTAATACCGCTCTCATCACAGAACAAAATACACATTGGGCCAACGTCATCAACGATATAGCCAGCACTTACAAAGATCCCTCTACATTTTGGATAAAAATCAAAGCTCTCTCTGGCAACCATAATACAGACCCTTACTATATTCTAGATTCAAGCGGTTCCAGACAACACCTCCCCCCCCACCCATGGAAAAAAGGCTGTACACAGATAACACTGGGAATCTATGTTCCAGGAGGAAAACGAGGACCAAGACGATAACATACAAGACCTCAATATCAGAGAATTCCTCAACACTAATCTTGACAGACTATCACCCTATCATACTGCTGACCCTTCCAGACTAGACTCAGAAACTATATTCACCACCCCAATTACTGACGCAGAAATTACCGCAATCATTAGTCAAATGAAAAAGACATGCCCAGGAGAAAGTGGTTTTAATAAAACAATTCTGACTAATCTACCTAGTATTGCTAAAATCAAACTAGCCCAAATCTGCAACGCCACCATTTCTGCAGGCTATTTTCCCGATAAACGTAAAACAGTCACCCTGAAACTTATACCTAAAAAGAACAATAACCCCCATCAAGTTGTAAATTATAGACCAGTATCACTATTAGAAGTTCCCGGTAAAATTATCGAGAATATTATTAACAAAAGACTTAGATCTCACTTAGAATACAATAACCTCTACCATGAACATCAATATGGTTTTAGATTTAATAGGGGCACAACTCATGCAATTGCCATCGCCACCGAACACATATCTATCTATCAGGCAAACAAAGGCCAATGCCACTTAGTCCTTAGGGACATTTCTAAAGCCTTTGATAAGGTATGGCATCTTGGGCTAAAATATAAAATACTTAGACTCAATCTTCCACCGACCACAGAAAAACTACTTTGCGACTTCCTCGATGAAAGGAAAGCAAAAATTAAAATAAACAACCATTAAGGCCCTACTTTCAACCTAAACTGTGGAGTTCCTGAAGGAAGTGTATTATCGCCAACCTTATTCACTATTTACACAAACGATACCCCTCTATCAACACACGGCATCAATATCGGCTTTGCCGATGATATCACACAAATCACACATTACCCAGGCCCATCCAGAAACATAATGAATGTTAGAACAAAAAACGAGGCAGAAAAAAAACAATACACATTAAGCCCAATGGAAAATTTGGACCAATATTAATAAATTTACCGTAATACAGCTGGGAAATACCAAAAAAGAACCCCTCACCATTAACGAAGAAATCACGGAATTTAAGGAAGAAGGTAAAATGTTAGGCTTCAAATTCAACTCTAGAGGGTACCTTCCAGTATAAAAGACAGAAAACAAAAGGCATTAGGAGCCCTTAGTCGCTTATATCGATTCAAAGACGTGCCAACTAAAATTAAACTACACCTCGTGAAAGCATTAGTACTGCCAATACTAGAATATACCCCCATACCTACAGTACACACACACTTAGCAAAAACCAACTAAAACAGTTACAGGTAGTCCAAAACAAGGCCCTTAGATTCGCCACATACCAATATTATCCCTATACACTCAACAGCGAGCAAATACATCAAACTACCAAAACCTTACCGCTAAACATTAGACTTCATAAATCTATCTGTCTATCTATTGCCAGACGCCATAATACCGCACGGGGTGGCCATTTGACTCCGAGCAATTTGTTTTACAGGGAGGGGCACTAACCCTCCACCAACCCACTTGACACGTAGGGAGCACGTATGGTTTGGTTATATGGTTACCACCCAGCGTTGTAAATGGTTTCTTGGCTTACAGGAAACCATTTGGCTTGTCACTCAATGTAAAGCCACCTGTAACAGAAAGAAAAGCAATAAGTAGTGACAGGAAAGATGGGAAAAATAGGAAGAGAGGAGGGCAGGCACAGAAAAAAATGATAAAGGCTAAGGAAGAAGTAGGCAGCACTACATCAAGTGAGTGGATGATGGTCGCCACCACCTACCACTTACAAGCTAAGAAAATCTGGGGAAAAACTGAAACCTATAGCAGTAATATTTACAATTTGTTGAGAAATAACATCAAAGAAAACAACTTTAATTTTCACAGATGGTTCCCTATCAGTCTATCCGTAATAACAAGGGACCCACACCCCATATAATAAGACTAAAAATAGTCTATCTGTAATAACAAAGGACCCTTTTCCCATATATTAAGACTAAAAATCACTAAGTAGTCTACCACCCTAACCTAGATACCCAAACTATACCCTTATCTATCCAACCTCAATTATAATTGACAAGTGGCTCACCCATTTTTACCAATACTACTCAATCTCCTAAGACGATAAACCACCTAATAACGACCTAAACCCAAACAACCCAACCAAACCCTCAACTAGCTAGCTAGTTTAACTCACACACAAAAAATAAATAAATAAATAAATGAAATAATAATAATAATAATAATAATAATAATAAAAAATAACAAACAAGAACCATAGGTTTATATATATATATATATATATATATATAAATATATATATATATATATATATATATATATACGTAGGTATACATATATGCCAAAATAACACCACAATCAAACAAAACACAAGCATGGTGGTTAACCCACCAGCTGTCTACTCCCCCTTCCTTCCTCTTTCTTACTATTCCTTCCCCTCTACTCTCTTCTTGCCCCCATCTTCCTAAAAAAAAAAAAAAAAATGGGAGCAGGGCAGTGAAATGGCTGCGGACGGGGCGACATGGGGACGATTTCTTTGTGGCCACCCATTTCGGGATTAAGGCGTCTGGCAATATATATATATATATATATATATATATATCGTCTGGCAACATATATATATATATATATATATATATATATATATATATATATATATACACACGAGTATATATACATATATATATATATATATATATATATATATATATATATATACACACACGAGTATATATACAAGTATAGAAAACCGATAGCCATGATAATCTTCACATATATTTCTGTTATTGTCATTGGTATTGTACCCATATACTTTTACCCACTACCTGACAGTCATGTGTGTGTGTGTGTGTGTGTGTGTGTGTGTGTGTGTGTGTGTGTGTGTGTGTGTGTGTGTGTGTGTGTGTGTTCCTATTATATTTTATGAACGGCTTGAGCTATCAACATGAAACATTCAGGGTTTCAAAATATGGCCAAAATTTGGACGAGTTCAAAAATGGGCAATCAGGGTCAAGGGCAAGGTCACAAAAGTGGCAGTCATATGTCATCTAGTATTTATCACCCGACTTTGGCACCATTATTTCTCATGAACGGCTTGACCTATCAACATGAAACTTTCAGGGTATCGAGATATGGCCAAAATCTTCACTCCCCCTTAGGGGGTTGCCGCCCCCTGGCCCACACTGGGAAGGGCGCTGCTCCCCCGCCGCCCCTTCAGGGGGTGCCCCTTCACAGCCCCCCCCCTGGGAGGCCCGCCCCACGGGTCCCCCGGGGGGGGCGCTGCCCTTCGGCCACCCGGGGAGAAGCCACCCCACGGATTCCCCAGAGTGGCCCCGACCCTTGGCCCAGCGGGGGGGGACGCCGACCCCGGCCCCCCCCCCACAATTTGGCCGGCAGCATATTCTGGCAGGAGATTAGCATTCAACTCCCGAATGTTTTTTTTTTTTTTTTTCATTATCACTGGGGATCGATAGGCGCCCATCCGTAAATTGGGCGGCAGGGAGGCTGGCCAGGCAATGAGGTGTCGTTTCCGGGCCAGAACTCAGAAAGTGCTCACTGTACTGTAGAGTCATGAAATATCACATACAGTAGTTGTGTGTCTTACGGAGAGCTGGTGCCTTTTCATAGGTACTGTAGATGCTGTGTCTTAAGTTCAGTAGCTTTATTTAAATAATGAAAAAGTAATATATATATATATATATATATATATATATATATATATATATATATATATATATATATATATATATATATATATATATATATTGTTTCCTGGCCAGGACTCAGAAAGTAATACAGGTACAGGAATATGTTTTAATATACCTTCTGGTGAGTAGTTAGAATCCCATGAGATTATCTAATGTTATGAAGTTGCAAAAAATTAAACTGATTATTTTAATGCTTTTTTCTATTAAAACTTTGTGACTATTAAGCCTAGGAGGCAGAAATTGTACCTGATAAATGGTTATTGGAATATCTACTGTAATTATGTATGAATTTTTATGACCGTACCTATTACGTAATCACAAAAAATGGCTGTCTAAATGAAAGAAGCAAGTCATAATTTTAATCATATCTGCTCATAATTTCATTATTACCATGGATAAACTAAAGATTTTTTTAAGTTTTAATGCGTGTGTTGTACAGAGAGGGAGGGGGGAGGGCCGTCATGTGCTTGGTTAGGTGTGTAGGAAGGTGGGAGTATGCACTTGGTCAAATGGAGGATTGCAACAGCGTAACGTTGCCTTGGTTTCTCAGTAGTGATACTCATTGTAATCTTCACATTTTTTTTCTTTAATATCCTGGTTAAATAAACAGCAAGGCAAACTTTTCCAGCATAAAAGTACACAGGTATTGTTCACATAGCTTTCATGCACAAAACACTGTGGATACTGAGAACAAAAAGAGGAGAATAATAAAGTTTTTCACTATGTTCATCTAAACCAGTATTTAAATATATCAGATCAAACCACCATGTATTATACTGTCGTCGTCGCAAGCTAATACCCCAAGACAATGATTCCCAGTCTGTAATGCGCACCCTGAAAAAACAAGGAAAAATTTGAAAACAACTTGCTCTACATAGAGAAAATGAATGCTTTATTAAATACAGTGACTAAACTATAAAGGCCCTCAGTGGAGCGCATAACTCCGACAAGGGCAACGTAATTTCCAATCCACTCTTCCTAATGGGTTAGGTTTTCTCATCACTGATTAGGGTTTCACAGAAAGTGTTTTCAGGATTCGGAATCTATAATACGATCCCGATCGGTCCGTGGGACATGGGCTATTTTCCAACCAATTTTGGTCCATATATCTCTTTTAATTTTTGAGTAATCGTGCTAACAAACAGACAGACAAAAACGAACAGGGGTGAAAACATACTCTCCTTGTTGGAGAGAAAAATCTCCTTTCAAGGAATTTGCATGGTAAACAGACAAAGTAGGCCTTCCGAGGGAAATAACCTGCAGTCTATTTCTTTTCGCCTTCGAGGCGTGGCAATTGTCATAACCTGAGTACTGTGTCATGATTTCTCGAAAATTAGAGAGCTTTGGTTATGAAATAAGAATGAATATCTTTGATTACTAGTTAAAATTAGCTCTTCAATCTGATGACAAAACATTGCCATCAACAGGCTGATTGATTTAGTGGTCTTTGTCAGATGGAAGTTGCTATAGTTGAATGATACTTAAGTCAGTTAATAAGAAAAGTATCTATGTATTATGAGACGAGTTTAAGTGTTTTCCCTCATTCCTCCCTTCTCTCTCTCCGACTCCCTCATTCACTGTTTCCTATACTGTACTCTCTTCCCACATCTTCCAACTAAATGACTATGCTGTAGTCGATAGACAAAAAAGTGTTAGACTCATTCCAATTCTTTCTACGTGTTTGTAGTGGAGACGTGGTCTTGCATTACCAAGTGCCATAACATAACAGTGCTTATATTAGTCTTTGTCTTGTTTATGTTACTCTTCTCAGTTGTGCTTGTGTACACTCTTGAACCATAATTTCTGCTCACCCTTAACCCCTACCACATCCTTAAAGTAAGCATTAGGACTGTTTATATTATTAGCCTCAGAGTACATTTTTGGGACTGTCATAAAACCGTCCTCAGAAGGTATGCGTGTAGACGACAACGCTGAACCACCATCCCCTCACAGGCGGCCACGTGTGGGAACCTGGTCATGGATGTCCCTGGCTTCCTGCCACATATAGTCACATCAGTGTGGTAGTTCCGTGTTAACACACTTTCCATTGAACAGTGGACAATTCGGTGCCCCGTCCCCACGTTTCGCCACTGATTTAATACGTGTTGGACCTCCATGGGTGGTAAATGATCGTGTAAACGAGCCTTTATCAAGGGATCCACACGAAGTAATGATCTGTTATTGGTCGTTCAAAGCTTTTGCAGACTGTACAAAATATGTCCGCATTCAAGGTGGCATAGAGGACTTTGTATCACTTTTCCTAAACAATGTATTTTGTATTTTAGACACTAGTCTTATCTGTGATTTGCATTTTTCTAGTATCGTCGTAGGTTTCCTCACAGGCGTTAAAATATGCGTAATATGCACTTCAAGAAGCTAAGCAAATTGTGTTAGGAAATCTCCAAAGTCACTCAGAATACGAATATATATTTAGTCGTGAACTGTTCCTTTAGCATTCTACCAAAACTTTAACCTACCATTTGATTCCCTTCAATCTGGTGACGTATTTTTAGCTTTTTTCTGATAATCTCTCGTGTCCCTCTGGATGCCCTCATATACTGAGTAAGCTGGTACAGCGGAGTGGCTGTGGAAGCATCAACACGAAAATTGTAGAAACTTTGAGTCAACTAACATGGCAGCACCTTGCAGCCGCCCCCCACAGTTTGTTGTGTATCTATGATTGCCTTCTCCCCCTCCTCCGTCACTACTCGATCCTCCAGTCTCTCTACCCCTCAGCCTCTCTTTCCTCTTAATCCCAACCACCCACTAAGGTAGCAGTTGTAGTGCCTCCTGTAAAGTATACGGGATACCATGATGTCACACCAAGTATGAATTCGGCTATGCGCCATCGTGCTGAAGGGGTTATATCAACACCGAGTGAAAGACTATTTGCCTATTAAAGTTAAAATGGTGTCTGAATTTCATTTTCCCACAGTAATATAGTTAAGGTTGTTACAGTTTGGAGCACATCATCAATATCCTGACCCTCTCTCCCACATGAAAGAAATGAGAAAGTACAAAAGTGGAAGAACTATCAACAGTATGGCCAATGAAGTGAACCACACATCATCCACCTTTCATTTAAAATACCTGAAACCAAAGGCGATCTCACAGGGCCTCACCATCTACACGTTGATTGATTGATTGTATGTTGAGAAGCGATTCACGTACGTATGAGGACTGTCTGTGTAAAGAACAACAGGGAGGTGGTGGTGCATGATTTACCACATCCAGTTCGCCATTCAAGGAACTCGAAATCGATTCTCAGGCCTGCCAGACTCTTGTATAAAGGTTGTTTCCCCTTTGTACCTGTCCAGCAGTACAGTAAGGAAGTAAAATATGAGATCTACTGTGGATGATACTGAAGGAGAAAACTGGAAATCGGCAAACATTGATAGACTTCCTTAATGACCCTCGTGCAGTTGACAGGCTAAATATTCTATACCTTATACAGTAGAGGTTGTATGACAAGTGTACTGATATTTTGGGTCACATCAGTAGCCTATAACAAGGAAGGCATAATTAACCAGCAGCTTCTTGCGTTGGATCGGCAGGTGAGGCTAATTATAAACACACGCTGTATAATCAAGTGTAGAAATAACTAGAGGGTTTAAGCCATAAGCCAGCCCTAATATGCAATTTACGAGATTTTAGCCTCAATTAGTATTGAGAATTATTGACCTGACCTGGGATAATGAGTTTCTATTTTGCCTCTGTTTTGAGGCCAACCTCCCCTCTCTCTCTCTCTCTCTCTCTCTCTCTCTCTTCTCTTCTCTTCTCCTCTTCTCTCCTCTCTCTTCTCTCCTCTCTCCTCTTCTCCTTTCTCCTCTCCTCTCCTTTCCTCTCCTTTCTTCTCTTCTCTCCTCTTTCCTCTTCTCTCCTCTTCCTCTCTCTTCTTTTCTTATTTCTTCCTCTTTTCTTCTCTCCTCTTCTTCTTTCCTCTCCCCTTCTTCTCTCCTTTCCTCTTCTTCTCTCTCTCTCTCTCTCTCTGTGGTTTTAGAAATAAGCAGGAATACACTGATACCTTAACTGCTCCTCGCCCTCCCTTTTTTATTCTTCTCTTAATCCCATCTATTTATTACATATGGTAATTATGTATGGTACATTGATGTAAATAATTATTTCTATGTAGTTTAGCCATGCCTTTTGAAGGGTGCGGCAAATGCAATGAACAGTGTGCTAGTTACTTGTGTGGTAGTCATGTGTGGATCAATTGGGCTCGATATGGAAGATGACGACGATCGTTTGTCTCATTTGCATGGCGGCGTTCACTTGTTTTTTGTTTCTCTTGCTGTGATAAAGTGAATCTTGTGACCACCTCTGACAGAATTTCATTGGTTTCTATATTGCCTTTCGGATTACTATAACTCGAAAATGCCCTCGTTTGACCATGGCTTTAGGATGAGTCCATCACTTTCTTCCCTGACGCATGACATCAAAGATAGTCATCTATGGATACAGAAACATGTCAAGCCTCTCAGCAAACGAATATCAGCAAGCAGGGGGACGTGGGAAGTAGAAGTGGTGAAATATTAGGCGTACATTTGTACCTGACTACATATTACGAGAATATGGCTGGTTTATAATGACAAGTTGACAAAAAAAACTTGTGTAAGGTAACAGAAAATAATAACAAATAAAGAAATTTCCATTTCAAACGCTTTGGATTACATATAGCCCATCCTCACAGGGTCTATAAGAAACAATACACTGGATGCCACATTCATTCTATATTGATAACTGACGCAATGATCTTAATCTCACAGGCGATGGGAAGAATATTAATCTGTTCCGTTCGATTTTTTCTTTATTTGCAGACTATTTTATTTAAATTAGAGGAGACGGTTCAGCAAATGATGTCATTTTTATCTAAATTCTCCAAGTCGAAAATCTCTCCAGTGCTGCATGAAACTATCTGAAATGGATTTGAAAATGTATAGATAACTTTACCGCATTAAAGTTCTGTTATGTTGTGCTTTGGGCTTCTTGGGAATTAGGCAAGAATTTCCAACATTTGAATGATGAGTGAACCTTGTTAACAGGTCCCCTTGTTTTGCGTTTCTTCTCCTGTTTCAGGATCGTTATAACCCCTTGTGCTAGTGGCTGAACTTCTCGAATATATTAGTTATGCGAACAGTGGAAGAATAATACCGGCATTTAGAAAACTCATTTGTTAGGGAGATGCAACAGTTTCGGCCAGACTTGGTTCCTATTTATGTTTGCTGTATCCCTACAATAACAATATTCCCAGATGAGGGCACAATTTTTCTATTAAAACATGTCTTTGCCCTGTGACAGCAAGCCTGGGTAATTGAAAAATGATGGCAATTGCCAGAAATGTGGAAATAAAAATGGTGGTAAATCAATTTGAAATGTGAGAAATTGTGGTTATTTCTCTTGGTATGTGACAAATGGTGATTAGTGTATTATACCTGTGGGAAATGATGGTGAGTGTTAATCAGAGTCATGTGCATTTGAAGTGTGAGAATGTTGGTAAGTGTCATGTGTAAGAAATGGTGGTAAGTGTTTCAGAGGTGTGAGAAATGGTGGTATGTTAGAAATGTGAGAAATGTGGTAAGTGCGTTGGAGATGTGAGCAATGGAGGTGCGTAAGAAACGGGAGAATCGTTGTATACTGGAGATGCGGGAAGTGATGGCGCGTGTGTAGGAAATGTGGGAAATGGTGGCAAGTGTGTGGGCATTAAATGTCCTTTTAGTGGCGAAGGAGCAGCAACAGTTAATTTCACAGGCGTCTTGTCTCACCAGGGAAAATGCTGTCACTTCGACCTCCACCGCCTGTCTGCCTCCTTCTCGCTTCCTTGGTGAATTATGACCTGAACTTCACCTAACACTGCTGTTACCAGGGCTCTCACTGGAGCTTAGCTGCCTATTTATCTACAACCAGGTGCTTTGATTCCAGAAGGGGTGGCCACAAACGAATCGCCTCCATGTCACTCTGCCCTTCGTCTTCTGGCTGCTCTCTCCCCAGCTATCCCTCTCCCTTTTTCATACATCTCCACCCCATGCATCCATATCAGTCTTGATCTCCGCCTCCCTCCCTATCCTCTGCCTTACTCGGAGTCACATATCTAGTCAGTCTCTCGTCCATAAAATTGTTTTATGGTAACCACAGTTAAAACACAAAAGATTCCTCGTATTTAAGAAAATAACATACTTTTTAACCTCGTAAAATATGTAATGAAATCATCTGACAATAATATGAAAAGGTTACAGATATCATGGTTGTTTGTCCGACATAAAATTGGTGTTGGTTTATATAGTTTTAACACGTTCAGTCCAGTACGTCATTTTAATCTTATTGAGGGAAACACCAGACGGTTTTATTGAACTTAAAGGAGGCTTTTTTAGCTCAAGAGGTTGGATGTTGCCTAGAAATCTTCCATAACCTGAAGCAAATCGCCTGATGGTGGCTTCATTGAAAAGAAAATGATCTTGCTGAAGGAGTTAATGAAGAGGCGGAAGAGTGAATAATTGCCCCAACCTATAACTCCTTCACTCAAATGGAGCAGTATATTTATTATCCTTGCTATTACCATATGATTTTACCTAGCTTAGGAGAAAGTTTTCGAACTGGATGACCTTTACATATCCTTAATCGACTACTTCGGTACCACAGGGCCTGCCTACGTTTAAAAACATCGTCCAGACATACAGAAAAAATTAGATGAAAACATGATGACGTATTGTGGGGGTTGAAATGTGTGAAAACGTGAGAACTGTTAATTTCCAGGTGCATTTAGTTTCAAGATGTCCGCTCACATCGCTTCCAGCGGAAAGGGGCTTTCTGCGGCTTATATTAATTATTTTGCAGGAAACTATTAAAGCTGTTAACTCTGTGTTAGTTCAGCCATTGTTGTTCCGATACCTGCGACATTTCCAGTACAATGACGCCATTTATTCACCTGTGTTGACGACGATAAGTTCACTCAGTATAGGAAAACTGTCGAACTGGATAGGACAGATACAGCCTTCATTAACCTGGATAGGACAGATGTAACCTTCATTAGGCTGGATAGGACAAATGCAACCTTCATTAACCTGTCGTCTTATATACTTTATTCGTCGCACCAGCAGACTCAGGAGAGATGTTGCAAACTACAGGGGTTAGATAACATTTTTCACAGAGCCCCGTCACTAAGAGAAATCTTCCATAATGTGAATCAAGTCTTCTGGATGGAGCAATACTAAGCCAAGCAAAGACATCTTAATTGTTTGGATAATTAAGTTTTCATTCTTGACCTTATTTACATTTCATTTAACAATAGCAAATAATATGAGGAGGGAATATAAGGTGCGAGAAGAAGAAAAGGAGAGTGTGTTGTGGGAAAAGTGGTTCGTTACTGGGTCAGGTGAGGAATGCCTGGAGGTTCTTTTTGTTCAGGTACCCCTCACATGATGAGCCATCAGTTAATAGACATTAAAAGCCACAAAAGAGATAAAAAGGCAGCCATAGAAAACTAATGGTATTGTTCAGCTGATGGGATTGCTATTAGTGTGGGGGGTTGAAAACTGAATCAACTACCCTTTGAAATGCTAGAAATTTCCCCAGCTGAATAAAATGATCTGCATTTAACCTAAATATTCTGTAATATCTGTTGTCATGGTAATGAAAGGGTTAACCTGACATGCTCGTGTTGTATTTTGCTTGTAAGGACAGTTGTTCTTGTTGCTGTTTATGTGGCCCAAGTTCATCAGAAACCCAAACCCGGTGGACTGCAGGCTTAAGTTGACCCTTTTCTGCGTCCATCATACTTCTTAGGATGAGTATGGAACTAGATGAGGGTTATTTGTACACCTATTGAAAAAAAAGAATGTCAAGTCAATATGGTAAACTTAGGCTGCCTGTTGATGTAATATACGGGAATGAGAAGTAACTATTGCACTTTACCGGTATATTCGTCCATTAGTGCCTCGTCTTCCCACCAATGGCTTTTAGTCCAGCCATTATACAGTTTGGCTTGCTAACACACAGCTTTTCAAATTATGCAAAATATTCAATGTCAGTGCTATACTGGTTATATTTTTTTGTGTGAAAATTTTTTGCAATTTCAAAATTTTTCAGGCCGCCATGAATGTAGGCCACCAAAACACCTTTCCTCCATCCTCAGCTCAATAGGTTCCATTATGAGAGCCCGGGAGAAAAATTAAGCATGGAAAAGAAATCGTCGACCAAGACACACTAAAAAATCTTTGAGCACCGGAACTCGTCCATCCATTTTCCTTCTCACAGCACAATTAGGTATGGGTATGTGAATTATCGTAGATCTTACAACACCCTTTAATCATGCGACAGTGTTTCTGTTTGAAAATGATAGATTAATAATGCCAGGCAGTCACAGGTGGATGTTTCGTAATCCAGCACTGTATTGTTCCTGCTGTTTTATTTTATCACCTTAAATTCTTCCCCCCGCTATCCTAATGAGACCCTTTGAGATCTGTATGGAGCAGACGTGTGTTGTGATGGCTTTCAATCATAAAGGCCTCAAATGTGTGGAGGTACAACGAATAATCATTTAGACAAGTAAAGCAGATAGACGCGGCTTATTTCACATATATTGAAAATTGTCCAGCAACATCCCAAATCGTAAAGTAGCTACATGGAAAGTCATGACTGGGAAGACCACATACTAACGGATAAGTATAAAAAGACAAATTGCAATATTTATGTGTTCTGCTTTATGTATATAATATGTTAATGTATTCTTTAGTGCAGTGATTTATTTATTTATTTATTTTTTTGTGACAGGTGTACGAAAAGGTAGTTAAGCCGTCCACTTATAACGATGCCACCACACGAAGGCGTCCCTCTCTAACACGGTAGGAAACAGTCACAAATTCGTACAACGTAACTGACATGATATGAATCCAGTAAAGGAGTAACGTTTCGCCGTTAACGTGATAAGGAAGAAGGAAGAAGAAAGTGTTGAGAATGGAGACAGATTATAAGAAATGGTATGGGAGAGTAATAGATGCGTGTTAATCAAAACCGGAACAGGGAGGGAGAACGTGTATGAGAAAATGGAGACAGCTGAGGGGAAAAGAGCATAGAAGGGAACTGTTAAGCAGAAGGGAAATAAAGCGGGGAAAAATAAGGAAACTGAGGCAGACTGTGAATAGACTGCCATTAAATACGGGGAAATGGGAAAAGTGTGGTATATAAATAAAATTGAATAGGGAGAAGACGCTCCAAAAAGAAAGAGCCCCCATCCCTGGCCAGACAGGAAAGCGTGGAAAATGAGGAAATAAAAATGGCGACAAGTAATAAAACAAAAATAGAGAATGCGTACTAACAAAAAGAAAAATAGATAGTAAAAAACAAAATGTGGAAGATTATTTCCTTGCCTCGTTTTCTGGGGTAACTCGTGCCTTACAAACGCTGATAAACCCAATTTCCTCAATCTGGTGAAGATTCCATTAGGTGATCATGTGGGTTCTGGGGCCACGCCTGCCACCAGCACGGGATACCGAGTCTGGGTTGTACAGTTTTGCTGCCTCAGGACAATTGTGTTTGTCCATAAGAGACCTCTTTCGCTGAGGGAGTGACAAGCAAGTTCCATTAACTTCTTTCAGACCGTAAACGTTATATTCATTTAGTTCTTGCTACGAGTCGACGATTTCATTCAACTAAATGGATAATTCTTGTAGTGAAGGGGTTTATGAAGGCTGTAACTAACCCCTACAGTTTGAAAAGTCTGCTGATCTAAACAAGACCGTCTGACAGTAACAATTACAATGCACCACTGGTGTCACTGTAGTAGACGGGGTAATTCTTTCAGGCCGAAGACGTAAGTACACCCGCAAAGCGCGATGCGAGAGCATGAGTTATGTTTTGATTGGGACGTGTGCTGCTGCTGCTGTGTGTGTGTGTGTGTGTGTGTGTGTGTGTGTGTGTGTGTGATTGTAAAAAAAAAAATACTGATCAGATATTAACCAAACTCGGTGGAAGATTTGAGGGTTATCCAAGGAGTAAACCTTTTGTTCTTATAGATCAGTGGTCAATATGAATTAAACATTTTAATGCTATTTCAGCCTAGTTTTGTGGAAAGGTTGAGGATAAGACAAAAATAAACGGATATGAGTTTGAGAATAATCAATCAGTGGTCCAGGTCACCGGGAAAGGTCACAGGCCAAGGTTACAGGGCATGTCAGCTCAAACAGTTTTGAGCTGATTTGAACCAACTTCGTGGAAGTGTTAAGGGTCAGGTAAGGATGAAAGGGTTCAATTTTGAGAACTATTAACAGATCATGATCACAGGACACAACTAAAGTCCGACCTGCGTGTGTGTGGTCTTACCTACCTAATTGTATCTTTACAGGAATGAGTCAAGCTTGTACTGTCCCGTGTCTTAAACCATATTTATCGTACATATCCTTAAATTTTTGAATTGTTTTGGCACACACTATTCATTCGGTAGTGCATTCCATTGATCAATTGTTCTGTTTAGGAAACTGAATTTCCTTACGTCTTTATCACCTCTCTTCTTGTGCAGTTTTTTGCAGTGTCCTCTTGCTGATGCTTCTCCATATGTTAAGTAATCATTTATGTCTATTTTCTCCTTCCGTGCTATGCACTTATATAGCATTATCATGTCACCTCTTTTCCTTCTCTCCTGTAGTGTTGGTAGATTCAGTTTATTTAGTCTTTCTTCGTAGCTTAAGTCCCTTAAGCTTGGTATCCATCTTGTAGCGGCCCTTTGAACTTTTTCAATCTTGTCTAAGTGTTTTTTGAGATGAGGACTCCAGACTACTGATGCATATTCCAGGGTTGGTCTAATGAATGATGTTATTATCCTTCTTAGCATGTCTTCATTTATGTATGTGGATGCTATTCTCATATTTGCAAGCAGTGTATACATGTTCCGTACCTTCTCGCTGATGTGGTCAGCCGGAGATAGTCTGTTATTGATAATCACACCTAGGTCTTTCTCTCTTTCTGATGTGTATAGGGTTTTATTTCCTAACTTATAATCCCAATCAGGTCTTTTTCCACTTTTACCAAACTTGATTACATGACACTTGTCCACATTGAATTCCATTTGCCATATACTACTCCATTCATGAAGTTTATTTAATTCTTCTTGTAGCTCTTTACAAGAGTCTGTGTTAGTAATTCTCCTTTGTATTTTTGCATCATCTGCAAACATATTCAGATAGCTCTCATTTCCAGTGTTACTGTTTATATCATTTATATACACTAAAAACATGATTGGTACCAGCACTAAACCCTGTAGTACTCCACTAGTCACTTCTTTCCATGATGAGTAGTTTCCTCTTAGCATTGTTCTCATTTCTCTTTTTATGAGAAAGTCTTGCATCCAACAAAACAGTTTGCCTCGAATTCCTCCATGATGGTACAGTTTCCATAAAAGTCTTTGGTGTGGTACTGTGTCAAAAGCTTTCTTGAAATCTAAATAGATACTGTCCACCCATCCTTCCCTTTCCTGTATTATGTTTGTTACTCTGTCATAGTAGCTCAACAGATTAGTAACACATGATTTTTCTTTTCTGAAACCAAACTGTCTTTCTGTTATCATACTGTGTTCTTCTAGATGATTTACCCAAGCTTTTCTTATAAGCTTTTCTAATACCTTGCTTACAACACTGGTCAGTGATACTGGTCGGTAGTTGAGTGGATTTTGTCTATTTCCTTTCTTGCATAAGGGGACAATATTTGCTGTTTTCCAAATATCAGGTAGTTTACCTTGACTCAAGGATTTCTTGAAAATTAAAAATAATGGTTTACTTAACTCCTTTGGACATTCTCGTAGTACTCAACATGAAATTTCATCAGGACCACTTGCTTTTCCTCTGTCTAATCTACTTAACTCCTCCTGTATTACTTTTTCTGCTATTTGTATATCTGGTAGTATATGTGGACATGCATGTTCCACATAGTCCCTCTCAAAATTTTTTTCTTCTGTAAAAACTAATTGGAAATTCTTATTTAGTACTTCACAAATATCTTTCTCTTGTGTATAAGTGATTCCCTCGTCCGTAATGGATTGTATTATATCTTTTACCTTGGTTTTGCTTCTGATGTAGCTGTAAAACAGCTTTGGTTGATCACTACTTTTATTTATTATATCTTCCTCAAACTGTTTTTGGGCTTCCCTCCTTATTCTTGTATAATCGTTTCTTGCCTGTTTGTAATTATTATACGCCCTTTCACTATTGTGTCTTCTGTATCTATTCCACAACAAATCTCTTCTTTCTTTTGATTTTTTACATTCTGTATTGAACCATTTCTGTATTTTCTTACCTGCTTCTTTGTGCTGGGGGATGTACTTCTGGACTCCAATTTCATAAAATTCACAGAATTTTTTATATACAGCATTTAAATCTTGTCCTCTAAGCTCATTTTCCCAATCAACTTCTAAGAAATACTTCTTTAGGTCTTGATAATTTCCCTTTTTATAGTTTAGGCTCTTTTTGTAACTGTCATTGCTGTTAACTATGTCATATGCTATCCTGAAGTTATAATTTAGTACCGCATGATCGCTTTTGCCGAGTGGAGGGTGATATATTAAACTGTCAGTATCATTTTCTTGCCTAGTAAATATTAGATCTAGCACTGAAGGTACATCAAGTCCTCTTTTCTGGTGGTTTCCCTCACATGTTGCATTAGGAAAAACTCTTGCACGAGATCCAGGAGCTTTTGGTCCCAACAGCTTTCTTGGCTAATTATATCTAGAGTATTCCAAATTATATTTGTATTAAAATCCCCAGTTAGTATAATTCTTTCCGATTTCTCTTCCGTTTTATGTAGTAATAATCTTAAACTCTGAATTGTACTCTCTGCCAGGTCCTCATATTCATCTCTTTCCCATGTGTTTGATCTGGGTGGCATGTACAAATTGGCTACAATTACATTCCCTTCAGATGTGTTGATCTCTACTGCAATCAGTTCTGCTTGTGATGGTATATCTAGTTTTATTTCATTGACTTTTAGATTTTTCTTAGTTAATATTATATTTCCTCCTCCTTTTTATAAATTTCTCTCTCTTCTCCATATATTGTATTCCTATAAGTTTAGTATGTCACTGGATATCCTTGGTGTTAATTTTGTTTCAGTTAGGCATATTATTTGTGGTTCATTTTCTCTGACATAATCATTCATCTCTAGTAATTTAGATACCATTCCATCCACATTTGAGTACATCAACTTTATCATCTTGATTATATACTTGTCATGACATGGTTTTACTACCTTCCTCCTTTTTATTCCATCCTGTTTGTGTACCACTTTCGTACCTGCAATCCTATTACTTTGTAAAAAATATTTCTTCTTCTCCTCTTCTGATCTTCTCTCATTTTTTGTTTTTGCTTCCTCCCTTTTCTCTTTCAGTAATTCCAGTTCCTCTTGTGTTAGGCATCTTTTTATCCATACATTTTTGAACTCCTCATTTTCCATAAGATTCTTTGCATTTTTTAGTATCTTTTCCACAGTGTTAACGCTCTGGAAAGTCACCTTTAGAGGTCTTGTCTTGCTTTTCTCGTATTTCCCTAACCTTTTGTGTTCCTCTATGTCTTTACTACAGATTTCCTCTGATACTTCTTTCAGTAAGCTCATTACATTTGCCATCTCCTTTTTGTCTCTTGTGATCTTGTTTTTTACTTCTTCCTCTTCTATACCAGTGATTACTATAGATTTGTTTATATCTACTGAATCTCTGACTAACTTTGGATTGTTTTGGATTATTCTTTTCACTTCCTTTTTAATGCTTTTTTCCTCCACCCTTGTTTCTAAGTCTTTCTTTACTTTCACCATTTCAGCATACGTGGTTTCCACATCATTTTTGTAGCTTTGCACAGCTTCATTCACCTGTGTTATCTTCTCCCCAATATCACTGCTCTGGTCTATATGACTGCATACTTGCCTAATTGTCTCTGTGTCATTTTTTAACTCTTCCATAACACTCTCGTGATTGACTACTGTACTTGCCATTTCACTCATCTTCTTCCTAAGTGTACTCAGTTCCACTGTTAGTTCACTGATGGTTGTGTCTTGTTGGCCTCCCTTCCTAGTTTTTCTATTTCTTCCTTTTGCAAGTGCATCTGCTTCTTTATTTCATCAATTTCATTTTTGAAAGCCATTTCTAGTTTGTGTACACGTTCAACCAGTCTATTGTGGGTCTCTATTTCAACCAGTTCTTGGTAGAAATCATTTTGCTTTCTACCTTTATCCCTTTTCTTTTCCAAATTTGCTTTACTAAAGTATGTATCCATTTTGCAATACTAAAAGTACAGAGTATGTACTTACATTCCCCGTGTTGCTGTAGTCTAAACAAACCTCAGCTGACTCATCGCATTCTTTCGTCTTGGTTTTCTTTTCTGTTTGAATAAGTCTTGTTTAAACTTTTTTTTTTTTCTTTTAATAATGAAAAATCATTTAGTCTAACCTGGTACAGAGCTTGACTCATACAAAGGTACTAATTTAGGTAATGCCACTGGCCGTGTTGGTTCGGTACGGAGCGTCGATGTCGCACGTCTGCCTCGATTGACTCCCTCTGTGTGTGTGTGTGTGTGTGTGTGTGTGTGTGGACAATATAATTAAGTAAAAGGTTTGATCTCTGGATCAAACTTGGTGCATGAGTTGATGTCCCAAATGGTTGACCTATTATTTTTTTTAGAACAATAGGTCAAAGGTCAAGGTCACATGGGAAGATCAAGTTTATCATTCTTTATCTCATGTAGACCACGCTTTACGGAAGAACTGAAGATAACACAAAGATAAAGATATTCCTATTTTCAGGATAATCAGTCATAGGCCAAGGTCGCAGCTACAGGTCAAAGGTCAAGGTCACTGGCCAGGTCAACTACATATTTTTAAAATGTTTCGAACCAAAGCTGGTGAAACGGTTAAGTGCTGGGAGAATGAAGTACTTCGATTTTGAAATCAATGTATCGGAGGTGAAGGTCACAGGGAATATTCAAATATTAGGCCCTTAGAGCTGTTGGTGGCCGCAGGTGTTACACTTTTTGAGTGCTCCTTATTATTTATGTTGTTCCTCGAACTACTACACAATATTTTTCTTCTTCTTGCTTGAGATAAAACTATAGTCATGAAGGTCAAAAAAAGAAAAAAAAAAAGGCTCGTTTAACCCTTCCAATTTAGAACGTTAATGCGGAGCTGAATTAATAAACTCAACAATACAGTAAAAATATTCTCAGGATGAATAGTTGCGTAGTTGACTCTGGACACAGCGATATAACACATTCATAATATGTAATAGTTCACCTGTGACACGCTGACCGAGGGCTGATCCTCTGCAACCCATCAAATTTCCAGCCCACCCCAATCCATCCGCTGCTGACCACACCATTCCTTTACCCCTGATACAGATTCATGGCACGACGCAGGTCGCGTGGTCGAGGAACGCGGTTATTTACCTAATTCTTTCTACCATCAAATGACCTGACTCTGATCCCCGTCTTTCTTCATACTTTATTTTTTCTCTCCAGACAGTTTTGCTAAACTTGGTCTTCACATTTTGAAAGGCTTTGTACCTTCTTACCCAGCATGTGTCAGTCATGTTCACCTGATGGCAGCTCTCCATGCTACACCATCTTTAGCAGCTTCTTTGTTTAGTCCCTTAACCTTGAGGTTATTTTCTGGAATCTAATCCCCAGTCATTTTTGGTTTACCTCTTCGAGCAACATCCTGCACACTTACACTCTTAGATCTTTTTCACGCGTTTTTCATTGTTTATTCTCTCCAAATGTCAAATCCATGTAAAGCATCCCCAAACCACCTGAAACTGCCCTTAGCCATCACATCACCAGTTTCTCAAATATACAGCCGATCTCTCACATGTTCTGCCATATGTAGTTCTGAAGGAAGCCATCCTCATTTCTGTGCACACAGACCTACGCACATTACCCTCCTTCTCCCCCATGTTTCACTGTCATAGTCCATTAAACTTTGTCACTGATTGAAGGAGATTAGTAATTAAATATCGAAATATTAATACTCAATGATTTGTTATTAGAAAAACTGAGATCCGATAAAATGGGAAGTTAGAAATTCAGTAATCTATACCAAATGAAGAGAGTGTTTAGATGATATAGTCAGTTAAGGATTGTGAATATGAAGGGGGTGATGTAAAGGGTATGTGTGAGAGCTTCAGAGTAAGGGAGGGCGGGAAGGTCAGGAAATAGAAAATTAATGTGTGATGGACCTAAAGAACTAACGAAGTACATAAATGGCAGTATGAATCATGTACTGTATGATGATGCACATGTCAAGGGTTGCACCACTTATTTTTTTTTTAATAAACAGTCAATAAATGGTCTCTGCAGCGTTGTGAATCGAGACAGTTACAAGAAATAGTTAGATGTGGAAGACGTATGCTGTGAACTGCACGTCCGAATATTACATGAATGAACGTACGAACAATTTTAATGGGATTTCTCTTGGTAGTTCTCCTTCTGTTCTGCAGTAAATATCCATTTCTCGAATCCTACCTACCAAATTTAGTAGGTGGGAACGTGATGATGATGATGATGATGATGATGATGATCCTCCTTTAGTACAGTATACTTGCTTCTCAGTTTATGTTGTCCATTGGCAAATTAGGCCAAGATAAAGCCACCGAGGAAAATAATATTAAATATTGTCTGGAGGAATGTATGGACTGAAGCTTAAGTATAATGTACAGTACAGTACTTTATTCCAGGAGCCTCTGTGGTACAGTGGCAGAGTGTGCGTCTCGCACGCTGGTGGACGCGGGTTTGCCTCCTGTCAGAATTGTAAAAACTTTGGGAAGCGTTCACCAAGCCACTTACTGCTTTGGCGGACATAACGGGTGCTGCGGTTGAACCAGTGTCGCATACTAGTATACTTGCATCCAGTGGGCTTAAGGCGGGCCGATTACACTTGGTTCACAGACTACACACACATCCAAAGCCACTCCAACAGTACAATCACTCACAAGCACTTCTCACCCTACATACAGTCTCTACCAGACAGCCTAAGTCACTGGGCAGAGATGCTTCGGTAGGGATAGGCCGGTCCTGCAGTGGACACTCAACGGCTGATGATGATGATGATGACTTTATTCCAACGAACGCCAAACATTTTTTTTTTTTTTTTTTCAGCTCAAGCCCACTGAGCGCAAAAGGATGATGATGATGGTGATGATAATCGTGATGGTGATGGTGGTGTTGGGGGTGATGGTGGTGGTGGTGGTGTTGGTAGGGTGGTGATGGTGGTGTTGGTAGGGTGATGGTGGTGGTGATGGTGGTGTTGGTTGGGTGATGGTGGTGGTGGTGGTGGTGTTGGTTGGGTGATGGTGGTGGTGGTGGTGGTGATGGTGGTGGTGGTGGTGGTGTTGGTAGGGTGATGGTGGTGATGGTGGTGGTGGTGGTGGTGGTGGTAGGGTGGTGGTGGTGGTGGTGGTGGTGGTGGTGGTAGGGTGATGGTGATGGTGGTGTTGGTGGGGTGATGATGGTGGTGAATGATGTCCTAATTTCTGGTTACCACTGAGAGACAAAGGACTATTTAATGCAGTAAATTACCTTACACTGGCTGGCCATTTTATTCCACTTCGACATCAAGAGCCATGGGTTCATATGCAATTATCTTTTAAAAAATGATAAATGGTGCGTCTGTGATTGAACAGTGAATGTTGGGTGGTAACCATGTAGCCAAATGGCGCCTGGTGGTGTCGTGGGTTAGGACGCCACAACCGGACAAGGGACGGTAGGGGTTTAAATTAGATGGCTGGTTGGATTTATTGCTCATATAATGCCACTCAGGGGCGAGCGAAGCTGATCACCTCGCCTAGTCCTGATTTGGCAGAGAGAGAGAGAGAGAGAGAGAGAGAGAGAGAGAGAGAGAGAGAGAGAGAAATAAACTCATAGACGACTAATTCACTGAACTTTTTAATTACGTACAGTGAATACCGGTAGATGTAAAGAATATCTGCCCTCTCACTTCTGGTATTTTTTGGTTGCTACTGTCGTTCTTATTTTTTTTTTTTTTAAGCTTTCGGGAAATCTTTTGTAGTGTGGGGGCACATGAAGACCAACTTCTTTAATGAGAAAAGTCAATGATAAAGTTTGTAAAATCGTGTAGAGACAGCACGGCTAAAGGGAAAAATATATCACCGAACTGGAAGAAGTAATAAACAACATGAAAGCTCTCTGTCTGTCTGTCTGTCTGTCTCTGTCTGTCTGTCTGTCTCTCTCTCTCTCCACCCGACATCAGGGATTCCCGCCCCACAGTTTCATCACCGTGAAATTCCCCGGCGTCACAAAATGTCCTCGGAGAATTTGTCTGTTGTGAGGCCTTAACCGAGGCCACCGGGTCCACAGACAGGAAAAGAAAATATTTTGCTGTTGAGAAAGAAAAGATGAAAATATTTCTGTGCTGAGAGCGAGGAGGAGGGAGGATTCTGGTGCACTGAGCAGAGGAGTTATTTGCTGCAGAGAGAGTGTGTTTGTTGCAAGAGAAGACACTATTTTACTACTGAGCAGAGAAGAAAATATTTTGTTGCCAGAATAACAGTGTCATCAAGTAAAGCCAGTGAGTCACAGGCAGTGCGATTTGTGTGTGTGTGTGTGTGTGTGTGTGTGTGTGTGTGTGTGTGTGTGTGTGTGTGTGTGTGTGTGTGTGTGTGTGTGTGTGTGTGTGTGTGTGTGTGTGTGTGTGTGTGTGTGTGTGTGTGTGTGTGTGTGTGTGTGTGTGTGTGTGTGTGTGTGTGTGTGTGTGTGTGTGTGTGTCCGACTTCAGACACACGATTTGGTGGTCCGTTCCCTGAAGCCCAGCAGTCAGCCTACATGCATTCACCTTTACATGATGTTGCCAGGCTGTGTTGGAGCCCTTAGGGAACAGAACACCACTCTCATTTGAATTAACTTATCTGGCGGTAGTTGGGACAATAGTTACGATTTCTCTCGTACTAAAGCGGTAATGGAGACTGCTTTTATCCCATACAAGACGGAACGCTTTTGCAATCCTTCACCGAATTATTAGTAGGTAAGCTTAATAAAAATATAATTTCTTCCATACTAAAGGTACTAAGATTGATCATAGTATTCCTAGCATTTACATTTCAAGAGGTCATTCGTGAACTAAGTAATATACAAACAATAGTCATACATCAACGTCAGTGGCTAAGTGGAAATTATTTACAATAATAATAATAATAATAAAATAGTCTGCATAAATTCGCTTGCAGGCAGCATAAGTGGAATCGATAAGATTTCTACCACCATAAGTGCGCTGACACTTTCGAAAGAACAAGTACTCTCTCTTGTATCTATCTATCGTTGGAGGATTGCTAGAGAAATCCTATGATTCCTGTGAGGAGCCTGTTTTTATGTGTGTATGTGTGTGTGTGTGTGCGTGTGTGTGTGCGTGCGTGTGTGTGTGTGTGTGTGTGTGTGTGTGTGTGTGTGTGTGTGTGTGTGTGTGTGTGTGTGTGTGTGTGTGTGTGTGTGTGTGTGTGTGTGTGTGTGTGTGTGTGTGTGTGTGTGTGTTTAACTGAATCAATTAGAGTAATTGACTAAACCTTTATTTTCATTACAGCGTATGCATTCTCAGAATCCTTGGACTTCGGCCTGTGTTGACACCCAGGCAGGCTATACGGGCACCCCAGTAGTAGACGATGGCAATATTTGTGGTGCACCAACTAGGTATCAAAATAATGAACGCCTGAAGAACATGGTTGTAGAGAACAGACCAAACTAATGCCGAGTCACCGTGACCCATACAAGTGGCCCCACTGGACGTGGGCAGTTGCAGGCCAGAGCTTCTCTGTATTTGAGTGATCAAGATCTCACGTCCATGACAACAAGTACTTGGTGCTGATGAGGCCTAGGTGCAATACGTGTGATAAACGACACGATTCACACCACACTGTGTCTTATTCTTTAATGGTGACTAACACCAGACGATTTAATTCAGCTACAGGAAGGCTCCCAGGTCGGAATGTGAAAAAAAAAAAATGGAAAAACAGATAGACAGTAAACAGATATAAAAAGAAATCAATAGGTTCACTTCCGTCAGAGTTGTTTTATACGAGTATATTACCTCGTACGAGTATATACTTTTCTCTAGTCCCGACTCTTGTCTCCTTTTCACTCTGTTCAACAACACACACTGTGAGTGGTTGCTAGAAATCCATCTCGTCTCGTTCCAGTAAGAGCCCCGTTATTGGCATCGTATTCAATTTTATATTGGGTGAAGAAACTGCAGCTCTGAAGCCTTGTGGGATGGGACGAGAATGGCAATTCCATATCCGAAGGAGTTTCTCCCTGGAGTGTGATGCTATCAGCTTTGGAAAACTCCTTCACAGCGGTATGGAGCTTTTATTACAGACAATTGCTTACAAACATTTCACTTTGTGTGTGTGTGTGTGTGTGTGTGTGTGTGTGTGTGTGTGTGTGCGGAAGGGGGGGAGTGTGTGAGCCTGTGTATGCAAATGTGTGTGCGTGTGCGTTGAAATTACGCTTAATTCGATTACTGAATGCTTGGATGTACAGTTCTAACCCCGCCCTGCCCAACACCTACCAGAGACCTCTTCGCCCATCTTTCTATTTTCTTCCATTTCACATCCCTCGGTCTACTCCCCCAGGGAAATAAAACAACCATCATCATCATCATCATCATCATCATCATCATCGTCGTCGTCGTCGTCATCATGATCACTGTCTTCATCATAAACACCATAATAATCATCCAGACTATATTTTTTTTATATCAAAAAATTTGGCCGAGTTTTGTTATATGATTTCTTGCCTTCCAAATTAATTAGTCTGTATTAACCTGAATGGCTGTGACGGAATAGACTCTAAGTGACTGTAAAGGAACTGCAAGGACCCGGAATGATTTATATACAACTGATTCGGCCTAAATATTATCATACTAAAGCCAACCATATAAGCTTAAAATGACCTAAATGTACCTTACTGTGTCTGATCTGATCTGATTCAGTCAGATCATTGACGAAAAAAAAAATAATAATATTTGCTAAGTAGAGCTGAGGGAATTACTTTACTCGAAATGGAGTAAAATGACCGTGAAGTGGTCCACAGTTAAGAACTTTGCGTTTTTCAAAATTAAAATCCATTTGCCACGTTTGAGCCAAGTTTAATGATTATTCTATAGCATATTTCATTGACTCATCAGCTTATATTCGGATTTATGCGCTCCATCACCGATTTTTTTTCTATTATCAATAAGTCCGGAGCTTTTACGACACAAACCTCCATCAATACCAATAATATACAACAGAAATGGTAGGAGACTCAAGATTGAACCCATTGGTAGGCTACTCTTCTTGTAACATTTATCCAGTCTGATTTCTTCTCATTAACTACAACTTTACATTTACGTTCTGAAATTCAAATTTCATTCCATCTTTGTACATGGCCATAATTGTCATACGTTAAGTATACACCATTAAGCATTGGCGCAAACACACACACACACACACACACACACACACACACACACACACACACACACACACACGTCATCATCATCATCATCATCATCACAACCAACTGTGTATCTTCGGAGTCATGGAGAATACGCTGATATCAGTAAGTAAGGTTAAGTTACAGCAAGAACCAGTAAATTATCCTTTCCACTGATAGATAATTCTATCAGATTTATCATTCAAAATACTGACACCCGCATAAGTAAAATAAATAAATGGGAATGCAGACTGTGGGTACTGCTATACGCTTTGAAACTTAGTAAGGCCGCCATATTGTGTTAATACCTCCTTTTGCATAGTTGCATAACTACGTAGTCACTGTAGGAAGTGGCGTTACTTTGGTAAGGCCACATCAGTTAAGTGTAAGTGTCCTATGAGCGAGAAATGGCAAGAAATATAACAGCACTCACTCAGCCGATGCAACTCGAACCAGTGATCACAATGGCCGCTTCGCATGAGATGCACATCATCCTGCCAGCTCATCACACTTCTGCATCAAGTTGTCCCTGTCTTCTAGACAAATGCTTTGATCTCAGTGAATAATTGCAGTTGCTGCTTAAATTTAGCAAAACGTTAGACTTCTCGATTGATCTTCGTTACCCACACATATGAAAACAGCAGTAAGGTAAGAATTATTTTCCAGTGTTTGCTACAGGTGTACATGATTGTTACTGTACTCACTCCTCAAATTATCACTAATCCTACCTACAGTATATTGTCTTACATCAGCTCTAAGTATACAGAATGGACATGTCATCTTTGAAAGCTTTGAAAAGAGTTACATTAAATACATATTTATCTGTATCAGCCAATATGAAGTCCAGTGCAGGACTATATCTTTCGTCAGAGTGAGTGAGTGACAGCCAAAATAACCCTTCCCAATCCAGGCAATGTACAGTACAAAAAGGGACATGGAGTCTGCCGGAAGAGTGATGGATGTGAAAATCAGTGTTGTAATGACTGTTCGTGTATTTTGAGATCTGTGCATGTTGTCGGTAGGACCAACAGCGTGAGGACATGTTGAACTAAATGATCGGCATATTACAATAATCCACTTTAAATATCCGCCAAATCTTGGGTTCGAACACATCATGAGAAGAGTACGCTGTCAACCGATACACTGACAAAAACTGGAAATGAGCGACATTATCTGACACTTTACTCTCCTTTAATATTTTACTTTACAACTGCAAAATTGCAATTTTTCTGTACCTAAATATTAATTGCAAGTTCGTCCTTCTTCACTCAGTGCACCGCATAATAAGTAGGGTCAGGGACAAAAATTTGCCTCATACTTCACCTCGTCTAACTCTCTCTTCCCTCTGCGAGCTAATATTGCCAAGAAGAGAGACTTGGTAATATACTTCTCTGCCCGTAGATGACTGTCTTAGATAAGATGTGTCTAAGAAGACAGTGATAAATATGCTCTGTGTGTGTGGTAAAAACAATGATTTACACTTGGTGTACAAGGTAGGGTAGTGGATGTTGGAGTGGCCATGGTGAGAGAGGATAGTGTTTGGAAACTCCCTGTACTGTTGTTTGCAGATGATACTGCGTTGTTGAGTGCAGACGAAGGGGAGCTGCAAGGCTTGGTGGATGAGTTTGGGAGAGTGTGTAAGAACCGGAATCTAAAGGTGAATGTAGGGAAGAGTAAAGTGATGGTCTTTGAGAGAGGTGAAGTCACTGAATGTACAGCGAGGTTGGATGGTGAGGAATTGGAAAATGTGAGTACGGTTAAGTACTTGGGTAGTGTGATGAGTAAGGATGGAGGTTTGGAGGGTGAAGTGCTTGAATGGGTACAGCAGGGAAGAAAGGTTGCTGGTTCCTTGAAAGCAGTTATAAGAAACAGGGATGTGAGCATGGAAGTGAAGAAGTTACTACATGACAGTATTGTGATACCAACTCTAACGTATGGAAGTGAAGCTTGGACGTTGTTGGAAGGACACAGGTCAAGAGTGAGAGCAGTGGAAATGGGTTATTTAAGAGGAGCCTGTGGAGTCACATGGAGAGACAGGCTGACGAATGAGGATATAAAGGAGCGTTGTGGTGTGGATGTGGATGTGATAGGAAGCGTTATGAGGAACACACTGAGGTGGTTTGGCCATGTGGAGAGGATGGAGGGTGAAAGACTGACGAAGAGAGTGTATGGGAGTGAGGTGGAGGGGGGAAGAGGAAGGGGGAGGCCGAGGATGAGATGGAGGGATGGGGTGGAGAGGTATATGAGAGAGGGGTGTGTGAGTTGGGAGCAGGGCAGTGAAATGGCGGGAGACAGGGTGACGTGGAGGCGATTTGTTTGTGGCCACCCCAAACGGGATTGAGGCGTCTGGCAATAGACAGATAGAGCTTTTATCCCTGACTGTCCATTGCAAATACTGTAACTATTCCCTGCAATAAAGAACTCATGACAAACACTTCACGATAACTCTGCTGACCATTACTGCACACGAACTCAAATGGAAAAACTGTCAGTCTCACTCTCACGTACCGACCAATCTTTTGGGTGAAATATTCTGAGTGGTGTTGCATAACCTGCTTACTGATCACGCTGGCTATTCCGTCTGTCACAAGGAAAAGTATCATGTGATATTTCCTGCATCAACCCTGCCACAGGACTACAAACTAGTTATTTCCCAACAACGCCAGTGTCCCATGATGTCTTTGTGTGTGTGTGTGTGTGTGTGTGTGTGTGTGTGTGTGTGTGTGTGTGTGTGTGTGTGTGTGTGTGTGTGTGTGTGTGTGTGTGTGTGTGTGTGTGTGTGTGTGTGTGTGTGTGTGTGTGTGTGTGTGTGTGTGCGTGTGCGCGCGCGCGCGCGTGTGTGTGGTAAGCTATGCTTTGCAATCTTGTGGAATACATTTTCAAAGACCCTACCTTGAGTTAACAGACTGAGAGTAGTTTGCCGTATCTTCTAATGTTAGGTCTAATGCACCTCTCTTTAAAAATTACCTGCAGCTCAAACAACTAATTCATTACTTAATTTATTATATTCACTTACGTGTAGTTGTCGGTGTACAAATTTCATTTATATAATTCCTAGGGAGTACCATTTCATTGAAATACTGATGATACTTTTATATTTGGTGACAGTATATCAATGTTTGTAATATCTAAAAGCAAACACGTACTTTGTTACTGGAAGGAGTACATGACAGCTACTTTCACTCTGTAGGTACTGAAGAATAAAGCTAAAGTTGTGTGTTAGACGTCCATCCCCATTACACACACCCGCTGATCAACAAACACCACCTCGCTCCCACCTGCCATCCTCACCCTCTCCCTTGGCAATATTTTTTTTTTATTCAGGCTTGGTGGAGAACCTGCTTCTCCAACTTTCTCGTAAAAACTTTTCTTAAAACTAAGTTCTTTTTTTTTTTCATTAATATTTACCTAGGTGCCTTTCTGGCCTCACACACACACACACACACACACACACACACACACACACACACACACACACACACACACACACACACACACACACACACACACACACACACACACACACACAGAGTTAATACCAAATGTATCTTTTATATATTTATTCGTATTATCAGTACACAGGCAGAATACTTGCACCAAAGTGATCTGTTTAAGTACACTTGTCAAGATCTTTTACGTATGATTTTGTTATCACATCAACGACAAAAGTTGTCTTCTATGCTGATATAAAAGGGAAGCGCTTGTAAAAACAAAAGTTATGAGAAATCTATACATTTGCTTAATAGAAAGATAATGTACGTACAGATTATTCTTTCTGCAATAAATAATCTGAAAAATTGTATTCCACGAATTAAATTTTAGTTCTACAGATCTGAGAGACTTATCGTCGTCCGAGTAAAATTTTATACTTTGATGTTTTGGGGAGGAAAACAAAACATCAGAAGACCGACGTAAAACAAACATCACCAACTCCTGCCGGATCAGACCCCAGTGACGTCACCACACTCGATCGAGGACAATACCAGACCACACCACAACAACCAACAGCAAGAAACCACAGCAGCGGCGACGGATCCCTCACTTTGCTTTCCCGCTGTTTCCATCTTTCTACACTTTATTTTTCTTCACCTACTCTATATTCTTCTTCCACCCCCACTTTTCTATCAAGACCTCAAGAAGTTGGTTAAGAATGTTTTTAACCTCCATGTAAGCCTGTGGATAAAGTGTCTTGCTTGTGCAAATCACTGCCCCTAAACTGAGTTTCAGCCTGTTATTCTTTTACAGATAGACTGCAGAGAATCGAATACACTTGTGTGAAAAGATAATCGCTTTCAGTACTACTGACGTACACAGGACAGACATAAACATGTGGTCACAGAGTACATACATGTCAGTCTGCTGAGAGGGAACATGGGTAGCCAAAGAAACATGCCACTCTGCCATACAGATTCCGACCTGAGTGTGACAGAAAATACTAGGAGATATGGCAGGTGAAACATACATACATACATACATACGTACATATATTCATAGGGGTTCCAGTTGATACGGTATACTGTACACTGAAAACACTGCCGGACATGGAAGTGTCAGTGCTGGCTTGTAGTTTTTGAAGCCTTGCATTTGGAACGAGAACATTTTCTGAAAATAACTGCAGTTGAAGGGAAATAGGTATGTTTAGAATAAAAAGGTAAAACATTTTTACTATTGTTAAAGACTCATGATGCAATCATTCACGTTGTTTTAGTAATGTATAGAAAGGGTGACTTGCGACATTTAAAAAGAATTTTAGGTAAATTTTTTTACTTGTTTTAATTAAAATATGCAGTATGAAACTGGGTCCAATTTTCTGGCGTTACGTAGCTATAAGCATTTATAACTTTATGGGAGAAAATGGTGTCCCTCATTATTCATGCATGTCATCAGTACTTGTGGCTCCGTAACGGTTGAGAATTGGACCCATGTGATAGCATTTTCTTCTACTCAAAATTATCACAGAAAAAATGATTTTTTTTTTTTTTTATTTCATTAGACACCCTGTAGTGGTTCAAACAAGTACAGTACGTATATCTGCATGCTCCCTTGGAATATATATGGGACCATTAACAATAAACTCTGGGACACGAGAGCTGCGAGGGCTGGACGCTGTTAGCCCCTTTTCTAATGTATATACCATATGTCGATTTATAGTGATATTTTTTGTTGCTTTCGTGAATTGCTTATAATACTGTAAATCGCCTTATAAAATCGTTCACACAAATATATTCTAAAATAACAATAATCTACGTAAATATTGCAATGCTGGTATGATTAGGTTAGTGGTTTAGATCTGGAGATGCGAAGAACGTTTTAAAACTTGTTACACTGTAGGATTAGGTTCAGTTTGTATATGGAGATTTGAGGATCAGTCTAGAGGTTCGACATGTCTGTCTGATTTTCTTTCTCTCATGTCTAAGGAATTAATTCTTGTCGTTATTGTTATTATGTACTGTTGATTTAAGTGCACTACTGCGGTGGAAAGTATGAGTTCTCCCCTCGGCTCAATAATAGGCCTATGCATTATTGTGCGAGAAAAAGTGAGTGCTCTCCTAGGCACTGGAAATTCTAGGCTGTGCTAGCAGTGGGGGGGGAAGGGGGAGGAAATTAAAGGAACTGTTTGGCCGCCAGGACAGTTTAGTCAGTTTGTGCACGGCAGCCAGTCAATGACCCAGTTGCAGTTAGTGAGTGAGAGCCAGTCAGACAGTGAGTCAATAATGGACAGTCGGTGAACAGTTAGTCAGTGACGGACGGACAGTGACGGAGTCAGTGGCAGAGTCAGTGAGCCAGACAAAGAGAATTAGTCAGTGAAGGACGGAGGTAGCGAGAGAGAGAGAAAAGTCACAGTTTGCAAGTGTACCTCAGCTGTGCCTGGAAGGAATTACAACCGTGAAGCGTTCTGAAGCCATTGATTAATGTCCATGCCTGTCTACGTGTCGATCTCCACGTATCAGCGAAACCTTCGGTGTATCTACCATTCATCATATGGTCCAATTTATAAAGAAAATATCCAGATACGAACTGGCAGGAAATTCACCCCATTTAATTATGTAAATGAGTTAATTAGGTCATTAGGACCCAGGTATTGGACAACTCCCATGGGGCTGTAGAATAATTAGTCTTACAGAAAGAATTATTTCCTGGCCGTGTTGGTAGGGCGAGGTATTATATTCCATTATATTACTTATTTTCTTAAATTCTTACTCATGAACTCTCTAAAATGAACGTTGGTTCAAGATCTAGATATATATTTCTCATGAGAGTTTACTTTCGTCTCATCATTTTCACCGTATCTTTGTCCACTGTCTCCACTTCTCATCTGGACAGATTTTATCCCTCCTGTCCCAGAAGACACAACAGAATGCCATTCAGTCGAATTCTTTTTCACGGATTGTCTCATCATGAATTTATAAATGAGAAGAATAGTAACCCATACAACAAACTGCTCTGGAGACTCCAGGTATCTCTTGTATAAGTAATGGTATAACATTTTCTCTTTGAATAACATTATATAAGCAAAAAGGAACGCTCTATAGCCATAAAAATACGTTCTCATATGAAATGAACATTAATTCCTTACCTCGGGTAGAGTAGTTAAAAAAAATAAATAAATAACAAGAAAATTATTTGCAGTGATGAATGGAGTGTAGCTTCGAAAATTCCACTGTTGAACTGTTAGTTGCATAATGCTGTGGAACAGAACCCACACTAGGGCAACCATGAGGTATTACGCACCAACCCATGCTGTTAACCCACCACACCAACAAGGACTGCTGCAACTCAGGAAACGGACTGACAAGCCCGCAGACTCAATAAGTAATGACGAATTTATCTACAGTATTAGCTATCGGGCTGGATGAAACCATTTAGTGACAAGTGCAGTGTGGGAGCACGCAACTGAACACACGAGAGAGAGAGAGAGAGAAACTAGTGTAGTCGGTGCGGGTAATGATGGGCATATGAGTTTTTACCTACCCTTGCCATGAATGACTTATAGTCTGTAATGATGCAATCTAGGATGCATTTTACTTCATTAGATTGTCTAAAAAGTCTCCTCGCCCATCTGTGAATTCAACGGTTGAACTGGGTGATATGGATGCATAATTATGACCGCAGGAAGAATGAGAATAACAGAATCACGATCAGGAATATTATACGAAAACGATGAGAGGAGAACACAAGTTATCTGGGGAGAAAGCGATATCATAAACGTTGTGTAATTATGAGTGGCCGATTGTGACTGTGTTGGCCTATGTTTCGGATTCTGTTAAATCATTTTTTTTTAAATTATGTTGATGCAAATTATATTAATACTTGTTTTAGCAATCTAGGTACAGACTGTATCTTTATCTACAGTAACTCCGAAAATAGATACTCAACACATTCACTTTGCTGGCTTATTATTCACTTCATTTGCAGTCTCCGGACGGTTATATTTTCAACAATTTTATTCAGTCTTTTTTGTGGAGGAGTTCATTACGGCTTCATTCCCTCCCCTCTCGGTTCAGCAACTCTCTCCTAGATTGAATGAAATCGTACAGTATTAAAAAGAATTAAATGCGCCATTAGGTTGAAGTTGTTTAATACCTCACTCGGGAGGTCTTGCATTTTGGGGTTTAGGGGCTCCCTAACACTACTTCATTACCAGTTTGCATCTTCATTCTCTTGTAGGTCACTCATGCTAGCCTATCTGACAAGGTATTTAATAGCAACCTTGCTACAATAATCTTCACTACCACTTTGCTTCTTCATTCTCTTTTTAAGTCACTGATGCTAGCCTGTTTGACAAGGTATTCAACAGCAACCGTGCGACAAAAATATTAAGATCTTAATCGCACCAACTAGCACGCTGAAGTTTCCATCTGCACAACGTGCGCTTGTATGTCATGCAACAAAAATATGTTTCCCAGAAATCTTTCATTTTGCTTCAAAACTACGAACAGCGCATATTTTCATGTTTTCCGATCCGACCGTAATACCCATTTGATCTTATTTTTTTTCTTAAATGAGCATCAATATTTGCTTAACCTTGACCCTAAGCTCTCGACAGTCACGTAGTTAATTTCACTTCTTGTGATTTCTCTTAATTATTGGGAAGGATTGTATTTTCAATTAGGCTGGGCACATAAAATCCTAAATATTGTAATATCACTGGGAAATCATCTAATTTCTATTAATTTTATATCATATTCACGTCCTTGCAATAAATAAAATTGCCGTTCTCTCTCCGTGCATATTTGTTTTTACATACATTGCAATTTTTTTTTTTTTTTTTTTTTTTGCTTATTCCTTCCAGTCAGCCATTGGACATTGTTCCCCGCAACTTAATTTCCGAAACATTTATACTGAATATATAGTCTTTATTACTATTATCTTTCAACACATTTTCGTAATGCGTGTTTTCTCAATTTCTCTTTTCCTCAAATTTGGCACACAAGGCTTTAGTGCGTCATAAGTATCATGCTGGAAACTTGGACTGACTTTAAACACTTCGCTATGAGGGCGTCTCTATCCAGTATTTTAGTGTGGCAATAACAATAACATTATACACCACTTAATCGTATTTAAGGGAGATTAATGGAGACTCCTTGGCCGGTATTCTCGTTGGGTAAGGAGGCTCCCTAGCACCTCATCCTTAGCTATTTATTTTTCGAGATGACTGGTTACTATACATTCGTACGTTATGTTTGATGAGTATGGCGATATTAGAAGGATTTATATACTTTCGTACGTTATTTATGAAGAGTATGGCGATATGGGAACTATTTATATAACATAGAATCGGACAGTAAGGTGTAATATACAAATCAAATCGCTTAGAAAAATATGTCAGGGAGCTACCTTAACCGACAAGAATACGGGTCCTTGGTATCTCATGTCTATAAGGTGGCTCCCCAGTGATGCATAAAATCGTCTGGCGGTAGGAAAGATTTATAACACAAAGGATGCCTCTGTACAATAACAGTTAATTAAAGAGGTGAAGAGCGGGAGACACCTAAACTGACACAGTGGATGGGAGGTTGATGTGGCCACCATAATACCCCACCGTTCTACCATTCCCCCCCGCCTCTCTCTCTCTCTCTCTCTCTCTCTCTCTCTCTCTCTCTCTCTCTCTCTCTCTCTCTCTCTCTCAGTACAGTATTCACTCCCTTGCGTTTATACGTGTACAGATTACCGTAATGCATAAAATTCACACTACTTGTAAATTTACAGTAAGTGTTGCACAGTCCCATGAAGCTTCACGTTTACTGGCAGGCATCACATTGCTTGCTACTTCATTAAATTCAGGAAATATCCGTAGTATTTTGTTTTTTTAATCAGCTAACACCATAGTGGGGAAGGCGGTGACCGGGTCATTTGAGAGAGTGGTGTACAGTCCCGGTGGACGTGGGTTCCATTTCCGGCTGCGGTAGGGAGCAGATAAAAGCAGTGGTTTTCAACCTTTGAGGCGGGCTCCCTAACAGGAGCGTGAACACTTAAAGGAGGGCGTGAGGACTCAGAGGAAACACAGGGTGCTCTCAACAAGTATGTGTGTGTGTGTGTGTGTGTGTGTGTGTGTGTGTGTGTGTGTGTGTGTGTGTGTGTGTGTGTGTGTGTGTGTGCGTGTGTGTGTGTTCCCATTATATATACTTCATGAACGACTTGAGCCATCTACATGAAACCTTCAGGGTATGAAGATAGGGCAAAAATCTTGGACGAGGTCGAAAATGGGCATTCTGGGGCAAGGTCAAGGTCACCAAAATGGCTGCCAAATGTCAGCTAGTTTTTTTCGGTTGCCTTTAGCATTAATTTATCTCATGAATGGCTTGAGGTACCAACATGAAACCTTCAGGACATCAAGATATGGCCAAAATCTTTGACAAGTTCGAAAATGGGCACTCGGGGTCAAGGTCAAGGTCGCCAATGGCTGCCAAAGGTCGACTAGTTTCTTTAATATGGATTGGCTTTTTTGTGAAACGAGGTGGCTGAATTCAGTAGAGTTTTGAGAATTTTCTTCACATATTTTTTTTATATGAGGAAGAAAGAACCAAAGGCCATGAGCCCGCAATAACTGTTCCCTCCAAGAGAAAAACAAAATACAGGAGAGAGCCAAATTCAACACCCGATCATTTCGAGATACCTGGACACACTGCGTTTGAAAGACTGGAGATCATAAGAAGCAGGAAATACAGACAGAGGGAGACAGTTCCAGAGCTGACCTGTTGCATTAATGAAGGACTGGGAGTAACGGTTAACTCTTGCATTAGAGAGTTGGACAGAAAAGGGATGAGAGTTTGCTGCGAGACGGGTGTTACGCGCCTGTCGTAGTGGTGGAGGAATACATGGAAACAGTTCAGAGGAGCAGTGACCATTGAAGTAGCGATAGAAAAGAGATAAAGATGCAACAGTGCGGCAAAGAGACAGAGATTGAAGGGAGCAAGTAAGAGGAGGAGAGTTAATGAGACGAAAAGCTTTTGACTCCACCCTACTGAGAAGAGCTGTATGTGGGGAACCTCCCCACACATGAAAGTTGTATTCCACACAGGGGTGGATAAAACCTGTGTATAGAGTCAACAAATGTGCAGGGGTAAAGAAGGAACGGAGTCGGCTTAGCACACATAATCTCTTAGAAGCAGATTTTACAAGAGATATAATATGATCTTTCCAAGACAAGTCCCAAGTAAATGAAACCTCAAGCATGTTCAAATATGATGCAGGATTAAGTTGAATATTATTAAACATTAGTAGGTACACCTGTGGAAGATTTTGTCGGGTTGATAGGTGTAAGACCTGAGTCTTTGATGCACTGGAAACAAGATTATTTTTACCTCAGTCAGAGATACGAGCCAAGTCAGACATTAGGTGTGCCATAGCCTCATCCCTTGTTTGTTGAAGTAATTGCTGAGATGGATGTTGCAGGAACCGAATGGAAAGGTGAAGGGTGGAGTCATCAGTGTATGAGTGGGTAGGGTCAGATGTACAGCTTAGAAGGTCATTGATGAATAAAAGGAAGAGAGTTGGTGATAGGACAGAGCACTGAGGAACACCACCGTTGATAGATCTAGAAGAACGATGGCCGTCTACAACAGCGGCTATAGAACAACCAGAAAGGAAGCTATAGATGAAGGCACAGATAGTAGGATAGAAACCGTAAGAGGACAGTTTGGAAATTAAAGATTTATGCCAGACTCGATCGAAAGCCTTAGAGATGTCAAGTGCAATGGCAAAGCTTTCGCCAAAGTCCCGAAAAGAGGATGACCAGGAGTCTGAAAGGTTGGTGAGAAGATCGCCAGTGAAGCGTCCCTGATGAAACCCATACTGATGATCAGAAAGAAGGTTGTAACAGGAAAGATGCTTTAAAGTTTTTCTATTAAGATTTGACTCAAAAACTTTTGAGATACAGGATGTTAAAGCAATTGGACGATAGTTAGAGGGTTCGGAATGGTCACCCTTCTTTGGGACTGGTTGAATGAGAGCAAACTTCCAGCAAGAAGGAAAGGTACAAGTTGATAGACAAAGGCAAAAGAGTTTGCCTAGGCAGGGTGTAAGCACAGATGCACAGTTCTTGAGAACAACAGGAGGGACTGCATCAGGCCCATATGCCTTGTTAGCATTGAGGCCTGTGATGGCAGAAAATACATCAACTGAAGAAATTTTAATATCAGCCATGAGAAAGTCAAAGGGGGGAAGTGATGGAGGAACAGCACCGGAATCGTCTAAGGTGGAATTGGAGAAGAAAGTCTGAGCAAAGTGATCTGCTTTATCAGTAGAAGGAATAGCTACAGAGCCATCAGAGTAGAAAAGAGGAGGGAAGGATGATGAGGTAAAGTTGTTAGAAAGGTGTTTGGCAAGGTGCCGGAAGGAGTGGGAAGAATTTGAATTGGAGAGTTGAGAGCATTTAATCCGCCCCATCCCGTCGATGTATGGATACATCGCAACATTTTGCATTTGCCAGTCCCGACGACGTACTGGTACGTTGTGAAATTGCAAGGTCCCTAATTTGCACAGTTTTCAATTTTCGCGCGTGATTTTTCATAAGTATACACGGGACACCTTCCTCTATTCCTCTACAAGATGCCAAGCAGGTACAATGCCTTACACCGCATAACCTGCCCCCCCCCATTGTCTCGGCAATTCACCTGTTACCAGTGACCTGGCCAATAAAGACATTCAGGGCCAGAGTGATTCCCCAATCGAAGACAATGTGGAGGACAAAGTTCACATAGCATTAGAGGAAGAAACAGTCAGAAATGATGATCAGGTAATGTGGCAAAAGAAGGTCAGGAATGGTGATGAGTTAGTGAGTGAAACAATGCTTATAATGCCTATATTACTGTTTGAAAACCAATATATTCTGATACTATATATAAATTCTTACCAAATAAATAAATAAATACCGTTTATGAGTGGTGTGGAATACTTATCCTCCCATAGAACTCGTTTTCTTTACAGCCAGCCTGATAGAAAACCCAGTAAGGTAAGGAGGTACTCCTACCTGTATCAAGTATTTTAAACCTCAAGTGAGCAATTTCTCTATGAATTTTCGATGTTTCTCACCAAAAGCGGAGGTTTTAGCCAAAAAAAAAAATTTCCAAAAATGCTCCTGACTGGGGGGTGTTGGAGGTGCGAAAGTGCTCGGGACATGACGGGTTAATACAGATGAAATAATTTTTAGCAGAGAGAAGAACAGACTTAGCACAATTCCGGGCAGAAACATATAAATGATGTGATTCATGGGTGGGTTGGCTCCGATACCTTTTATTGGCCCTCTCCTTGTTGCGGACAGCATTAGAACAAGCGTGATTAAACCAAGGCTTTCTTGCATTAGTCAAAGGATATGAGAAAGGAATGTAAGCTTCCGTGCCTGAGAGAACAACCACCGTAATGTGCAAGGCACACCCAGATGGCTCCCAGCCATGGAAGCAATTATCATTCCAGGGAAAATCACAGAGGTACTGCCTGAGGGCCTCCCAGTCCGCAGCTCCAAAGTGCCACAGATGACATTTCTTTGGCGGGTCCACAGGCCGTACTGGAGTGATAGGACAGGTTAAGGTGATAAGGTTGTAATCGGAGGAGCCCAACGGAAAGAAAAGATTAACAGTGTAAGCAGAAGGATTAGTTGTAAGGAAGAGGTCAAGTGTGTTGGAGCTCTCTCCAAGGCAGTCAGGGATACGGGTTGGGTGCCGTACAAGCTGCTCTAGGTCGTTAAGGATAGAAAAGGTGTAGGCTTGTTCACCAGGTGGATCAGTGGATGGAGAGAAGAGCCAAAGGTGGTGCTGAACATTGAAATCTCCTAGAATGGAGATTTCTGAGAAAGGAGAATGGATAGAACGTGTTCCATCATAGAAGTAAGGCAGTCGATGAATTTTTGATGGTCAGTAGAATTATGGGAGAAGCAAACAGCGCAGATATATTTAGTCAGAGACTGACAGGAAAGCCGAAGCCAGAGTGTAGAGAAATCAGAAGAATCGAGTTCAGGAACACGAGAGCAAGAGACGTCATTGCGTATATATACACAACAGCCACCTTTGGCTTTGAAATTAGAGAAAGTAGGAGGATACAGAAAAGGGTTTGTAAGTAGCTTGTTACTTGGCCAACAGCATATTCTGACAGGCTATTAGCATTCGGCTCCCGAATCCTTTTTTTTTTTTCATTTTTTGTGCAAGGAAGATGGAACCTAAGGCTAAAGCTTGCAATATTGTTCGTTCAAAGAAAAAAATACAAAAAAGATAATAGGGAACTAAATTCAAGATTCATTCACTTCGAGACGCTTATATACACTGAGCTTAATAGACTGGAGGTCATAGGCAGTAGCAAATACAGACAGACAAGGACAGTTCCAGAGTTGACCTATTGCACAAACGAAAAACTGGGAGTAATATTTAACTTCTGCACTTGAGAGTGGGGCAAAAAAAGGATGGGAGATTGTCGCTAGACGGATACTATGCGCCTGCCATAGTGGTGGAGGGATGCAAGCAGACAGTTCATAGAAGCAGTGATCACTGAAGTATCGACAGAAAAGAGATTAAAAGGCAACAGTGCGGCAAAGCGACAGAGGCTGAAAGGAGCCTGAAAGATGAAGAAAGCTAATGAGACGAAAAGCCTTTTGTGTTTTGGTTCCTTTGGTTAACCCGCCCCGTCCCGGCAACTTTTCGACCACTGGTACCCCCCAATCCCGGGCAATTTTCGACCTTTTTTTTTTTTGCTTAAACTTTCGCTTTTGGTCAGAAACAATGGCCGGTGGCAAAGAAAGTGGTCCCTGGGGTCCCTAATTAGCTTAACCAGGTATGCGATGGTCCCACCTGGCCCCGTGTTCTCCCTATGCGGTGTGAGCATCAAACGTTTTCTATGGTATTATAAGTTTGGGAAACCAATGAAAGTAAGTAGAAATGAATTTATTACAAACATAAAAACATGTGATAAAAGAGTATATTGGATTTTATACAAAAATAGAGCAGAAATAACCATTGTACCATCGTGAGAAACGAGCAAAATCGGCCAACTTGGTTCCCATGAATCGCTAACATTCTAAAATCATGATACATATATTTTTTTTTACTTACATAATACTTCTACAATAACATTATACCATTTTACATTATATTGAACTGTTTTTACGTATTCACAGGCCTTTTGATAACATTTAGCGTAATGCTAGCGCTAATTTACGTAGTGAGTGAACTCGCTGTGACTGATGTTTCAACTCGTATTGTGCTTTTTCTACTAACATAATACCTTTCTAATATTATTATACACTTTTCAACTTTATAGAACTGTTTTGAGATTATTTCAGGCCTTATGTAAATATATAGCGTAATAATAGCGCATAGTAACACACACGGTGAAGTCGCTATGACAACTAATTCAACTTACAACCTATTTTTGTACTTATATAATTATTCTACACTAACATTGCACATGTAAACACTTGATATAATTGATATTACATCATTTCTGAACGTACGATGGAACTTAGCGTCATATTTGCGCGTACTTACACAGGGAGTGTTATCGCGATATCATTTGTTTCATCTTACACTAGTATTCAACTTATAAAATACCTTACTACTAACATTACAACATCATCCACTGTATATAATTCCTATCACATACTTACTGACCAGAATGTGGGTGTACTCGTGACATCAATTATGACAACTTACAGTAATGTTCAACTTATACGTTTTATTCATGCTAACATTACACCCGTTTCCACTTTATTTCCTTGCTATCACATATTTACTGACCAGATTTACACAGTGGGTGTAGTTTTGATAACAATTCTTTCCACTTACACTAATTCTCATCTTATACATTACTTTTCTGAAAAAATAACACCCGTTTCAACTTTATATTTGACTTAGCACCTACTGACTGGCCTTACCATTACCATGAGCGTCATTTCGCCTTCCCACACAGTTTCAGAAGTGTACGAGATTATGGTATTCCTTGAAACAAGGCTGAAGGCACAACGCAACATTGCACTCGACACACTCGTATCTTGTGTCTTTTCTCTGCGTTGATGGTCTGACTGTCGAGTGCTTATGTACATGGCAGCGACGCTGGGGTTTACGACGGTTTGGTTCGGAAGGAATTGCGCTGGGGTAGTGGCGGGCTGCAAGACGTAGGGGAGTCTGAGCAGCACGGGGGGCGCGGGGGCGGTGTGGGGGTCTTTCCTGGGCATGCTTGGCGATTATTTCACGTGCCAGCTCCCTCACAAACCCCTCAAAGGTCTCGGATACTCCGGTGGTCATTGCGTGCAGGTAGTGGGCGTTCAGGACCGTGATGTCGAGCAAGTGGAAAAAGAGTTTCTTGTACCACTTCATCGTTGTCCTGGCACAGTCAACACTTGAAATCATCGAGTCTGACTGATCCACTTGCCTCATGTTCAGATTATAGGCAAGTACAGACTCTGGTTTCCATACGTTGCGCCTCCTCTCGCTACGGTGATCCACGGAGTCTGTGCGGTGCATCAGGGGGCTGTGAACAGTTGATAGGAGGCAAACTTCCCTGTTGTGGTTCCACAGGGTTGCAAGGATGTTATTGGCCTGGAAGAAAACCACCTCATTCTTGTCAAGTTTCCTCCCTATCTTGACCATATGGCGACGGTTTCTCTTGACTGTACCACAGACTCCGGTGTCGTGTTGGTGGAGGAACCTAGCGAGAAGAGGGCTAGTGTACCAGTTGTCCAGGTACAAAACATGACCACGATGAAGGTACTCTTCTATCATTGTCTTCACCACGGCCCCAGAGAGTCCTATACTCCGATCTTCTATTATATCTGTCTGTGCGCCCGTGTACAAGACTATGTCTTGCACATAACCAGTCTTACAGTCACACATAACAAAGATCTTGAACCCGAAACGGTGTCTCTTGCTGGGTATATACTGCCTAAAGGAAATATTGCCTCTCCACAATACAAGACTCTCGTCTATGACGAGGTCTCTGTAGGGATAAAATGAGGAGCGGAACATTTCCCGTAAATGATCAAATACCAGCCTAATTCTCCTCATTTTATCGGTGTTATTTGCATTGGCTGGATCATCTGCATCAAAAAAGTGGAGGCGGCCGAGAATAAACTGAAATCTATTACGACCCATCACCTTTCCAAAGAAAGGTGTTAGGATGATTGGGTCCGTTGTCCAATAGGCAGGAATTTGATTTTTCTTCACCACACCCATCAAGATTACCAGGGCCAAAAATAGGAACATCTCTGATATAGTCACGGGAAAGTCATACTGTTCTGCATGCTTGCTTGTGGTTCCTAGGCGTTCACTTTCAAGGCGCTGGGATTGTGAAAATATATTCGTCTGTTCTACTATGCGCCCAACAAACGCCTCATCAAAAAACAAATTGAAAAAATCTAAACGTGACGACCCAGCATTTACACCTGGAGCCGTGCAACCTGACCGCCACTCCTCAGTGAACTGGTGAATGATGGGAGTAAAATTACTCCCATCCTCCCAGTTCCACGTGACACCACCGTCTCTAGCCACGTCACCATCGTCCCCTTCGTCAGGGTAGGGAGGTGAGGGTGGTGGGGGAGGTTGGGGAGGTGGAGAGCGGCGCCTCTCATCACTCGCACTTCTCTTCCCTCTCCCTTTTCCTTTACCCTTTCCCTTCCCTTTCTTTCCTTTCCCCACATCCTGGGGCTGTGGGGAGGAAGTTTGGGCATATTCAGGGGCAGAAAGAAGTGCTGGGGAGTGACTCAACCTCCTCTCCCCTAGGCCTACGAGCACCACGTGCTCGTGCTGCCTCCCTCCCACCAATGGCCCCTTCACCCCGCACTACCCCCACACCACTCTCACTTTCACCCCGCGCTGCCGCCACAACACTTTCCCTTTCTCCCAGCAATCCCACCACACCACTTGCTACTTCCCCAGACAAAGTACTTGAACCATACCTTAGGTGTCGTCTCGCCCCACCTTCTGATCCACGTGGTGATATTTTTTCCTTTCCCAACCACTCGGCGATATCATGTCCTAGCCCTCCGTCATCCTCATCGTCCTCATCCTCGTCCTGATCAGAATCGTGATGGAGAGATAGCTGTGCACGTGGTTGGGGAGCAGCCTGGCCTTCCCTTGCCTTACGGTATGTCACATACCGCGTTTTTCGGGGCGAAGGGACCTCCTCATCACTGCTACTTATTTCTTCCTCTGGCTGGACGTAATCGCAATCCACCACATCATCATCGAGTGGAGAATCACTGTCTCCAGTGAAGGCTTCCAGGACGGATGCAATTTGCTCATCTGAGAGACCTTTCCGCGCCATGTCTGACCTGGGTCACTGCTGGCAGGTGAGTGACCGAGACAAGGGCGAGCGCGGGTCACGCGGGGTCTAGGACGCTGCCCGCCTGGCGGCAGGTAGGGGAGGCTTGAGTACCCAGGCGAAACGAAAATCTCCCGCGAATTTTGAAATTTGTGGAAATTATGAACCTTGCAATTGCAGGACGTTGAAATACGTCCTCGGGACTGGCTGTGACAAAACGTGAGGACGTGGAAGTACGTCCTCGGGACGGCGCGGGTTAAAGATGATACAGAATTGAGTTGGATATTGTTAAAAATCGGAGGCTACTCTTGCGGCAAACTTTGGCTGGTCAAAAGAGGTAAGAGCTGAATTTTTGACGCAATTTAAACAAGATTACTGTAAAACACCGTAATTTCGGACAGCGCCCAAACTACGGACATTTTGCGAAAAAAAACAAGGTAATAATTGAAGTTTATTGGAAGAGAGTGCGATATTTGCAAAAAAATAATGATATGGGTAGGTAGGGTAACTTTAGAGATTATTATGTATAAGTCCTATTAAACTAGCTTGAATATGTGTGAGTGAAAAAAAAAAAAAAAGTGAATCAAATGGAAAAAAAAAATCGATATTTTTTAACCCTGCAAAACTTTGTTCACACAGAACAAACAGTTTCAATTGTAAGAACGTGATCAGTACGATTATATGTGGAAAAGTGTTGTACTTACTGGGCAGTAAACTGTTTTAAAATATATGCATGCATAATCTTGCTATGACTGTTTTAATGAATATGTTTGTGTTTTTCAGAAAAAAATTCCTAAACTTGGACAGACAAATTACTAGAAAAATACAGACTATAGGTGTGTGTGTGTGTGCGTGTGTGTGTGTGTGTGTGTGTGTGTGTGTGTGTGTGTGTGTGTGTGTGTGTGTGTGTGTGTGTGTGTGTGTGTGTGTTTTACAAGGACAGGCCAATTAGGATAGTGTGTGTGTGTGTGTGTGTGTGTGTGTGTGTGTGTTTTACAAGCAAAGGCCAATTAGGAAAGTGTGTGTGTGTGTGTGTGTGTGTGTGTGTGTGTGTGTTTTACAAGCAAAGGCCAATTAGGAAAGTGTGTGTGTGTGTGTGTGTGTGTGTGTGTGTGTGTGTGTGTGTGTGTGTGTTACAAGCGCAGGCCTCTTAGGGGAGTGTGTGTGTGTGTGTGTGTGTTTGTGTGTGTGTTACAAGCACAGGCCTCTTAGGGGAGTGTGTGTGTGTGTGTGTGTGTGTGTGTGTGTGTGTGTGTGTGTGTGTGTGTGTGTGTGTGTGTGTGTGTGTTTGTTTTACAAGCACAGGCCTCTTAGGGGAGTGTGTGTGTGTGTGTGTGTGTGTGTTTGTTTTACAAGCACAGGCCTCTTAGGGGAGTGTGTGTGTGTGTGTGTGTGTGTTTGTTTTACAAGCACAGGCCTCTTAGGGGAGTGTGTGTGTGTGTGTGTGTGTGTGTGTGTGTGTGTGTGTGTGTGTGTGTGTGTGTGTGTTACAAGCACAGGCCTCTTAGGGGAGTGTGTGTGTGTGTGTGTGTGTGTGTGTGTGTGTGTGTGTGTGTGTGTGTGTGTGTGTGTGTGTTTTACAATCACAGGCCTCTTATGGGAGTGTGTGTGTGTGTGTGTGTGTGTGTGTGTGTGTGTGTGTGTGTGTGTGTGTGTAAGACAAAAGTGTGTAGCTCGTTAATACATTCCATGATGCCTTCACAACATGTGTCTGTGTGTGCGTGTGTCTGTTGATTTGTGTGCGTGTTAGTGGGTGTGTGGGTGTCATTAGAACCAGTAAGAAGTGTTTAACATTGTATTATTTCAGTATGCATTTGTTGAGTCAGTGAGGTAGCTACTTGATTATTAGGTGAAGTTTTGTTTAGGAAAAAGAGATTGGTTCCTCTTACAGTTTGGAATATATGCAGTGCATTTTTATATAATTTTTTCGTCTGAAAAAGTTCTGAAGAGTTCTTAGTTATGTTTATGGCCAGAATACCTCAGTACAATGTGGTATGATGCATCTTAATGTGATCTCAAATTATGAGCTCAAGAAAGAATATATTTTTAGATATTTCTCTTTGTATATGTATGACTTGGGCCACGAGTGCCCAATATATTTTTTGAATTTTTTTTTTAAACTTCTAAAGTGTCCGAATTTTGGCAAGTGTGTCCAGAAACAGGCGCTATTAAACATTCTCATTTTTAAAGGGCAAATACCTGGATGTCCAAAGTTTGGAATAGCTGTCCGAAGTTAGCAAATTTGTTCCTAACTTCAGACACTTGAAAATGAAAAAAAAAAAAAAAAACGAGTTTAGCGTGGTTATTTTTTTTTATTACGTGAATTCAGTAGGCACTGTCCCTGGCTACCACTTGACACCAACAGGGATAAAATTGCACCATTTTACACAAAGTTATTCATTAAAGCACATAAAACGTGTCTGAAGTTAGGGTGTTTTACGGTACTCTTACCCAGTCAAAGATATAAGCCAATCCAACGATGTGGCGATAACAAGATGTTGGCCGATACCGATACCAATACAGAAACTCAATGTTCAACCGATTCCAATATTCTGATTCTAACAAGTGACTGGTACCGAATGTTGTTATTCCCAAATACAGTATAACCGTGGGAATGACATTTTTTGACTAAGTCGTTCATCTGTTTGCGTAAATAATGAATAAAACACGGAGATACTGTTTCCTTCCTTAAATCACAAGGATAACTAACTTTACACTAGAAGCAAAATGAAGAACGCCATTGTAAAGTAAATAAGAAAAAAATATCATTTATGATTAGATTAATAGTAAATACAGCAAAAGAAATATGATAAAAAGGAAAATTCTATTCAAAGGTACAAAGATATAAGAAGTATAATTTCCAAAATGCTCTTACATGTTTATTATCAAATTAACAGAACCTAGAAACTAATTAATGTATACAGTAAACCATCTTGTACTACCAGTGCCAGAACTTTAGCTCTTGAGAAATTACAAATTTGTCAGCTTTTTAATCCACAGTCACCTGTAGCATCAAAATTATAAAGTTTAAATAGTTTGAACTTGTAGATTTATAGGGCTTTGTACAGCAGTACAAATGGTGCACTGAAAATTCCATTGTCAGAAACTACAATATGATATAAAGAAATACAATTACCAGTTTTTCAGTAAATAATCATAATATAGACCAATAGAACTTAGAAATATATGCATAATTAAACATTTCATATTTTCTTAATATTCAAAAGTAAAAATTCGAAGACTACGTTATAGTGAAAAAACATTGAAATTTCGGCACTTTCTGCACTAAATTAATTCCTGTGAGAACTGAAAATATTACCCCCAATGCACTTAACGTGGGAAACAGAACTTCATTTTTTCCCATTACTTTAAAGGGTCTCCTTCCCGTTAAACCAGCTGGTCCATGCACTTGTCAAAGTCAGAATCACAGAGATCATGAGTTTTTTTCTTCACTTATAATGTTGGCAGAAACACGCACAGTTTCTTGCTCATCTTCGTCATTCGAGCTTATGTGCCCAGTGGCTTTCTCTTGAACTGCTTCACTTCTTTTCATGATGCTGTGTATCATGGCTCTCTCCAGGCTGCATTCTTATATCTTGGAATCTTCACTAGATTTGTCTTCGAACAAGGGATCTAGGTATGTGGCTAGTATTGGATTATAATCATCCAGCATTCAAAGCGTCTCTTCATTGATGCTTTAATGGTTGGAAAAGTATTTCCAAATCCAGAGAGTCTGCTGTCATTGGAAGGCGTTTGTTTTGAAGACTAGCAGAAACTTTATTTGAGGCATTATCGCTGAAAAAGTAGCAAACCTTTCATTTAACCGAACAGTAATTATGTGAAGTAATTTCAGCAATACAGAAAGTTTCTCATTCAGTATCCACTTGTTGGCATGAAATACAGGTGTGTTGGGAGTATAAAGGCTGTAATCTGCAACTGCAGCATTTTACTCAAACATACACTCAGTCATAAAATAGGTGCTGTTTCAGTGAGCTGGAACAAGCTTGTGTATTGGCAAGTCATACCGTTTCTGTAGTGTGGCTAGTCTGTTGTATGCTAGGTCTGATTGGCTGAAATGTCTAATTATGTTATTCCAAATTGTGGTAATATCCCTAACTGTTCGTTGTTCGGAATTAATGTCATGAACCACGACTTGTAGTGTATGGAAGAAGCACGAAAGGCCAGCACAGCTTGTGTCTCGGACTTAGCTCCACTATCCCGCAAAAAATGTGAATCTTGTCGCATGGTATTTTGAATTCCTGAATAATACTTTCGATCACCTCAGCAATGTCTGAAGCAGTGTGGGATCCTGGAAATGGACCAGTTCAAAGGACAACAATCTTTCCCTCAAAATAAATGTCAGGACAATGTGTTGCTGGGGCAATAAAAGCTGTTTTCGAAATACTTGTTCAAATGTCAGAGGTAAAACTGATGTTCTCTGCTTCTTCCAATGTATTCTTGACCTTATCCAGTATTATTGTATGAACAGGCTATCAGGAACAATTTTTGTTGAGAAGTACTTTCTTTCTGGCAGCTAATAATTAGGTTTCAGCTTCTTTATTAGCCTTTCTAAACTAATGTTTTCAACCACAGTGTATCGTTGGCTGTCAGTAGCAATCATTTCTCCAGTGGATTTGCGAATTGTTTGTGACTGAGGACAGTTGATGTCCCATACTTGTTTACTAACATAAATTTCAACGAGAGTTTATTGAATTTCATTTGCAGAACTTGATGTTGATGTGTCAGTGTTCTGTTTTGCAAGTTTCTTGAAATATCCCTCCAGCTTCCTCTAGTTCTGTAGCCTTTTTCTTCAGTAATTTGGACTTCATCTTATTATAATTCTTCATTCTTCTCCTTGTGCTTGATTTCCAGGTGTTTTTTTAATATTTGTTGCACTGAAAGAATTTCTCCCCTTTTACCTCACGTGACAATAATTTCCTGCATTCTTTGCAAAGTACTTTAACTCGTCCTTTTCATCTGTGTCAAAATACTGTACTTCCAGACGAGAAAGGATATGCGGCTACTTCTTTGACCAACAACCATGATAAGAAATGTCTAACTGCAGTATAGGGTTTGTGTAGTCAAACTAACACGAAAACTACTTGAGTAGGGTTCCCAAATTAGCTGTTAGGAAATAGCACCAATAGTTGTTCAAAGTAGCAAGACTTCAACTAACATAGCCCGTGTGCAGCTAAAACCAAGACCTTACTGTATTTTATTATGTATTAGATATAACTTGGATCCTCTGACCATAATATCATCAAAGCCTTAATAGTTAGCCCCTCCCCACAAACCTCCCCGTTCTGAACTTGTCAGAGTGACCCGATGGCAGTTTGATAGGGGAAAGTGGGATGGATTTAGAAATTATCTTGCTGACATTCCGTGGCAGTCTTTCTTCTCTAGTGATATAATTTCAACCCAGTCCCACAATAATGACTTAATTCTAGTTGGGATGGATTTATTCATACCAAGTCAACAGATCATTAAAAGATCGAACTCTCCAAAATGGTTTGAAAGCAACTGTGCCAGAGCAGCAGCCCAAAAGTCATTAGCATATAACTCTTTAAAAAAAAAAAAAAAAAAAAAAAAACGGAATCACTGTCAATTTAAAATTGCTAGAAACCATACAAATGCAGTATTAAATCTCGCTATATCAAACCTTATTCAAAATCAAGCATCAAAACTAGTTAACAACCCTAATGACAATAAAATATTCTGCTCAGCTCTTAACTCTTTCAACAGTAACCTTAACAAGTCATAATCCATTCCCCCAGTAATATCATCAGATGGCAACATTAAAAATGACCTGCATGGGAATGCGAGTATCCTTGCCAGTACATTTGCCAGAAATTACACCACAGAGGAAGTTACCCAGAACGTCCCAGAACTAGAACTTGACTCACCCAAAAATGTTACACTGAAAATACACACAAGATACGTAAAATCCATCCTAGACAATTTACCAACCAACAAAGCTTTAGGTCCAGATAGAATTCCTCCAACTGTTTTGAAAAAGTGTTCCCCACAACTTGCGTCTGTTCTAGCTAAATTATTCAGACTCTGCATACGTACATCTTCATTCCCTAATTTATGGAAAGAAGCCAATATCGACCAAATTCCAAAGAAAGGAAGTTCCTGTGACCCCTCTGATTACAGACCAATAGCTGTCACATCTCTTGGTAAAAGCATTTGAAATTTTAATTAATAAGCACAGTGTTGAACATCTTGAATCCAACGACTTAAAAGTGATGGACAATATGGTTTTTGCTATGAAAGATCCACCACTGACATGCTCAATCTCCTGACTCATACTATCCATCAATCAATAGACCAACACGGAGAAACTCATACAGTAGCCCTAGATATTTCTAACACTTTTGACACAATGTGGCACCGTTCCCTGCTGTCCAAACTGCCTTGCTATGGACTAACGTCTTTTGTTCCTCTCCTTTCCTCATATTTCAGCGATAGAAAGATAAGGATAGAAGTAGATGATGTATATTCCAATTTCCGCTCAATTAACACCAGCGTGCCACAGGGATCAGTTCTCGTGCCAGCCCAGTTCCTGGTTCATATTAATGATCTCTTACCTGCCACCCACAATCCCATAAATCAAGACTTATCTACGATCAGTGAATGAGGACAAAACAACCTGGTCTTATTCAATCCTAGTAAAACCAAATATATACGATTTACTAACAGACAGATATTGCCAGGTTCGTATATTACCTTCAATGCTACTAATATACCCCATCTCCAAAAGTACTGAAATTTTCGGTGTGTCACTTAGCAATGCCTTGAGCTGCACCTATCCTGTTAGATCACTTGCTAGAACTGCCTCAAAGAAACTTGGATATTGTACAGAGTCCGCAACTTCTTCACAGACATGCAGTTAACTATAGTTCATAAGAGTCATGTGCACTCTCAGTTTGAATATTGCTCACCCTTGTGGAATGGATGTGGAGAGGTTGCACTAAAACAACTAGACAAAATTCATAACAAAGCTGTTGGAATTATTAATATCCCTTCTTTTATAAATAAACTATCTCTCTTACAAGTAAAAAGGAATGATGCCTCCCTTGCATTATTTTACAGATATTTTTATGGCAAATGGTCAGACGAAGTTGCTTCCATTGTACCACCTCTTCATGCCTTCCCTCGTGCTACACGGTTATCTGGTAGCGCTCATAACTGGAATGTCACCCAGCAATACTGCAGAACTTCTGCCTATAAGAATTCTTTTATTCCCCGAACTACATCTCTGGAACTTGGTTCCCCGGAGTTGTTTCTCCCCCAACTTCAACCTACGGCTGTTCAAGTCCAACTGTTACAGATATTTTATGAATGAAGGACTCCAGTAACCTGGTATATGGATTATTTTTTATTCATTTATTTTTCCTTCCTCTGTTCTGTTATTTAGAAAAAATAAGTGGATAATAATAACTTACTATTATATTGCATATTAACCCGTCACGTCCCGAGGTTTTTTGCACCTCCGACACCCCCCAATCCCGAGCTATTTTGGAAAAAAAAAAATTTGGCTAAAACTTCCACTTTTGTTGAGAAACAAAGGAAAATCACCAAGAAAGGGCTTACTGTGGTCCATAAATGGTCGGAACAGGTGAGGTCCCCCGCGCCAGGTATCATATTCTATCATTGACGTGTGAGTCGCTCACGTTTTCTGTGGTAGGAAATATTGGGAGAAACAACAAACAACACCTCTACATTTGTTGAATTTGAATTAATAAACAATAAGAGTAACAATAAAATGATTTTCAATGATATATATATGAAAAATAAGCATTGTACCTTCATGCGAGCATAGCGAGTTTGGTCCGAGTGGTAACATGCTATGTGCTAAGTTTCTTGTATCAGTCAACATATCATTTTTTCTACTTGTATAGTTCTGTTTCAATGAGATTTTACCTATTTTTACTGTTTGTAAATGTTTTCAGCTGTTTTCATTCATTACGATGACATGCAGCATAAGTATAGCACACATCTACTTACTAAGCGCACTCGCTATGACTCGTATTTCAACATACCCAATTGTTTTATCACTTTCCTATTATTGTTTTCTTTAAATAGAACCTTTCCTCCACCACTGTAAATGTTTTCAATTATTTACATAAATTACGAGGACATTTAGCAAAATGCTAGCGCATATTCACGTAGCAAGCACAATCTCAAACACTCGTGTTTCATCTTCTACTTTATTTTTTCACTCCAAGTATACTTTCCCACTTACATTACACACGTTTACACCCCTATACTGCACTATACATAGTTGCTGGCATTATTTATTCTAGTGAGCGTCAGAATATCGCACGAATTCGCAAAGAATGTTTCGACAAACATAATATCAAACACTTACATACAAATTTTTCACTTATATTACACCCTTTCCCACTTGTAGACTCCTATTTGCATAATTACGGGCCTTATTCATTCCACTGAACGTCAGGAAATCGCACCTATATACACTTGCCAGGAATATTTTGACTTAGAATATATTTCAGCACTTACAATACTTTGAACTTATATTACACCCGTTTGCATTTCCCATAATAATATTTACTTATTTACGGGCCTTATTTAATTCCACTGAGCGACAGAATATCGCATCAAAATACCCTCGCTAGGTATGTTTCCACTTAGATCATAATTATAGACTTACATACTATTTTTGCACTTATGTTATACCCGTATGCACTTTATACAAATATTTTCAAATCAACATGACTTATAATTACACTGAGCGTCTGTTTGTGGCATTTACTTCAGAGTTACAGCGTCCTATTGCATTCACACCATATTAGAACTGCATCAAGGTGTGACACTCGCTGAAACATGGGTGAATACAGAGACCCACGTTACACTCGACGCACTCATAGCAGGTGTCCTTCCTCTGTGTGTCGAGTCTCACCCGGGAATTGCTACACACATGACACCTGCGTTGGGGGCTAGGTCTATTTGGCTGGGGAGGGATAGGAGTGGGGAAATGGCGGCCGGATATTCTCAGGGGAGTTTGGGCAATAAGGGTAGTGCGGGTGCGATGTTGGGGCCTTTCAACAGCATACCGTGCAAACATCTCTCTTGTGAGCTCCCTCACAAACCCCTCAAAGGTTTCCTGAACTCCTGTTGTCATGGTGTACAGGTGGTGGCAATTCAGAGCAGTGATATCTAGCAAGTGAAAGAACAGTTTCTTATACCACTTCATCGTGGTCCTGGCACACTCGACCGTCGATATCATGGAGTCAGACTGGTCCACCAGGTGCATGTTTATGATATAATCCAGGACACACTCAGGTTTCCATATGTGACTCCTGTTCTCGCTCCGGTAATCCACAGAATCAGTACAGTGCATCAAGGGGCGGTGAACCGTGGACAAGAGGCTTACTTCTCTATTATGGTTCCACACAGTTGCAAGTATGTTGTTGGCTTTGAAGAAGACAACCTCATTCCTGTCAAGTTTCCGCCCTACCTTGACCATGCGACGCCGGTTCACCTTCACAGTACCACAGATTCCCGTTTCCTGCATGTGTAGATAACGAGCGGGAAGAAGGCTAGTGTACCAATTGTCCAGGTAGAGGACGTGACCACGATGAAGGTAGTCTTCTATCATTGTCTTTACCACTGCTCATAACAGTCATATACTCCAATCTTCTATTATGTCTGTCTGTGCACCGGTGTACAAGACTATGTCTTGCACATAACCAGTCCTACAGTCACACATAACAAAGATCTTGAACCCAAAACGGTGCCTTTTGCTGAGTATATACTGCCTAAATGAAATGTTGCCTCTCCACAACACGAGACTCTCGTCTATGACGAGGTCTCTATAAGGATAAAATGACGAACGAAAGGTTTGCCTCAGGTGATCAAAGACCAACCTACTTCGCCTCATCTTATCTGTGTTGTTCGCATTTGCAGGATCATCAGCATCGTAAAAGTGGAGGCGACTTAGAATTTGTTGGAAGTGATTACGGCTCATGACTTGGCCAAATATTGGTGTCAGCATAATAGGGTCCCTTGTCCAGTAGGCTGGAATTCTGTTCTTTCGTATAATACCCATCAAAAGGACCAGGGCAAAAAATAAGAACATTTCTGAAAGGGAGACAGGGTAATCATATATGATAGAATGCCTGCTCCTTGTTCCCAATCTTTCACTCTCACGGCATTGGCTGCGTGCAAAACGGTTGGTTTGGTCAACTATCTGCTCCACGAAAGCCTCACTAAAAAACAGGTGGAAAAAATCCAGCCTGCGGTGGAATTAGGGTGAATTCCGGGAGCAATGCAGCCAACACGCCCTTGCTCAATGAAGGGATGAATGAGGGGAGAAAAATCACTCCCATCCTTCCAATTCCATCCCACAAATCCCTCGTCCCCATCGTCCCCATCAGCGACTTGGGTGGGGAGTAGATGTTGGTGGGGGAGGTTGGGGAGGAGTGCGGAGGGTTTCCCCACTCGCACTCCTCTTCCCTCGGCCTTTACCCTTTCCCTTTCCCTTACCCTTACGACATTGAGGAACATTAGGGGGCTGTGGGGATGAAGTTCGGGAATATTGGGGAGCATAAGACGTGCTAGGAAGTGGTTCCTCCCCACTTTCCCCCTCAATCACAACACCACGTAATTTTTCACACACCCTCACTCGCCCACGTGTTTTGAAATATTGGGGAGCATAAGACGTGCTGGGGAGTGGTTCCTCCCCACCTTCCCCCTCCATCACAACTCCACGTGATTCAGGACGCACCCTCACTCGCCCACGTAATACACCCAGCTGCCTCACACCACCTAGGGAGAGCGATGACTCACTCCTGCCACTTTCACTTTCCATACTCCTCCCTGCACTTTCCCTTTCACTCCCCACTCCCTCCACAGCACTTCCTACCTCCCCAAACAAAAGACTAGGCCCATACCTGCTCGTCCGACGTGGTGTGCGCTCGGGGCTACAATGAGTTATAACCTCACTTCCGTACCACGTGGCAGCACGTCCCATGGCTCCGTCCTCATCCTTGTTTTCGCCATCAAATTCGGGCTCCACATCACGCTGGGACTTGGCAGAGGATGTTTCACGTTGTTTTTTGGCTGGCTGCCCCTCTCTAGCAGCACGATAAGTCATGTACTGCCACTTCCTGGGGGACGGGACTTCCTCATCACTGCTGGTGGTTTCCTCCTCCACTGGCTGCACATAATCTTTGTCAACAACCTCGTCGTCCAGTGGGGAATCACTGTCGCCTGTAAACGTGTCCAGGGCGGCTCGAATTTCGTCCTCTGAGAGACTTCTCTTCGCCATGTCTGAGCAGGACCATTGCTAACAGGTGAGTGACCGAGCTGCGGGTAAGCGCGGGTCATGCGGGGAGTGTCCCCGCCTGGTGGCAGGTAGGGGAAGGTCAAGCGACACTACATACCGGAAATCAAGAGCAAAGTTTGAAAATTGAGCAAATTATGCACCTTGCAATTGCGCGACATACCGATACGTCGCCGGGACTGGCAAATGCAAAATGTTGCAATGTACCCATACGTCGACGGGACGCAGCGGGTTAATAATACCCTAATATATATTATATTTTATTGGTATGGGAGTTCTGTAGGTAGTTATATAAAATATTAGATGATAATACTGGTCATATTTTCACCAGTACTGATATCAAAACTAACAAAATGACATACTGCCGATACTGATACCGATACCGATACTATTTGCACATGACTAGCCAAGTAAGACTTTAAGTGTACCATAGCCTCAGTCCTTGTTAGATGAAATAACTGCCGAGATGGATGGACACTGAGGAAGAGGATGGAATGGAGAAGGGTGATCAGTGAATGAGCGGGTAGGGTCAAGATGCACAGATTATAAGGTCATTGATAAAAAGAAGGAAGAAAGTTGTTGACAGGACGGACATATGAGGAACACAACTATCGATAGCTCTAAGAGAAGAATGGTGGCTGTCTACAGCAGCAGCTAGAGATGAAGACAAAAATGGCTGGAGAGGGAAGGTAAGAGGGCTGTTTGGAAATTAGAGATTTATATCAGACTCAAATGGAAATCTTTCGTATGTCAGTTGCAATGGGAAAGTTCTCGCCAAAGTCCCGAAAGGAGGATGACCAGGAGTCTGAAAGAAAGGTGAGAAGATCACTAGTGGAGCATCCCTGGTGGAACACAGGTCTGCAGAATTTGTCATTAAATTGGTTTAATTCTGAGTATTTTTTTCTTTCTTACTGTACTTAACAACACACACAAAAAATAAATTTAGGATGTTTCTATTACTTAACATTTAATTCAAAGTTAAAGATAAATTTTATTGAAATATAGCCAATAATAAATTTCAGTCAGCCTATACAACACTGTTGTAAATAAATTGGAAATTAAAATATTTAGACAATGTAATTTTTTAAACAAATACGTAAAGGAAACAGCACCATATATTCCATGACTCACATATAACTTCTCTAGTTTTTGTAAATTTTTTTTTTTTTTTTAAACTTTAAAACTTTGGTTGGTGGCTAGTCGTTTGTACACTTTTTCTGGTGCATCCGTATGAGTCATTAGGCAGTAGTCCGCCAGCATACTCACATTCTCACATTCCTGGTACCTTCTTTCCATGTCCTTGACATCCTTATGGAATCTTTCTCCTTGTTCTTCACTCAGCGCTCCAAGATTTCCGGGAGAAAATTCCAAATGCGATTCCAGAAACTGAACTTCGAGACTCACATTGCAACCCAACTCCTCAATCTTGACTAACAAATTTCGTAAAATTGCTTTGTAAACTAGATTCTTATTTTTTACCTAAAAACATAGAAATTACTTCTCTGAATGATACCAAAACCTCTTGTTCCAGGTCGTTCATTGCACCATCAGATTCTGCATGAGAAATTAGTCTTCTAATATCAGGTCCAATAAATACGCCTTCTTTCAGTTTACTTCAGACGGACCAGGAAACTTTGGCACAATTATGTAAAACAGGCTTCATCTCTTGATAGGGCTTTGACAAACTGCATCATTAATCCAAACTTAATATGAAGCAGTGGTAGTAGCACCTTGTTTGAATTCACCAGGCTAGGTCTGGTAGTGTTTTGACACCAAGCTGTAGATATGTTCTTTTTGGTCATTCCTTCTGAGTCTAATGCAAATCCTTGGCTCTGCTGTCCCACTCACAGTGAAAACATGGGAATTTTGTATATTCTGAATACTGATCCAGTAAGATACACAGAACTTTCACGTCCCTACATATGGACCAGCGGTGTTCATTGTAGTTAAATTTCTCGAGAAGATTTGCCAAATTCTAGTAAAGACAGCTTTTTCATAAGGGCAGGGTTTATGGCAGTTTAAAGGTGATAACTTTTGGCCTATGCAATGCCCCAGCAACTTTTGAGCATGTACTAGATCGCATACTGTAATGCCTGCACTGGCAGACAGTTCTCATCTTTGTGGACGATGAAATTGTGTTTGGACGGACTTTTGACCAGGAACTGGAGAGGCCGTTGACCAGGAACTGGAGAGGCTGTCGGAGGTGTTGAACAGGATTCGTGCAGCGCACTTCAAGCTGAACCCCAAGAAGTGCTACATGTTTCAGAAGGAAGTAGAGTACCTTGGACACATTGAAGGTGAAGGTGGTGTCTGTACTGACCCAGAGAAGGTGGCAGCTGTGGAAAACTGGCCAGTTCCAACTTGTGCGAAAGAGCTGCGGTGTTTCCTGGGCTTGTGCAGCTGCTACTGGCGTTTTGTCAAGGACTTTGCAATGATAGCTGCATCTCCTCATGATCTGTTGGGGAAAAGGCACAAGTTTGCATGGACAGCAGAGACTCTGAAGGTCTTTGATGAACTCAAGCATGTGTTGGCAAGCTCTCCAGTATTCCCGTACCCAGACCAGATTCAGCCATTTATCTTGGACTGTGATGCTAGTGACCATGGTATTGGTGGAGTCCTGTCTCAGAAGAAGGATGACAAGGAGTATGTGGTGACGTATTACAGCAAGAAGCTCAGCCCACCAGAGGGAACTACTGTATGACCCGTAAGGTGCTTTTGGCAGTGACGAAGAGCCTTGATTTCTTCCATCCCTACCTGTATGGGTCCTACTTCATCATCAGGACAGATCATGCAGCACTGAAGTGGCTGAAAACGCTAAAAACTTCAGAAAGACAACAGTGTCACGAATCAAATTCGCGACATTCCCCTTTTGTGAGAAGCCACGAACTATTAGTGGAAAACTCACTGTGTATCGCTCAGTTAACCGTTTCTCTCTCCATTTCGGGGTATACTTTTCAAAACATTCGTCACTGTTTCAAAAGTGACCGATTTAATGCACGTCACTAAGTGCTGTACTGAGCGATACTATTGTTTCTTTATTGTTCGCCCCTGCTTGCCTTGACTGTTAGAAAATGCGGCCCACTGCTCCCCCTTTTGTTCCCACAACTTACGCAGTCCAGTTGTTGCTGTGACCGAGAGAGGTCCTGTGCCAGCAGTGTGAGAGGTCAGCTAGTACCCAAACTCCACTTCACAGTTCTTCAGTACTCCCATCCTTAGTTCAGCTTGGGTGATATGCAGCATTCATCGACTATAGTATTTCCTTCTTGTTTTCCCTAGTCTTAAGAGTTTAATTAAGGTGTTTTTTTCTAGGCGTAAGGATTTAGCTTTTGCGTGAGTGAGTGAGTGCGGTCTCATTGATTTGATTTGTAATGTAACGTTAAATTTATTTTTTGTAATCAATAAATTTAACAGTTCTTTTTCTTGAGCTTAATGTAAAGTAAAATCTTGTTTCATTTCTCCAAATTAAGCTTATTTCCCACATAGCTCCTAGCTTGCATAGACGTTTTACTATTCATAACTGGTACTTAGACCAGTCTTGTTGTATTAACTTAATATCCGTTGTGCCACCTAGGAGTTTAAGCATCGGCAAGAACCTGATGTTAGTATTAGTTATTTATTGTCAGGGGTGAAGTAACTTTCTCCAGAGGCTAACAGTACAGTAATTCAGCAATTGTGAGTAATTAGTCTCTGCTGTGTACTGTTGAGAAAGTTTATAAATTCTCGTTCTTAGAGAATCGTTGCTCGATTTAGCAAGACAATCATTGTCCCTGCTCTTTAATATTATTGAATATTATTATCAATTAAATAATACATAGCATTTATTTTAAAAACCCCGTGTTATTTTAAAAACCCCGTGACAACTGGCGACCTCATTCCAGGATATTAACTCCTAGCTCTAAAGCTATTCACGAGATAGTGCTCACTCGTTCATATTTAGGAATTTATCATTAAAGTTTATAGGCACAAGTTTACTGGTGGTTACCGTTAATTTAGCAAGTGAATTTTTGCTTTATTAATCCATAGAGTACTTAACTCTATTTAGTACTTTATTTTGGTAACGTCAGACGATTTTATTCGCTCCGGGGTACCCGCCGTACCCATTGTGTTAATTATTGAGTCTTCTCAGTTATTTGCAAATTTTGTTTTATTTTTGCCAGTTAACTAGATAAGACTGGTCACCATTAGCTTGTGTCTGTACTCTTTACTTGTGTCATTAGCATTCGTTTGCAAAGCAGTCAGTGCTCAGTTTCGGGTTGCTTAATAAATCAGCGCCATGGCTACCGCTGTATTTTTACAGGAAGCCAAAGAAATGGGTCTTTCGGACCCAACCGAAATTAAAGAGTATATACTCTCACGGCATAATCAGGAGCAGCAGCGCGAGAATGATGCCCGTGAAGAGCGTAAGATTCAGCGCGAATACGAGCGAGAACAGCGTGCATATGAACAAGAGCAGCGTGAGAAAGAGCGCGAATACGAGCGGGAACAACGGGAATACGAGCGGGAACAACGGGAATACGAGCGGGAACAACGAGAACACGAACGTGCCGAGCGAGAAGCACGCGAAAAACATGAACTTGAAGTGCTGAAGCTCCAGCGAGATTCCTTGGCTTCAGACACGCCTGGTGCAGTTAGTCCAAGCTCCACGAGCGTTCTCCCTGCACATGTCCTGGCGACCCCACACATCAAGCTTCCTTCATACAAGGAAAGCGAGCGAATCGAGCCGTACATAGCTCGTTTTGAGGACATGGCAGACATGTATCAACTGGATGAGGCAGCTAAGCGGATCCAATTTCTTAGTTTATTTGAGGGCCCTGCCCTCGATATTCTCCACAGAATTCGTGGAGACTATCTCACATATGAGATGATGAAAGCTGCACTCATTAAGGCGTATGGTCTCACAGTAGACGACGCCAAAGTTCAGTTCATGCGAGCTCGTCTCCAAGACAAGGAGACAGCTGTTCAGTTCCTTGATCGTCTCACAGCTTACTTAAATGAGTGGATGGAGAAAGATGAAGCTCCTTCCACACGTGAGGGGATAATTGACCTTATGCTGCGTACACAGCTAGAGAGGTCGTGGCCTGCTGAGCTCATAGCACAGCTTAAGATCTGCCAGGTGAAAGATGCCAGCCAAATGGTAGAGAAGGCTGATGCATTCTTTACTGCATACGGGTATCAAACTCGTAAGCAAAACACCTGGAGCAGAAAAGATACTGCCAAGTCTGGGAAGCCGTCTCAGACTGAATCCCAGCACCCAGGCCGTTCTCAGAGTAATGGTCAAGGTCCAAGCAAACCACAGAAGGACCAGGGGCAAAATACACAGCAGCCTGCTTGAAAGCGGTACAACAAGCACCACAACCAGCAGCAGTTCCCCAAGCAGCAGCAGCAGCAATACAAGGACAAGCCACGTAACCCTCAGTCAGGTCAATTAGTGTATCGGAGGCAGGAGGCAAATGCAGCCTTCATTCCACAAGTACCCGGTGGTGCCATCTCTACCAGTTCAGGTACTTCCCAACAATTCACAAGTCCCCCTCTGACCATGATCTCTCCTCAGACACCTAGTTCCCAGGGCGCCACGTTTGCTGCATCGGTTGTTCCGCAGTCTCATGAATGACTGGCTGCTACCTCCTCAGACCCTTCCACCAGCAACACTGCCTTTCTTGTTCAGCCAGGGTCTGTGGGAGGTGTTTCTGTAAATGTCCTGAGGGACAATGGTTCCTCAGGTTGCTCTGTTAAGCAGAGTTTAGTTAGGCCTGATGAGTATACAGGTCGACAGATCCAAGTTAGACTTATTGATGGATCAGTGAGATTGTTCCCTGAGGCACGTATCCAGGTGGTGTCTCCATTTTTTACTGGCCTGACAGCTGCAGTTGTCATGCCAGAACCTTTATTTGACCTCATATTAGGCAACATACCTGCCATCAAAAATAGTTGCGCCGTAGATGTTGCTACTCAGACTTCGGCTGCTGCGGTAACACGAGCCATGGCCAAGGCTCCAAATCGCGTCACTCCGTTGACCGTCGCAACGCCGCAAGATCTGATTCGTAGTCAAGATGTTGTCCAAGAGCAACAGACTGACTCGACACTTGCCTCAGTGCGCAAGAAACTGGAGGGTAAAGTGATCAAGTATTCACGGGGAGGACAAGCCAGGTTCCTTCGTAAGTGAGGACGGCTGTACTGTGAGTCACAGACACCCCAGGGTAAGGTTCGACTGCAGTTTGTCGTTCCTGCAAAGTATCGCCGAGCAGTGTTTGAATTAGGTCACTGTTCAGCGATGGGAGGTCACATGGGTCAAAAGAAGACCTCTGACCGCATCCGTGCTGACTTTTTCTGGCCAGGAATGGGACGGGAAATAACGAGGCTCGTACGTTCCTGTGATGTGTGTCAGCGTACCACTGACCGGGGACGTGTCCGTCCTGCGCCATTGAAGCCAATGCCCATAATCTCTGAACCGTTCGAGAGAGTAGCAGTTGACATAGTTGGGCCAATCTCTCCTAGGGGTAGTGATGGATCAAAGTATATCCTCACTATAGTTGATTTCAGCACACGGTGGCCTGAAGCCGTGGCCCTTAAGAATATAGAGGCCGTCACTGTTGCTGAGGCATTAATTGAAGTGTTCTGTCGTGTAGGTATCCCTAAGGAGGTCTTAAGCGACCGGGGTTTGCAGTTCACTTCGGCAATGATGAACGAAACGTTCAGGTTGCTGTCCATCCGAGGCTTACGAACTATGCCGTATCATCCCATGTGTAACGGGTTGTGTGAGAGGTTCAATGGAACACTTAAGAAGATGTTGAGGCGCATGACCGCCGAACAGCCAAAGGAATGGCCACGGTTCATTGCTCCTCTTCTATTTGCTTATCGAGAAGCCCCACAGCATTCATTGAAATTCTCACCCTTTGAACTGGTGTATGGGAGGTCGGTCCGGGGCCCACTTCAAGTCCTTCGTGAGTTATGGGACGATGAAGAACCCGACCCTGAAGTCAAGACCACCTACACCTACGTCCTTGATTTGGCTGACCGCCTTCAGTCGACGTGCGAGTTAGCTAAGGAAGAACTGATCAAGGCGCGTGAAGTTCAAAAGGCTTATTACGATAAGAAGGCAAAGCTTCGGAAGTTTAGTCCAGGCGATAAATGCTTGGTATTACTCCCCACTGCCCAGAACAAGTTGTTGGCGCAGTGGAAGGGTCCATTCGATGTAGTAGAGCGCATTTCAGACCTCAACTACATAATACAGATGGAGAATCTTCGTAAAAGGTTCCACATTAACATGTTGAAGGCTTATCATGAGTCAGACCCCGAGGAGACTGGCCTACGAGTAGCTGATGATAGTGACCAGCCACTGGAAGAAACCGGGGCAGCTGTGGTGATCCCAGCTGATGACCATGATGACGAGCCCTTAACCGCTCAGTCCCATTAGGAAGAGACTGTCGGAGATGTTTTACTTAACCCTGACTTAGCAGTAGGGGACCAAAATGCCTTACGGTCACTGCTCTGTCAGTATGCTGATGTCTTCTCAGAACAACCTAGACTTGCAAATGTTGCGTGTCATAAAATTGAGTTGACCAGCTATGCTCCTATAAAGGTTAAGCCATATCCGATTCCCATGCGACTACAGGGTGCAGTAGATAAGGAAATTGCTGACATGGAGACTGCAGGCATTATCGAAAAGTCCTCATCTCCTTACTGTAGTCCGATGGTAGTAGTCCGCAAGAAAGATGGTGGAGTCAGGATTTATGGCGACTATAGAAGGCTCAATGCAATCACCAAAGTGGATGCTGAGCCAATGGGTGACCATATTGCCATCTTCTCCAAGCTGGCAGGGTCACGATATTTCACGAAGCTCGACGTAGCGAAGGGATTCTTCCAGATTCCCCTTCATCCTGAGAGTCGTCAGTTCACTGCCTTTGCTACTCCTAGGGGGTTGTACCAGTATAAAGTCCTCCCATTTGGACTTACCAATTCCCCAGCAGTATTCAATCGTGCCATGAGACAAGTGCTCCATGGTATTGTAGGAGTAGAGATGTTCGTTGACGATGTCCTCGTTCATTCCGCCACATTGGAGGAGCACCTCAGACTCTTGGAAATTGTCTTCAGTAGACTCCAGAGTTTCAACATGACTGTGAAGCCTAGCAAATGCAAGATTGCTCACAGTGAGGTGGAGTTCCTCGGTCATATTGTTGGCAACAACCACTGCAGGTGTCAGGGTGACAAGATCAGGAAGGTTAGAGAAGCCCCGAGACCCGTGACCAAGAAACAGGTTAGGGCATTTCTTGGCCTAGTGGGATATTATAGGAGTTTTATCCCCAACTTTGCTCTCATTGCCCAACCGTTGTACGAAGTGCTACGGAAATATGCTCCAAACACCATTGAATGGGGAGAAGCGCAAGAGAGATCTTTTGCCACCCTCAAGAATATGTTGTGCAAGGAGCCTATTTTGCAGTTGCCTGATTCCAGCAAACCTTTCATACTGCGCACTGATGCTTCACAAGATGGAGTAGGTGCCGTATTGATGCAGGAATCGGAAGGTGGAATCTTCCCAGTGGCATACCACAGCAGTAGGCTAAAACCCGCCGAGAGGAATTACAGTACTGTTGAGAAGGAACTCTTGGCTGTGGTTGATGGTGTTAAAAAATATTATTATTATTTATTTTGGGCATCATTTGTTCTGGAAACTGACCATATGCCACTCACTAGTCTTAGCACGACCAAGACGACTAATGCAAGATTGACACGCTGGACACTGTATTTACAGCAGTTTAACCTTGTTGTGAGATACATCAAGGGAAGTGATAACGGAGGTGCAGACCTGATGTCTCGCCTACTAACTGCTGACTAACATGAGCAGTTGTTGTATGCTGGGTTCCGTGATAGGCATCCTCTGTCGGGAATTTAGGAATAATTCCTCCCATTTTCTATTTTAGTTGGTGATGGGCGAATAATATTTCACCAGAGTTTCCAACTTTTATTTGAGTAATCCAAGGACCAGCCTGGTTCCCAGTCAAGTGTAGACCTGACGTCTCACTTGTTGGCCCCACAGGACACAGTATGTCCAGGGCCTGTACATACACGTGTACTGTAGGTTAAGGGGGAAGTGAGAACTCTGCAGAGGCGACTTGAGGCTGTGGAAGACCCGAGTTTGCACAAGGATTCTCAGCTCCCCGATACTAATATAAGTACTATAGGTTAAGGGGGAGTTCGAGAGAGAACTCCGCAGAGGCGACTCGAGGCTATGGAAGACCCGAGTTTGCACAAGGATTCTCAGCTCCCCGATACTAATATAAGCACTGTAGGTTAAGGGGGAAGTGAGAACTCCGCAAAGGCGACTTGAGGCTATGGAAGACCCAAGTATGCACAAGGATTCTCAGCTCTCTGATACTAATATAAGTACTGTAGGTTAAGGCACTTCCTCCCATTTTCTGTTTTAGTTGGTGATGGGCGAATAATATTTCACCAGGATAGGCATCCTCTGTCGGAAATTTAGGAATAAAGGTTGAGGACCCGTGTGCAGTTCGAGGCTATGGAAGACCCGAGTTTGCACAAGGATTCTCAACTTGCCGACCATAATCGTGTGCTATAATTAATGGCGACCTCGAATGTACGTCGTAGCACTGACTGCTAGGCAGAGAGAGTAATTGTAACATAATAAAATTTTGTCTCATTGACACTTTTGATGCTCCACCTCAATTGGTTTTGCAGGTTCAGCAATGGGTGTAGCAGTTTTGCTGTGCGGGCCAGCTGATCGTCTGCCGCACGCTGCCGCCTCTTCTCCTCTGCCTTCATCGTCGCCATATTATTTATTGTGTCATTTTACACATAGGTACAGCCACACTACAACTGTCACACCTACACCGTGTATTACATACACCACGCTACACAACAATTAGTTGTCAGTGTAAATGTAGCGAATTTTCGCTCAGTTGACCTGAGTACAGGATTTTCACCGTCGTCACGGAGTTTTTCCCTCAAGCTTGCTTCTATTAAAGTAAATACGAGGTTTTTTCGCTCACTGACGACTGCGACTTTCTCCTGTAGCAGGAAAGCACACACACCACAGTGTGAATCTTGTGTGACTGAGTTAGGATGTGTACATACAGTATATATATATATATATATCCACAAATTTTTTCCCATAAGGAAAAAATTTTATTTTGTAGGGGCGTAATGTCACGAATCAAATTCGCCACATTCCCCTTTTGTGAGAAGCCACGAACTATTAGTGGAAAACTCACTGTGTATTGCTCAGTTAACCGTTTCTCTCTCCATTTCGGGGTATACTTTTCAAAACATTCATCACTGTTTCAAAAGTGACCGATTTAATGCACGTCACTAAGTGCTGTACTGAGCAATACTATTGTTTCTTTATTGTTCGCCCCTGCTTGCCTCGACCATTAGAAAATGTGGCCTACTGCTCCCCCTTTTGTTCCCACGACTTACGCACTCCAGTTGTTGCTGTGACGGAGAGAGGTCCTGTGCCAGCAGTGTGAGAGGTCAGCTAGTACCCAAACTCCACTTCACAGTTCTTCAGTACTCCCATCCTTAGTTCAGCTTGGGTGATACGCAGCATTCATCGACTATAGTATTTCCTTCTTGTTTTCCCTAGTCTTAAGAGTTTAATTAAGGTGTTTTTTTCTAGGCGTAAGGATTTAGCTTTTGCGTGAGTGAGTGAGTGCGGTCTCATTGATTTGATTTGAAATGTAACGTTAAATTTATTTTTTGTAATCAATAAATTTAACAGTTCTTTTTCTTGAGCTTAATGTAAAGTAAAATCTTGTTTCATTTCTCCAAATTAAGCTTATTTCCCACATAGCTCCTAGCTTGCATAGACGTTTTACTATTCATAACTGGTACTTAGACCAGTCTTGTTGTATTAACTTAATATCCGTTGTGCCACCTAGGAGTTTAAGCATCGGCAAGAACCTGATGTTAGTATTAGTTATTTATTGTCAGGGGTGAAGTAACTTTCTCCAGAGGCTAACAGTACAGTAATTCAGCAATTGTGAGTAATTAGTCTCTGCTGTGTACTGTTGAGAAAGTTTATAAATTCTCGTTCTTAGAGAATCGTTGCTCGATTTAGCAAGACAATCATTGTCCCTGCTCTTTAATATTATTGAATATTATTATCAATTAAATAATACATAGCATTTATTTTAAAAACCCCGTGATATTTTAAAGTGTATGCACTGCTTCAGGTGACTCACACCAGCCACTCTTCCTGATCGTACAGTTGTCCCCGGTTTTATGGTTACAGACAGTCTTCATGTTTCGTGCATAGTGCCCCCTCCCCCTCTCTCTCTCTTTCTTTTTTTTTTTATTGATTTCTTCGACCTTCGTGTGTGAGACATTTTTTATGCGCCCGACTCTGGGCATAGGTTTAACAGTCCGTTCCAAGACCTTGTAGTCCTTCTAAGAACCAAACACCTGCACATGTCACCACTTTGGCGCCAACACCCACTGTCCATATTGAATACCTAGTAGGGCTGTCTCATACAGGACTAGTGTATAGGTATTTGCAGGGGTGTTTTTACGAGAAATCGGTGCGTTTTATTAGCTCAGTACGCTGGCTTTAACGAAATTCAGATTCTTAAACCAGCGTTTTTCAACCTTTTCCCTGTGGCGCCCCCCCTTAGCCTTGGTTCACATATCCACATCCCCTCCCCCGGCTTCCTGCCATCATCTGTCTCTATTATGCCAGAATTATTTCTGTTGTTATTGTTGCGAAGGTTCAAGTGGACGCCAACCCAGGTGAATACAGGCTGAAGTAGCTCTTCTCCTGCAACCCTCTATCTTTCTTTTCGGGAGATACGTAGGAGGGAGTTGAAAGACGCGTTTATTTTAACAAAGGTGCAGTCCATCTTGTAATATTAGATTTTTTGATATATTTATATTTCTCTCGAAACGACCTCATGAGAGAGAGAGAGAGAGAGAGAGAGAGACAGACAGACAGAGACAGAGACAGACAGACAGACAGACAGACAGACAGACAGAGACTGTTGTTGTAATGGAGGTGATAAGGATGTAAGGAAGCCAGGCAGGGAGGGGAAGCCTGTGAGTAGACTTTCAATGGTTGTGGAGATATTGGAGTTGTGTTGTTTACCCAGTATTGCTACACCAATTGCATCACACACTGTGGCGAACTGTACGTGATTTTTTTTCTCTGCTTACATTTTATTCCTTTTTTCATTTATCTGACTGTATTCATTCCCTGCACTCCAGCTATTTTAACATAAGTTCAGGAACCATCACATGTCACCTCTTCGGACATCACACCAATATGTCCCTGGTGCAAAACACCACACGGTTCCTATATGCTTTGGTGTACACGTTATAAAGATGTGAAAACACGAAGGTAAGAGGGGAATGTAGGAAGGCCTTAACATTGTAACCAGTCCAGAACAAATACACCAGCAGAGAATCTGTACCGCTCTCACAGCCGCCCAGCAAGTTGATGTTCCAGCAGCCTCCCCAGTAAATTACACAGAGCCTTCAGAGTGGGGTTCTTACGTGCCAGGACAAGTTATATTACTAAGGAAAGCTGTGTCTTGGAAAATTTCACCAGCTGTCCAGTGCAGTGTTAGTTTTACAGGTTAGTGTTGGCTCCTGCGTGAGAAGCAATATCCAGTATCATGTTTTTATAGCGAAAATTTTCTTTGTGAAATTATTTGGCTATAAACACGAAAGAACGATATGCCATCGTTATCAGTGACACATATTCTTACACAAACATGGCCATTGCAACACTTCGAATTCACATGCATTCTCTCTTACAGACATTGTCTCAATTCATACTACGCTAGCATGGAGGAAAAGTTACTTCTGGCTAAGACGCTTCCTCTAAAGATTTCTTTCAAAAGGCAACTCATAAAACTACTAAAGTCAAAGGTAGTTCCAGAGCAACATCCATAACCTTAGAACAGCGTTTGTTGAGAAAAGCATCATTTGAATCTCACATTGATAGGGACGAGCAAAAGGTGTGTGGAAGTATACGTAAAGGAAAGAAATGTGTGGGCAGAGAGAAGGCTGAGTGAGGGAGGAAAACACATCTGTGGTTCCAGACGTCTCGCTCCCTCACCATAACGACAACATAAACCTGCCTGCTTCATAACATCAACAGCTCAGCACAGATGCGGCTATCGGGTTTCTTCTACATTTTTACCGTTATTCTCTAATGTTACACATAAAGCGGGTCCAGGGAAGTCGTTCCATTGGTTGAGGCCAATGTTACTGGTGATGAGGGATCCTGTATCATGTGTTCCACTGTTTAATACCTTTCTTCCTCAAGGAACAAAAATATAGAAGAAGGGAATTTTTAACCATCAGGTAAAGTGATTATGCGAATTTAATGACAGAAAAACAATTATAAAAGGTTTAATTTATCCCATCTGCCCAAAAGGTCGTTCCTAAACTGAAAATAATTATCTGGCGTTAATAAGACCAATAACAAACATCATAGCAATGAAGAGGTTAAAGGAGAGAATTTTACCTTTATGGTACGGCTGGCCACTCCTATGCACATTATAGTCTCCTGGCAGTAGAGAGAGAGAGAGCGAGAGAGAGAGGGAATAATCCCCGAGCTAGACCTCATCATATCATATAGCCCTGCTAGGGTTACAGGAGAGCGCTACCCCTCCCAGCACAGCAGACACTGGGCGGAGCGCGAACTCGCAACCTCACGATTACGAGCCTGACACCCTACCACTGAGCTACCGCGCTCCCCAGAGAGAGAGAGAGAGAGAGAGAGAGAGAATCACTTTCGTAATTCTACTTGGATAAAATTTTCAAGTAAACGGCTGTCACGTCCAAATTTGGAGACCCTCACCGTTCACCCTCACAGACTGCACTACATTCATCCATCCTTCCCCACCAACCACTACTATTCCCGCCCTCACCACCCATTCCTATTCTCCCACCCAAAACACACACACACACACACACACACACACACACACACACACACACACACACACACACACACACCAAACCACCGTCATTGCTCATCATGCAACGCTCGGCCCCAACACCTCCCACCATCTTACCTCATCCTATCCATTCTTGCCACCCATCCTGCCCATTTCTTGTCCTTCCCACTTTAGAATTAACACCTTAATGACCTACCTAATTGCCCATACCCACACAGCATATGCTTTTCCTAGCATGCCTCGTCCCACCATTCCAAATACTTTCAACTAAATGAGTCACATCATCACATCATATACTTCCCCCAAATGACTAACACCATTACATCATTATACTTCCCCATGGATGACTCACACCACCACACCTTATACGGTGTTTCCCTCTAAATAACTCACACAACCACACCATATACTTTCTCCCTAAATACTTCACATCAGTACATCACAAATTATACTCACAATAATTGGCTCACACCACCACACCATACACTTCCCCCTAAATGACTCACACCATGTATCCCACCCACTGCTCCCCACCCACTCCACCCATTTCTTTTCTTATGTGGCGAGCGGCAAAACTCTAACTGACTCGACTATTTGGCAGCCTACAGCTCCCGTAATCACCTGGCATACGTCCCCATCATGCACCACAACCCAGTTACTTAGCACATCTCCACCTCCCCCACCCAGTCCTGCATGACCTGAACCGCCATGTCACACACAATTTCACCGATAGGGATAATTTTTTGTTACACACCTTCATAGGCATGACGTGAGTCGGTTGGTACTGACCTGAATCCATCTGGTCGACCTCTAATGAGAGCTGAAAGGGCCTAAAAGAATTAAACTATTTCAAAGCTCTACTGGACCAGTGTTCACTTGTACTTAGACCGACTCATGTAATTCAAAGATGATCGGCGTACATTTGAGTATAGCTATGATGATTTATAATGACTAGAATGAATCAAAATTACCTAACTGGGTATGACTGGATATTAATGAATCTGATTAGAACTACCTTGACTGGCTCTGAACGAATCTGAAGGATATGGCTGGATGCTAATGACCTGAATCAACCTAACTGGTTCTGGATTAACCTAAGTTGGCCTCAGTTGCCCTATAAGGAACTGGGGGGAAATGACCTGGCCAAAGTGCATATGATGGGCCAAGCTGGAATTGAAGTGGCTATGATGAATCTCAGTGGCCTTAAATGATCCAGAATTGACCTAAATGTATCTGGATGGCTATGAGTATGAATACTTATTGAAAGGAACACTGCCTTACCATGGCGAAGAATCGTATGTATTCCAGTGGTCAGTGGAGCTACATTAGTTAGCCCCAAACATGCTAAACTGGTTCACTGTTTGCGATCAGACGAATAGTGTTCCCCTCACAGTAATCACTGGCTCAAATTTTTTTTTAAACCACTATATCAAGGTCAGTCAAGCCTTCTACCCAGCTGCGACGGGGGAAATACATGGCAAATGTCAAACCTACGTAAAAACAAGGTGAGCTAAGAATATCTAAGTGCAAAAATCTACCCGCCGTTGAAAGTTAAACCATCGGACGTAGAAGGCTAGGACTCTTGCTAGTGAAACTAACATGGCAATGTAAAATGGGATATCATAGGTCTTAATGATGTGAGTAGACCAGGGGAAGTATTACGGGAATTGGCCAAGGTTTATATGGCATTAGAGTTTTGGTGTATTAACACTGAAGTGGAAATACCATGAATTAACCCATACCCTCCCGTCATCGTACGTTGTACGACGGTCCATAGGAGTCGCCGTAGACCCGTCGTCATACGCCGTATGGTTCGCAATTGCAAGGCACATTGCGTGCACATTTTTCGGATTTCGTGGGTGATTCGTGGCAGGCAGACGTGTGAGACCTTCCTCTAGTGTATGTTAGTGGAAACAATAGTATCAGCTAGTCAAGTGTGCCAGAAATCGGCGATTTATGGGTGGTACCGTTATGTACCTAAGTTATTTTCACCCATTTATATATATATATATATATATATATATATATATATATATATATATATATATATATATATATATATATATATATATATATATTTAGGTTGGTTTTGATTAGTTACCCTCCTCATTCCCATTGTAGAAAACGGAGAAGCCGCACCGGCTAGGCCACAGAACACCTGGCTGAGGTGAGGGGAGACCCACCTTATGAGCACTTAGGGGTGACAGGAGCAACTTTCTTGGTGATTTTCATTAGTTTCTCATCAAAAGAGAATGTTTGAGAGAAAAAAATCGAAAATTAATCGGGTTTTCAGGAGGTGAAATTTCCCGATGTCACTAACCGAGGAAAAACTGCCACGCTTCACCAGATTATTTAATTTTCGACATCAAAGTCGGTCAACTAAACCCCGTTCATTTTGTGTGCCCTCTGTGTCACTAAAAGGAAGGGGGAAATTATAACAACATTATTTTACTCACTGCTACAAGGAAGAGAGGCTGTAATATAGTCAAATAGAATAAAAAATTGGTGGGCTGAGTCACCATCTCGGTTTTGGGACGGTTACTATTCTTTCCTTCCTTAAATATCGATGAGCTTTAATTTACATTCATTTCATGTATATACTTGTCCATCAAAACAAAAATAAATATATTCCGAGAAAAATGTAACGATTCTCCGTTAATAATTATTTGCTCGACACGGTTGAAGATCGTACGTTACAATCACAAACAATAACAAGCTCACCTGTGTCTGCTGCCCCGGTGGACCTGGTGTACAAAGATCATGGAAAACCGTTGTACAGAAAAAATGGACAATGCCTAGACTGAAGTTTTTCCTGAAGTCTAGAGGAACACCCTGTTCAGGGTGCATCACCAGCGTGTTGTGTTGCCTTTTTATACGGTATTTTGGAGCCCTCGGCATCGTCGGATTTCGGCAGGCGTTCTCATCTCTGCACGTTTTCGGCCTTAAACATTGTACGATTTTCATATGAAAAACTGTGCAGATTTTCTTCAGCATTTTGAAGATGAAGCATTGTTCTTCTAGAAAACTAAATTATATGGGTTCAAACAAAAGATGCAGCTAGAGACTTGTAAAAATGTGATGAATCCTGTCACACGCGGTGTGCTTTCACGGCTTCTATAGTAACGTTTTCCTGCATTTATCGCATTAAAGCATACCTAGGAATCAGTATAACAACTAAAGAATAATATCATGAAGAACTTACGTACAGTATATCAATAACTATCACGGGAGAGATTTTTATAGATATTCGACTTCTGTGGTCTCTGCATTAGTAGCCAGACTTCCATATTGAACTAGCTGGCGATCAGTGGCAACTCTTTGAGTTATAGTGACGGTGGGAATTATCGAGTTAATCCAAGTTTACAGTCCAATATCAGGTTAAGATGATAAAAACCACTGTAAAATATTATGATTCCACCAAATTTTGTTGGAGGAAATAACAAGGCTTTGAGTAAATAGAGTAAGGTGATATGAGGATGGCCTCACTGCTGATCTTATTAAGGATACAGTGACTTCGCAATACATGAACTAGCCAAGCTGTTTACCATGACCGCTATACGTCGCTCAGGCCATGCTGGTAAAAGACTCACTTTGGGTGCATTCTGTGTGATTCTAAATATATGGTGGGGTTACTATATCGCACCTGCTTATGTTGTGGTACCCTATTTTACAGTCTTACTCGCACTATTATGACCTTGGATCAGGCAAACGTTTGGCAAGTCTATGCGAAAAAAAAAAAAAAAAAATCTAAATTTACGTGAAACTCACTGTTTCCAGCAAATTTAACGTTGCATTTTATACTGACCCATTTTCTGATGTCAGCAATGGTTTAAGAAATTTATATTCCCCATGTACAATACAAGATGGAAACACACACACACACACACACACACACACACACACACACACACACACACACACACACACACTACCTTCAAGCTGTCCCAGGGATGGCCCGAGGAGTATGTGATTGGGGGGGGAGGGTAAGGACAATTTTGATCAGCTTGATCCGTTTGGCGTTACAGACTGACCAACTAAAAAGATATAAACAAACCAAATTTATGAGAAAGTAATTTTTATTGTAACAGATTTACAGTATTTCCTGGAAAGTAATTTATTTACTGGTGACAAATTTCAACAAACTTTCATCCTGGATTTCCGGTGCTTATAGACACAACTTAAATACAAAATTGCACTACTGTTCACTGATTTTCAGTCATACAATGAGAGATACAAGATGCTTAAACTGACCACTAAAAAAAAAAAAAAAAAAAAAAAAAAAATACATACACATACACAAAACACTCTTGGTAAGTTAAATAAAGAAAAAAGGTGAAAAACGAATGTTGAGTCAGCTTGAATGGAATGTGGATAATGAATTAATAAGGATTCAGCAGTAACAACCTGTATGTACAGATTGTATAATGATAACGGCCTTTAGAATTTTATTCTCCTTGTTTTCATGAGCTTCCACCTATCTACACTTGTCTGAAGATCCAACTGATCAGTTAGATCACTTTCACAAGCTAAATGCATCAGATAATGTAACATATTTTCTTTGGTTCGGTTTCGCAAATATGTTTTTAAATGCTTAAGCCTGCTAAATGACCTCTCCATTTTTGATCAACTCAGTAATTCTTTGACCAACTCAGAACACACATCGGGAAGGGTGACCCCCTCCCACCCCCCCCCCGGACTGGCCATCCCTGAGCTGTCCTGCTACAGAAGATGATGCCTGCTATACACACAAGCATGGTGTGTTTCTCGTCTTTGGTGCCAAAATGTGGGACTGTGCAGACCAATCCTGGATCCGCACACTTTGGCACACAGTCGGCATATCAAGTCCGCTTTTCCTTGGAGAACTCTGTTCTGGTTTTACAGTACCTCCGTTGTCTATGCTCTTGTCTGGCCTGGTTCTGAACTACTTCAAGATGAATAATTCCTTCGCCACTGTTTTCTGTTTGAGGCAATGGTGTCAAGATCTTTTGGTATGATTTTACATTTCTTGAAAGTTGTCTTTAAATGATCTTTATATCTCTTCTTCTGTGTCCCGGGTTGTGGCTTGCTGCAGGAAGTTGTCCATAATCTGATCCCATTCGTCAGGCACATGGGACATCAGCGAAGCTTGTAGGCACTGGGCCTCTTGTCGTTAAAAACTAGGGGTTTGTGAGGATACCTAATTGAGGTTGTTAGAATCCTTCATAGATATGAAAGCATTCACAACCAGCACATATTTAGCTTAAATAGCAACTCAATGAGAATCCATGGATGGATGCTTGGCTTGAAGCATTACCACAAAGAGACATTAAGCAGTCTCTTCACATGTAAGATCTGCAGTACTTGGAACTGGTTACCACCACACGTATTGAGAGTTCCTCAGTAGAACAATTCAAAGTTGGGTAAGATAAAGTTAGCTCAGTGGTTGAATATTTCCTCCTTTCCTGTACAATTATTTAGCCCGGCCTTCTTTCCTCTTGATTAAGTGCCCTTCCTATCCCGTGCCCTTTCTGCACGTGGGAGAGGTGTGTGGGAAAAATTTTCATCTTTACTATACTTTTCTCTCACTAGCAGAGTAACAACAGTTCCTAGCAACTTCATTCATGGTACCTCCTCTATGTGAGTCGTAAGAATATTTGACAAATTACTTGTCTTTGTAGCTCCTTGTGACACGGCAAAAACCGTAGTCGTCCACAGTAGCAGCATTGCGAATGACTGTCATTAATCCTCTAATGATACTATTAGTAATTATATATGCTAACTTGACACATTTGGCCTAACGCAGATAAGTAGTGGCCTACCATCATCACCTAATTAAAACGCAGTCTCTTGTAACCTTGTTACTATGACAGACAGAAATTTTTTGTTTGTGCTAAATCCAGACGCCTTCATTAAACTTAGATTTGCCTCTCGTTGTCTGTATGGTTAAGAATCTACAACAAGGCCAGTAAACAAGCAAGATCAACGTCAGTCATACAGTGACTAAAATTAGTCTCCACACCATCACCACTATCACCCCATCCATCACATTTACCATCTTCCCTTGTGTCTTTGTCCATGATACTGATACTGTAATTTGATGTTGTCAGTCACAGCAAGAAGTACTTTTTTTTTTTTTTTTTAATAACCCGAACTCACATTTACCAGTGTCCCTTTTCACCTTCTGATACGATTGCTTCGCTACGTATCCCTGGACGGCTTTGAATACCTCTATCTCATAGTGATTAACAGAAAAACTGTCAGGGGGTATATACAGCTGACTTCTGTTGAACATTTTTGCCCCTGATTTCCTCATAGATTCTCAAGATTTCGGCCCTGTGACTTAAGTAAGGATATTGCATAGGTTCCTCACCGTATATGAAACTTTATGCTTCTTTATGACTGTGTTTGAGGCCTTTGTGTTATTTCCAAATGCTTTTCATGTCCGTAACATTGCTAGGTCCAAAGTCATGCACTATATATCATACTGCATGACCAGCTGACTCTGTCTTCTTACGCAGCATAAAATATTCTGCATACTTTTTTTCCTTTTTTTTTTTCCCCTGAGTAAAGTATGTAGGCTGTTCTCACCTGCGAAAAAGGCCTTTTGATAAAATACTTGCACACTTCTACAGTTATGGGTTATTTATATCATGTTATCAGGGTTGTCATCCTTAGTATAATGCACAGAGAGCCTACGGCCTCCTTGGAATTACTAGCATCAGAACGACTAATAGAGATCCAGCCAGCCTTTTTTTTTTTTTTTTTTTTCCCAAGTGTTCAGTTCTTAGCAAGCCGAAGTGTACGTAATTCCTGAACCTGCTCTCCCAGCTCTGGTATTAGGACAGGCAAATGTTAGAGGTATTGAGTATAACTGTTGGTGGATAAGAATATTAATTAACAATAGTGTACATTTGAAAAAAACATAACATTCAGTACGTTTAGTCATGAGTGTTTACGTCTTGAATCTCATCAATGGTGTCTTGGTAGAGCTGGGTAGTGTGACGTCATTACTTTCCCCCTCCCTTCCTTGTATGTCCACTAACCCATGTTCATGCAGTCCCCTCTCACTATAGTTGGTTTGCTTTTACCTTACGGAATTGAGCCATTTTCACAACTTCGATTTTTTAATTCGTGTTGCACGAAATTCGATTAACCTTAGCTATAAGATAGAAATGAGTTTTCTTATTTGCTGATCCAATTTATCCTCCAGTATGACTGCATCCGGCTGGCAACTGAGCGGAAGGGATTGGGGACCTTGTCAGGTTAGAATAAACACGCTTTTGCACCAAACAGCCTGTCACGAATCAAATTCGCGACATTTCCCTTTTGTGAGAAGCCACGAACTATTAGTGGAAAACTCACTGTGTATCGTTCAGTTAACTGCTCATTCGGACGGAAGCTTTGTCAAATCAATTTTTCATTGTCATACGTGATCGTCTCTGTGCGAGACATTAGCGCTTCCGCTGAGCGATTTGTTTTGGGCGCGTTTCGCTCACTCGACCGTTAAAAAATGCGGCCTATCGCTCCCATTTCTTTCCCACGACTTAGGCAGTCCAGTGTTTGCTCTGACGGAGAGAGGTTCTGTGCTCCAGAAGTGCGAGAGAAGAGGTCGCTAGCACCCAGACTCCACTGAGTAACAGTTTCTCCAAGCTCCCACCCTTGGTGATACAAAGCATTCATCAACCAGTATTTCCTTTTTGTATTTTCCTAGGTTTAAGAGTTTAATGAAGGTGTGAGTTGGGAGCAGGGTAGTGAAATGGCGGGGGACAGGGCGACTTGGAGGCGATTTGTTTGTGGCCACCCCAAACGGGATTGAGGCGTCTGGCAATAGATAGATAGATAGATAGATAGTTTTTTCCTAGGCGTAAGAATTTAGCTCTTGTGTGAGTGAGTGCGATCTCATTAATTTGATTTGAAATGTAACGTTAAATTTATTTTGTAATCAATAAATTTAACAGTTCTTTTGCTTGAGCTTAATGTAATGTAAACTCTTGTTTCATTTCTCCATAATTAAGCTTATTTTCCATATAGCTCCTAGCTTGCATAAACGTTTTGCCATTCATAACTGGTACTTAGGCCAGTCTTGTATTAAACTTAAAATCCGTTGTGCCTCATTAGTTAACCCTCCTACTTCTCCCCATTCCGAACCTGTCAGGGTGACCCGATGGCACTTTGACAGGGCAGACTGGGATGGATTTAGAAATTTTCTTGCTGATGTTCCATGGCAGTCTTTCTTCTCTAGTGATCCCAATACTGCCCAGTCCCACATTTGCGACTTGATACTGGCTGGTGTGGATTTATTCATACCAAGTCAACGGTTCACTAAGGGATCGAACTCTCCAAAATGGTTTGATGGCAATTGTGCCGGAGCAACAGCCCAGAAGTCATTAGCATATAGCTCTTGCTTGGAATCAGGAACATCTGAATCACTCTCCCAATTTAAGGTTGCTGGAGATCATGCAAAAGCTGTATTGAGTCTATCTAAATCAAACTTTCTTCAGGAGCAAGCATCAAAACTACTTAACAACCCTGATGACAATGGAATATTCTGGTCAACTCTTAATTCTTTCAATAATGACTTTAGCAGGTCATCTTCCATTCCCCCACTAAAATCTTCAGATGGCAATATTACAAGTGACCCACGTGGGAAAGCAGATATCTTTGCTGGTGCCTTTGCAGGAAACTCTACCATGGATGATGCCAGCCAGAGTGTCTCAGTGCTGGAACTTGATTCTCCCGAAGTTGCACCGCTTAGAATACAGACGGGATTCGTAAGGTCAATCCTAGACAATTTGCCTACCAACAGAGCTCCGGGCCCAGATGGAGTTCCTCCAGTTGTTTTGAAAAGGTGTTCCCCTGAACTTGCTTCTGTCCTGGCCGGATTATTCAGACTATGCATACGTACTTCTTTGTTCCCAAATTCATGGAAAGAAGCCAATATCCACCCAGTTCCGAGGAAGGGAAGTTCGTCTGATCCCTCCAATTGCAGACCAGTAGCTGTCACATCTTCTCTTGGTAAGGTGTTTGAAACTTTAATTGGTGAGCATATTGTTAAACATCTTGAATCCAACAACTTAATTGGTGATGGACAGTATGGTTTTCGCCACGAGGGATCCACCATTGACATACTCGATCTCTTAACTCATACCATCCATCAATCAATTGATCTTTTGGGGGAAACTCATGCAGTAGCTCTTGATATCTCTGGAGCTTTTGACAGAGTGTGGCACCGTTCCCTTCTGTCCAAACTCCCTTGCTATGGACTAGCGTCTTTTGTTCCTTTGATTTCTTCTTATCTTGGTGACGGGAAAATAAGAGTAAAAGTAGATGATGTATATTCGAATTTCCACTCAATTAACGCCGGCGTGCCGCAGGGATCAGTTCTGGCGGCAACCCTATTTCTGGTTCATGTTGGTGATCTCTTGTCTGTCACTCACAGTCCCGTTCACTCATGTGCAGATGACGCAATGCTGCATGGTTCATTCACACTCGGACATCCATTTGCAGAGTCTAGTGTCTCTGCCTCTCAACTCAGTGCAGCCATCTCCATAAATCATGACTTATCTATGATCAGTGAATGGGGACAAAACAGCCTTGTCTCTTTTAATGCTGGTGAAACTGAGTATATACAGTTTACTGATGGACGGATATTGCCAGATTCGTACATTGCCTTCAGTGCTACTAGTGTTCCCATCTCCAAAAGTATTGAAATTCTTGGTGTCTCACTTGGCAGTGCCCTCGGCTGGACCTCTCATGTCAGATCACTTGCTGGGGCCGCCTCAAGGAGACTTGGATTGTTGTGCAGAGTCCGTGACTTCTTCGCCAATGGGCGGTTGGCTATGGTTTGTGGGAGTCATGTGCGCTCTCAGCTTGAATATTGCTCACCCTTGTGGAATCGTTGTGGAGAGATTGCATTGAGACAACTGGACAAAATTCAGAATAAAGCTGTTAGAATCATTAACAACCCTGCCATTACATATAAACTACCTCCCCTGCAAGTAAGAAGGAATGTTGCCTCCCTTGCATTATTTTACAGATATTTTTTTGGCAAGTGCTCAGACGAGGTTGCGTCCATGGTGCCGCCTCTCCATGCCTTCCCTCGTGCTACACGGGCATCTGGTAGCTCTCATGACTGGAATGTCACTCAACCATATTGCAGAACTTCTGCCTATCAGAATTCTTTCATTCCCCGAACTGCATCTCTCTGGAACTCGCTTCCCCAGAATTGTTTTCCTCCAAATTTCAACCCACAACTGTTCAAGTCTAACTGTTACAGATATTTTATGAATGGAGGACACCAGTAGTCTGGTGTATGGATTATTTTTTTTTTCCCCCATTTGTTTTTCCTTCCTCCGGTTTGTTATTTAAAAAAAAAAAAAAAAAAAAAAGCATCAGCAAGAACCTGATACTGTTATTAGTATTAGTTATTTATTGTCAGGGATGAAGTAACTTTCTCCAGAGGCTACAGTACAAATAAACAGCAATTGAGTGATTAGTCTCTGCTGTGTACTGTCGAGAAAGTTTATAAATTCTCGTTCTTAGAGAATCGTGCGAAACAAGCCAGCGTAAAGTAATCGTTGCTTGATTTAGCAAGACAATCATTGTTCCTGCTCTTCAATATTATTGAACATTATTATCATTTTAAATAATATAAGCATTTATTTTAAAAACCCCGTGATATTATAAAAACCCCGTGACACAGCCACCAGCAGATGTTTACATATAGGCTATCCCAGATATTCGCAGCACCTGGCCCTACAAGCGTCATGAATCTTGACTGCCCTATATCTTGCCTGAACAATAAGAGTATACTCGATTTCATTTACATAGAATATTTATATATTTGTGAAACAAAAAAAAGAGCAGTTGTAAAGCTGAAATGTTTGAATGCCGTACCTGCAAAACCTGATGGTTTACTATTCATTATGAGCCATGTATATTTTCTTTCCGCTTGAGAAAACTCTGATATTCTCTGTCATTGAATGGCAAGAGAAAGAAAAAGTGGGTGTTCATTAAAAGAATGTTAAGCATGTTGGAATGCTCTCTCTCTCTCTCTCTCTCTCTCTCTCTCTCTCCAGATACAAGGTTATTAAGGGCGAGCGAGCGAAGCAAGTGAAGTGATGTGTACTATAAGTTCAGCTGAGAAATTTGCAGCCTGACACGACACAGCCTGACCGCGATGGTTTTCAGAGGCTAATAACTTTTCTACAATGCGAGATAGAGAACAGATTCTTTCAATAGGTAGTAGCATTCAATAATTTTTTTTATATTTCGTTTAAACATCTACTCATGAGACCAAAGGAACCCCTTAGAATCCCAGCTTTAAAAGGGAATGTGCCGAGGACTTCAACTGACATGCTCCACTAAGAAATCTAACAAAAAACCAAAAAAAATCCGTCATAACACTGTGTTCTCTTGCATGAAATCTAACAATTAAATATAGTATCAGGACTCCATATTATAATTACAAATCATAATAGATAGATAGATAAATAGATAGATAGACAGCTCTATGTGAGCCTGGGAATGGGAAATGAACTTGCAAATTACACTGAGGAAAGCTGACGACAGTGGCCAGTAAGGAGATGATGCAGTTAGTTGTCAGCAATCCACCCGTGAACAAAGCCCTAGTGACCATACACACACATAAACACATACTCACACACAGGCTTCTTAAACTTTCCATCCACAAGGAACACACGTGATACGTCTCCTGTTTCACCAGAATTTAGGAAAGAGAGCGCAAAAGGAGACAGGCCATGGAACAGGCAGGTCAGAAGGAGAAAGGGCTTAGCAACTTGAGAGAGAGACAGAGAGCGAGACAGGGACTCTGCTCAACTCACTCGTGAATGAGAGACTTGTTAATATTTCCAAGACAAATAAAAATAGTCCCATACTATTCTTTACCTCTCCTGTCACTACATGACAAATGGGAAAGAATATTAACTACTTACAAAGCTACTCCAGTATAATAACTGCTCGTCCACAAGTCTAATATATATAAAACTCCGCTACAAGTAACTACAAAGTCTTTTATGACATTTGGTAGCAGCGAACGTATACGAACCTCGTCTACGAATCAACAGTGAATTCCTACAAAATATCAAGATTGAAAACAAAAAAAATACCTCTCACAACCAACAACTCGACCAGCTCCTGACAATATTCTCTCCAACCAGCCCCCTCCGTCTCCCCGATCATCATGCTGATGCAGAGGTGAAGTGATCACACGACGCCTTGCAAGTAGTTTAACAAAATATTGATACGATCTTGAAATTTCTACGACGAACCAACGAACTACAACCATCTACTATCAACTAAAAGTAACAACTCTACGAGTCGTCTGTATAATCTTCTACACGCACCTACAAGTAGCGGCAGTCTTCATCCTACAACGAGTAAATCACAAGAGAAAAGGACCGAGAAAACATTGACATAGAAAAACGGAACAAACAAACGAAGAATGAGACACAACTCATAACCACCAGACCTCACCCTCCTCTCTCTGCTACATCCATCCAACCTCCACGCTTACGCAGGTGTGAAGAGGTCAAGACGATGAAGCAAATACCAAGTCCATATTCACAACTCATCTTACTCACTCGTCTTCACTCAAGTTACTCATCACTACTCATTCACTCACCACAGCCACCAGTGTGGGAAGTCGACGTCATCATGCGTGCTTGCTGAAAAGACGCCACGTCAGTCAACACACCACCTGCATCACCAGTCACACCATTCCCACCACGGTAAAAATTAGTGAGTTACATAGTTACTTCATTTATACAATACACAGTGATAGACAATAAGCTTCTGCACAAACATATAAAACGTGCTGTATAGTTACAGCTTAAATACACATACTTACTTCAGTTATCTGCATAACTCAAACACTAAATAATCACCAACAATAAATATTCTACACTGTATATATTCATTCATTTATTATAACATTTATATACTACCAACGAGTGTTACCATTTATACCTACATAAAATACGTGTTTCATACATACAACTATACATTATTATATCTACAAAGTAATAAAGAAAATATACCATCACAGTTACTCAGTGAGCGATTAAAAGAACTGTATTAAACATTTATTAATTAAAGCTACCTAGTGGAAACATATAAATTAAGTTACAAGGTAAACTAAAAAAAAAAAAAAAAAAAATGGCCAACACAAATGACGTTAGCAAGAGCGAACATCTTCAACACAATCGTGAAGACAATGATTTCCACACAGTGCTGACACACATATTACCCACGATAGGTTCAAGTGAACAACAAGTCAGTGTATATAGTTAATACTGTATATAGTGTATATATATATTTTTTATATAAAATAACAAAATATGGGACTATATAATATCATTTTCAATAATATCTGTGCAATATAAACTAAACTTTAAAAAAGTACCCCAAGGAAATTAGCCAGTAATTATGCAACCATGAACAACATGGAAAAAGCGTACACAAGCGAAGAAAAACAAACTATAGAAAATCAATACATACAAAAAAAAAAAAAAAGTAAGAAAGAAAAAAGAGAAATAGAGTAAGATCACATAACAAACAAATGAAAATAAGTGTAAGTGTTACTACATATGCCAAAATACCACATAAACTACAAACAAAACAGCAAATTGTTGTCTCCACAAGCAAGTGGCATGACACATCATATCATCGACCGCAGCATATGTTAGGACTGCAATTATTACAATTATGTAACTACAAACGATATGTAACAATTATGTAACTCCATATTATAATTATGTAATGACAAACGATTGCATTATGTTACACTAACTACAATTATGTAACTACAAACGATATGTAACAATTATGTAACGACAAACGATTGCATTATGTTACACTTTGCCAATTATGTAACAGTTGCATTAACAAGATGTAACTTTTATGTAACTTTAACTACAATTATGTAACTACAAACGATATGTAACAATTATGTAACGACAAACGATTGCATTATGTTACACTTTGCCAATTAACAGTTGCATTAACAAGATGTAACTTTTATGTAACTTTAACTACAATTATGTAACTACAAACGATATGTAACAATTATGTAACGACAAACGATTGCATTGTGTTACACTTTGCCAATTAACAGTTGCATTAACAAGATGTAACTTTTATGTAACTTTAACTACAATTATAAGGCCAAGACACTTATGTAACACAGTTGCATTAACAAAATATAACTACAGTTATAAGGCCAACACAATTATGCATTTCACTACAATAACCCAAGTACATACTGTATTACAGTTAAATAACTTACTTTAATGCATTTATTCAAATATGTATACAACTTGTTTAAAATGTAATATTACTGAATAATTGATATTTACTATGAATATTATATGTATACAATATTCATACAATTATGTTACTTTTACAATATTATGTATTTCACTTAATAAGGTTATAGGTTCATTATAATGTGTATATAATATGTATTAATATGTTAGGACTATTAACTGTCGATGGTACGCCATTTTCGCGTGACCGAGCAGATATCAGGACTCCATATTATAATTACACATCATAATAGATAGATAGATAAATAGATAGATAGACAGCTCTATGCGAGCCTGGGAATGGGAAATGAGCTTGCAAATTACACTGAGGAAAGCTGACGACAGTGGCCAGTAAGGAGATGATGCAGTTAGTTGTCAGCAATCCACCCATGAACAAAGCCCTAGTGACCATACACACACATACACACATACACACACACAGGCTTCTTAAACTTTCCATCCACAAGGAACACACGTGATACGTCTCCTGTTTCACCAGAATTTAGGAAAGAGAGCACAGAAGGAGACAGGCCATGGAACAGGCAGGTCAGAAGGAGAAAGGGCTTAGCAACTTGAGAGAGAGACAGAGAGCGAGACAGGGAGACAGGGACTCTGCTCAACTCACTCGTGAGTGAGAGACTTGTTAATATTTCCAAGACAAATAAAAATAGTCCCATACTATTCTTTACCTCTCCTGTCACTACATGACAAATGGGAAAGAAGATTAGCTACTCACGAAGCTACTCCAGTATAATAACCGCTCGCCCACAATTCTAATATATATATAACTCAACTACAAGTAACCACAAAGGAACTACAAAGTCTTTTATGACTTTTATGACAATAGTATATTACGTTCATAATATTAAAGGAATATTTTATCTATGTTTAAGGGGTGAAATCAGCAAGGGTACTCGCCCCATTTCTGTGTTTTATCATTCGATCAGTAGCCAAACGTTTACTGAGGCAGTTCGTCGACACGGCAAGTCAGGAGCTGAAAATGGAACAGTGCGCATGCGATAAAAGGTATGGCGCCTTGCTATATGCACATCTTGTGAGAAACCGTGAGAAAGAGAAAAAGTGAGGAAGTAAATATTTTTGCTCAATTACTCGTATTCTTCTACTATTGTTCAATCATCTCACCAGAAATGTTGAAAGTTTACACCAAGATGAAATTATGATGGTAGGTGTATGTTCAAACGCACGCTCTCTCGTCACGTGGTCACAAAGCGCGCTTTACTGGTGTTATACACACTCGGATGTACTACACTGAATTGAATTTGTGAATAATTACATTTTGAGAGTGGAACAGGTATCTTAAGCAAGCCATTTTATCTTGTAGGGAATGAAAAGAACAGAAAATCATATAGAATCCATGAAGAAGACAGTCGACACAAGGTTTCCTTAGGGTTTTGCATTCAGTGAAGGTCCTTGGTGTTCCCTCTCTCTCAGTCTGTTTACATCACAGGTGTTCTCTGTCTCACTTGTGTGTGCATCGCTGCTGCTCACTTGCTTATGTCTGTATATATCGTTGTTGTTGTCGCTCATTCATCCTTACCTTCTCGTCATGCACTCTCTTATTTCTCTCATTATTCTCGTGTCTCATTTCTCTCCCTATCTCATTTTCCTAAACTGCCGTTTCTTCTCTCAAAATCCTGGTCGATCAGCCCAACATAAGCTGTGCGGCAGCCCCTTCTGCCCCTTGGAGAGGAAGGTGGAGACTAATGGTGAACATTAGTACTCCAGACAGACAGCTCTGACAGCTTTCTCTGCTGCCCACCGCGTTGACAAATGATTCACTGTGGTAATGGAGTCTTAGGATTTGTGAGATATGGGTTCCTTTCTTTTTTCTTTTTTTGCAGGGATATGGTAGGCGTGTCACAGGGACTCTAGCATGGAAATGTAAGAGTAAAGAGAAACTTGATGGTTTTCTGTTAGACTGTGTCTTCAATCAGTGCCTAAATACGAATGAAGAGTAAAATACAAAGTTCACTCTCACATAATCAGCTACTGTCACACAAGACTATGAATGCCGTGCCTGAACTTTGGCTTTCGCAAAAAAAAATTTGATATCCGCTCTCATATTGCTTACTTCTGTGAGTTGGACTGCCAAGTTCTCAGGAATATGGCAAAATCTGCACTTTCGAAAAATTGGGTATCTTGGCGGACTGACTGCGCTGCACATATTCTGGCAGCATATCATTGCTGATGCTAACTGAACTGATCACAGTGGACTGTGTAGTGAGATGAACCATGTCATAGACATCAAGCCTTAGGACAATCTGTGAAGGGTACACTTTTTGTTTCATCCCAGTCAATTGGCCTGAAAAAGAAATATTTACACAATAAAATTCAGGCCCTCAGCTTAGCTACATAACCGGGATTCCAACCATGGAATTCACGTTTATGAGGTAGTTGTTATAACCACTTGGATACCGACCTGCGAGTGTGTTTACACTGAAATTATGTCATAAAATTATGTAGTAGCCGATTTGTTTTAGCTGACAGAACAGGGCCTTTCTATCTGTTTGAATAATAAAGTCGTACTTCCATGGTTTTCTGTAGGCCTGCGTCAAGTGGCAAGAATGAATATACTTGCTTACTAGTCATATCGACCCTCCATTCTGACTACAGTTGACCGTCACTTGAGCTGAAAGACCTGGGGTCTTTATCAGTTTAGACGAAGAGCTCTTAAATGTGTTCACGATGTTACTAAATTGTAAATTTACTGTATGTGTAAATAATAAAATGGAAAACATACTCACAGCAGTTACCTCTGCTAGCGCTAATAAAAGTCGTGATTCTCTTGCTTACCAGACGAATGATGTTAAAGTTTCACATAGTCAATCTTCGCCTGTCCTCTTACACAAAATCAGAGAGCGCGCTCCTCCGCCAACGCGAACAAGATTTATGTAGTTATGCATCCAGATCCGGATCAACCTCAAAATCAGATCAACTCTTCCTGAACCAACTGTCCACCTATCCATCACATCTCATTGAAATCTGATCTCTCTCTCCCTCTCTCTCTAATTATATATATATATATATATATATATATATATATATATAATTATATATATATATAATTATATATATATATATATATATATATATATATATATATATATATATATATATAATTTGTTTTTACGCCAGGTATCCCGGAAAAGCTAAGGCGTTGCCCCTGAGTAGAGAGCTTCTGGATAGCAGCGTGTAGCATTTTATGACCGGATGCCCTTGCTGATGTCTACCAATGACCCTTGGGTGGATTCGATCCTCCGATCCTTCGGTCAGAGCGTAGTGCTCTAACCCACTGATATATATATATATATATATATATATATATATATATATATATATATATATATATATATATATATATATATATAAGTGTGCTCTCAGCCTGAGTATTGCTCACCCTTGTGGAATGGATGTGGAGAGGTTGCATTGAAACAACTAGACAAAATTCAGAACATAGCTGCTGAAATTATTAATAACCCTGCTATTATAAATAAACTACCTCCCCTACAAGTAAGAAGGAATGTTGCCTCCCTTGCATTATTTTACAAATACTTTTATGGCAAATGCTCAGACGAAGTTGTGTCCATTGTGCCACCTCTCCATGCCTTCCCTCATGCTACACGGGCATCTGGTAGCGCTCATGACTGGAGTATCATACAGCTATATTTCAGAACTTCTGTTAAAACTGTCGAAGGCCCCCTTTACGTCACTTGCAGGCAAAGGCAAAGTCTTGTAGTAGTTTTCTGACAATATATTAAACACCGTCTTGAATCAATATACAGCGAGGGTGGACAGTTGCATATCCTACCCCAGACCCGTTTGAACTGCTACTGAGAGCCGGTTTCCCACCGGCTAGAGAGAGAGACGCGGTGTGACTCGAAGTCGTGACTCATATGTCGTAGACATCACATACTGAGCAAGCATTGACGCCCTACTTGGATCCTACTTACAACTACTTACATACCACTTACATACTACATTTACATATTATATAATATCAACAAAAAGGTTACAGACACTTCTGCCTATCAGAAATCTTTCTTTCCCTGAACTGCATCTCTCTGGAACTCGCTTCCCCAGAGTTGTTTCCCTCCAAAGTTCAACCTACAGCTGTTCAAATCCAGCTGTTACAGATATTTTATGAATGGAGGACATCAGTAATCTGGAGTATGGATTATTTTTTTTTTTTTATTCATTTCTTTTTCTTTCCTCTGTTATTTCTCTCTCTCTCTCTCTCTCTCTCTCTCTCTCTCTCTCTCTCTCTCTCTCTCTCTCCACCTTAAACAGAAACAGACATGGGTGAATACATAACCTCCGTCCAACGTCGTTGGCAGAGATAAACAGTCCAAGAAATTTTTGTTTACGAGAAAATCAGATGAGAGGCAGCGATGATCATTATGTGACACAAAAATCTGCAGCAAAATGGGAAAGACGAGACTAACAGAAATGGAGGTGACAACTGTGTATTAAACCTTTGGCTAAGGTGTGTTTACCTAACCTGATTAAAACTGTCCGTAGTCATCCAAAATGACGTGCTAAATTCGTATTTGACAGGTCAGTGATTCAGCTAATTAGTCTCTAACACTACTGTTGCTGCGGGTGTTATAGTGCGAAGTAAAAATCCCTGAGGTTAATCGTAAGTACATTCTGTGTATCCAACAAATCGGGAAGTAAAATACTGCTTGTTAGAAATAACAAACATGGAAATTTTATAGGAAAAGAAGAGAAGCATTGAACAATCGTCACACTGCTGTCAACATACTCGTCAACCTGGAAATAACAGCACTCAACCAGGTGTTGTCTATGGTTTCGAAATTTTTAGCTGAACTTTAAATGTAACTTTAGTTTTTACACTGATTAATGTAGTTGGTAGTTAATTCTATTGTCCCACTATTCGAATATTAGTGTAACTTTCCCCAGTGTTTCATCTCTTACTTTTGAGTTTCATCCTATAATTTCTACTCGCAGTGTCATTCTGTATTTCGAACAAATTTTCATAACTAAAGTCGATTTTGTTGAGAAATTCAATTATTTGTAGCTGATCTCCTCCCCCCGTTTTTTTTTTTTTTTTTTTTTCAGAGCGAGAGAGAGAGAGAGAGAGAGAGAGAGAGAGAGAGACAGAGAGAGAGAGAGACAGAGACAGAGACAGACAGATAGACAGACAGACAGACGGAGAGACACAGACAGACAGACAGACAGACAGAGAAACAGAGACATGTTTAGCTTTCTTGATCATTCTTTGTAGGGCATAATTCACAGCTATGGAATGGCTTAGTGGCTCTTCCGTGCACTCTCTTTAGCTTGTCTTCGTTGTCTTCGTTAACCCTATTCGGTGCAACCCGTCTCATTTTTGATACGCCCTAACTAATTTTTACCAATAAACTCTAGTTCGTAAGCAATGCATAGTCTTACGATTGTTTTCTTAGTAAATCATTGGAAACAACAAATAATGATTCTGAGCGAAAAAACTGGGTTGAAACAAGCATTTTCTCTAAAATTAACGATTTTTCCCCGTGGAGAGCGCTAAACAAAAAGAAAACACTCGATGATGAGTGGAATATCTGGGACCTTATCCTACGCAAGCCTAACGGTCATCAACACAGCTTCCAGACGTACGATACGTTTCCTATTTTCATTAAAACTACTTTATTTTCTATGTATTATTCATTGTTCCTACTTTATGCCTCCTCATACGTAGTGAAATGGTTATTTCATGCACTAATTTTATTATCTATGTATTATTCATTGTTTTTTCTCTATGACTCCTCGTACCCAATGAAATTGTTGTTCGTACACATACAGATACACACATGTGCATTGTAAAGTGCACACACACACACACACACACACACCACGCTGGTGCAGTGGTAACGCTCTCGCTTGCCAACTGGTGGACGGGAGTTCGCGCCTCGCTCAGGTTGCGAAAAGTTTCACTGACGAAGTGGGTGGTTACTGTCCCCTTTGAGCAAGGGGACGGGTGTGTCCTAGTGTGAAGGTCACAGCCTTGCCCTTAGATCGGACTATATGAGCTCCCAGCTCCCTTCCGGGAGGGTAAAAGCTGACGATCACGACCATCTAGTGATCCTGACCGACCCGGTGAATTACACACAAACCTCACGGCTCGTGTAGGACGGTTAGTTAGGCATTAATTAGGGGATGGGGTGGACGTGCTGACGGAACGCAGTCATGGCTTTTACTTTCGACTATGTTGACGACCCAGACGAAGAGTACTTGGCAGAGGTAGTTGGCGATGATGATGATGACCTTGCCTTGGATAGAGTAGCTAAGGGCGACGATGAAGATGAGGATCAGAATGATGACATAATGGATGAAGAAGAGTGGGTACCAGTCAGAAACAGAAAGCTAGTGGTGAAAAATAGATTAATCAGTTCTTTGGACCAATGCTTGAACAAACAAAATTATGACGAATTTGTCCTGCCACACGAGCTCAAGGAATATACCTGCATTTTAGAGAAAATCAGATATCAGTAAGTCAGTAACACGGACCAATCATACAGAAGGTAGGCATGTTGAGAAGATATTGCCCAGTGAAGGATGTTTGTTAGGAGAGGCAAGGTCAGCTAATACAGAAATAATGGCATGGGAGTTGTTTATAACATTTAATATGATTGATGGTATTGTAACCCATACTAACAATAAGATTCAAGGCATAATTACCGAAATTTCTAATACTGACAGTGCTGAAATACCAACACACGTTAAGGTGACTGATGCCATAGAATTGAAAAGCTTTTTTGGCCTGCTCTATGCAACAGGCTTGTTGGGACAAAATAAATATTACTATAAACGTCTCTTCATGGAAGGGTTTGGTCACCCAATATTTGGAGCCGTCATGTCTGTAAAACGATTTGGTTTCTTACATGCCAACAACTTTTGACAACATTGATACCAGACACCAGAGATGGGTACACGATCGGTTTGCAGCAATTAGGGAGCTTTTTGAACTGTTCAATAATTGTTGTTGCTCAGTGCTAGAGCCAGGTGACTTCTTGACCATTGATGAAACGTTGTATGGGTGTAGAACACAAATACGAGTAGGATTCAGACAGTACAATAAGAGCAAACCCGTACGCTACGGCCTCCTATATAAATCTATTAATGCAGTTAGATATCCATTTACCTTTAGGACAGCTGTATATTCAGGTAAACCTTCTGGAGAGCCAGGACCACACTACATACGCGGTACAGTCCCAACAGTGAAAGCTCTGGTAAGTCAGTTACAAGCCTCAGTCGACCTTAGAGGTAGGATTATTAGTCTGGATAGATTGTACACCAGTATAGAGTTATTGGAGTGGCTTCAAACACAAGGTATCTCAGCCATAAGTACTATAGATTCTACCAGGAAAGGCATACCACCAGAGATAAAAGCAGTCACAGAAAGGGAAGATAGGTCATACCAAGTTTACTGGAATAAACACGGGGAGGATATGATACTGAACTCCTATGTAACACCCACAAAAAGCAAAGGTAAGAAAAATGTGTTACTTCTGAGCACAGTCTCCCCTATATTAGGCATTACCAAGGATGATGAATTGAAAAAACCAGCTATATTTAAATTGTATGATTTCACTAAAGGAAGCACTGACATTATGGATCAGAGAATAAGTTTTCATACAGTACACACTGAATCTAGAAGATGGACAGTGAATGTTCTTGGCTACATTCTCGACACTGCCAGAGTAAATTCACAGACAATTTATTAATTACATAATAATCAGGACCCAATAAAAATTCCTTCAATCTCCTATGGCTGCCAGTTAGTGAAGGCATTGTGTAATCCGCAAATTGAAAAGAAAAGTTCAGGCTTGTGGTTTGACCAGGAATACAATAGCTAAGATGAATCTGATGCTCGGACAGGGAGATGTAAAGGAGGCCGTCCCAGAAGTAACACATGAGAATAGGTCAGGGAAGCGGCGCAAATGTCATTCATGCCTGGAGTCTATTTATGGTCCAGGATACACTCAGAATCGCCCTAAAGTAAAATTGTCCACGAAACAATGTCAAGTATGTCACAAGCACACCTGTGATCAGCATTTAAATAAAGTATGTACGAAATGCTATGGTAACATGCCCAATCAGTGAAAGTCTTGTTTTGGAAATTAAGAATGAATATGCACGTCTGCGAATATGTATAGATTATGACTGAGTTTACATTATTACGGATTATGTTTTTATGTTTAAAAAATTTCCTTATATGATAGATGTAAATAGAGATACGGAAGGTGAGGATTTTGCAGCATAAGAATCCTCCAGCTTACTTATATTAGTTGTAAGTATAGAGTAATAAGGATGTTCGAGTGTGTAGGATCAAATACCGCCGAACAATGCTAGACTAGGAGCACAGGCATGGATAGCCTCGAGTTAACGGTTACTACTATCACTTTCGACCTGTGACGGGCTGTGGGTCATTGAGGGCCCTGTTAGTAAATTGGCACCCGTCGGGATCTTTTTAACGTACCACGGGTCGATGCTGCAGGGGGTGGATCAGCTGAAATGAAGCATGGTCTCGCAGTGGAGAGAAGGAGCTGGGGTCTGATTGACTGCTGTCTCCCTTGAAAGCGCCAGGCAAGGCTCTGGACCTCACCCCTCATATCGACACTGTGTCTGTGCATTAACCAGGGAACAGCTTGTTCTCCGGTTAATAGAGATATAGGGTTTAACCAGAAAGCTACAAGCTGCTCTAAGCGATTTAGTAATCCAAGGACTGGCACGTTTCCTGGTTAATAGTCTACTCGTAAGAATTTAATGGTGACCTCGCATGTACGGAGCTTTGGCTGGCAGCTGCATTTTCTCTTGGTGACTACTAACAAAGGATCAAGGGACTTAATTCTGGAGAGACTGACTGGGTGACCAACAAAGGTCTCAGTGATAGGCTAGTGATCGACCAGTGGGAAATTACTAATAAACTGACATCAGAAGGACAGTCTACTGAGTTTTAGGTATTTAGGGATTGACTGCCTCACTGTGTAACAATTTATATATACTGATGATATTTTGGATATAACTATACATAATTGAATGTTTGTTATTGCATTGTTCAGAATACTCCTTGGGGCGTTGCATGAGCAGATAGAGCTACCGTGCCCTTTGAATATTTGGTTATAACTGAATATTTTTCTGTGCCCTTCAATTTTAATTTGCAGTATTCGAATTTAGAAATTCCTATATAATGTATTTGTGACATTCAGCCTTCTGAAGGACCTCCTTCAGATGCAAGGAGTGAGAAGCAGGTAGACTTTTATTATCCAACACAGGGGCGGGCAGAACAGGAGGTAGGTAAGGCACAAGACTGTTGATGTGGAATTTTGCAATTATTATGTCTTTTCAAGCATTTTTCTCCTGTACATCTACCGCCTTGTGCCTTATCTACCTCCTGTTCTCCCCGGCCCTTTCTTACTCGCCATCCATTTGTATGATAAAGGTCTACCTGTTTCTTACTCCTTTGTTACACGGGAAGTGGGTCCATGAAAAGGTCGAGTCTGTTTTGTTCTCACGAATAAATTATATTTCACACACCAACACAATCCTCACAAACCACCACAGACCTCACACACCAACACAGTCCTCACACACCAACACAGTCCTCACACACCACCAGTGTCCTCACACACCAACACAGTCCTCACACACCAACACAGTCCTCACACACCAACACAGTCCTCACACACCAACACAGTCCTCACACACCAACACAGTCCTCACACACCAACACAGTCCTCACACACCAGCACAGTCCTCACACACCAGCACAGTCCTCACACACCAACACATTCCTCACACACCAGCACAGTCCTCACACACCAGCACAGTCCTCACACACCAGCACAGTCCTCACACACCAACACAGTCCTCACACACCAACACTATCGTCACACACCAACACAGTCCTCACACACCACACACGTGTATAATTAATTAATAAGGATAATCTTTTACTTCTGTAATTCATTATTATATAATGGTAATGACATTTGAAAAAATAATGTAACCACTTTCTAAAGGGAGGGGGTTGGGGAAAGTGATTGGTGGGATACATAGCGAGTTGGGTCCTCGTCCCGTATCCTGGTAACACACTTTTTTTGAGTGTGGCTGAAACTCGCTTAGCTAAATATTATACTCAGTCATTAGAAAGAGGTATATAGTAGTATTATCATCATCATCATTATGTACTTTCCGTTTTTAGTCCACAGCAGGGCTGGACTCTTTACTTAGTGAGGTTTTAGTCAGGAAACCCTAACCCACGGCCGTGCAACAGTTGACTTTATACTCGGGTTTTATTCGCCCTTGTGTAGAGCACAACTCTCATGTGTTGGGGAGGCTCCCCACACAGTTCTTCTCAACAGGGTGGAGTCGAAGGCTTTTCGTCTCATTAACTCTCCTCTTACTGGCTCCCTTCAGCCTCTGTCTCTTCGCCGCACTGTTGCATCATTGTCTCTTTTCTATCGCTACTTCAATGGTCACTGCTCCTCTGAACTGTCTGCTTAAATCCCTCCAGCACCACGGCGGGCACATTGCACCCGCCTAGCCAACAAACTCATTTCTTTTCTGTCTCTCTAATGCAAGAGTTAACCGTTGCTCCAGTCATTCATGTATTACGTGACCAGAGTCCCGCTTTTAGGCGGGACAGTCCCGCTTTTTGGACGTCCGTCTCGCTTTTTTAATTGTGATTAGAATGTCCCGCTTTTTGAGCAAATTATCTTGTCTCGCTTTTAGAAACTTACTATTGCATTAGATATAACATGACCTTCTTTTATGAAATTAGGATGAATTAGAAAAATTATGCATAATCCTAACCAAGTGAAATACCGAATTAATATAAAATCTGTAATGCTCACTAGCTGGTAACTTTGGTCGGCCCATTCAGTGTACCGTACGATATGTTCGGAGTTCGTAGGAGCTGGGTTGCCAAAACGCGGAAATATCGTCTGATATGCGGATAATACAGTCCACGGAGCTGCACAGTATGGTTGGGTGAGGACGCAGTAACCGCACCCTCACAAATTTGAATGAAAACATCCGCATCCCTTAATATACGCAATTTTACGTCAAATATATAATAAATAAATTTATATCACTTATTTGTAGTAGTATCATTAACTAATGCGTTTTGTTTATGGGTAATTATTGCATAACTATGCCACAAAATGCATAATGCAGTCATATCCTTTTGGTAAGTGTTGCAGCTTGATGTGGACTGACAGAACATCACCATCTGACTGCTGGTAAGTAGTGTACTGCTTGTTCTGTTGAGTGTTGCATATAAGGTTATACAAGTTGCAATAGTATACAATATATATTACTGTTGATTGGCAGCTGACCTAAATTGTGTATTCCTCCTTCCTACCTTTGGAGAGACACAGTTGGATCTGCTGGATGCCACCAAAGCGGAAATTTGGTGATGCCTGGCTCAACGATGGTGGCAACAGGAATTGGTTAAAGAAGGTTGACGATGATGAACACAAAGCCTATTGTCAGGTATGAATGGGTGGAGGAATCGATGTTACGTGTGTATTGTTTGGTTTTCTGGGTAGGTATCTACTCCGTACATCTATGTATGCAATCTTGTATTTTATTCTACTCGTGCAATAAGTCATATCACCTGTATATGCAATCGAATGATGTTTTGGCATGCGTTATGTGATGTTTAGGGAATTTATGCAGGAGAACGTGGACGGTCATATACAATCTTTCGTGTATTTCCAATATAACCCCAGCCAGCAAGTAGCAATTTGTCCCCTGCATGTTATCCATAACACTGGGAAACAGAAATACTATATCAGACGTTCGGAATTTATGTATGTCAATAATAATACATTGCACACGTAGTTATATACCTACACGTTATACACATAATTCGCCCCCAACCGTCACAAACCTCCCATTCCTACTCACGTTCCACTAAAATATGTGTAACCTTACAGGTATGCAGGTGTCAGATGGCAGCCGAAATTTCGACCATCAAGCGACATCGCACCAGTATGCATCACCTGACGAACCTGGAACGGCACACAGCCCAATCAACCCAGCCTACAGACGTTGACGTGAATGACATGGTCACAAGGGCAGAAATAAAGCTAACAACATTTCTGGCAGAGCACAACATTTCTTTTAATACCACTGATCATCTTACAGACCTTCTAAAAGATATTTTCCCAGATTCTGCAATAGCCCAGAAAATCAGTCTGAAGAGGACAAAGGCAACTACAATAATGAAAAATGTTGGTACCATTGCTCAGGAGGAGGTTGTACGTGCCATGAAAGATAATGTTTTCTCCATCATAATTGACGAAACAACAGACATAACCACTTGCAAAACATGTGCTGTTGTTGTTAAATACTATAACAAAACAACATCTACTATTGAAACAAGGTTTTTAGATTTGCTAGGTATATATGACTCTCCTCCAACAGCAGTAGCAGATGAAAGTAGGGCTACAGGATCCACAGGTGAACATCTCTATCAAATGATATTGAATTATTTTGATGACAATTCGATCCCATTACAGAATCTTGTAAGATTTGCTGCAGACGGTGCAAGTAATATAATGGGTGCCAACAACTCTCTGGTAAGTCGTCTGGGTTGTGCTGCACCAGGTATCTCTGTCCTCAGGTGCATCTGTCACTCAGTACAACTTTGTGCATCACAGGCAGCAAACACGCTGCCACGTAAATGTGAGGACATGATTAGGACCATATACACATATTTTTCACATAGTACCAAGAGGAAGCATGAATTCAAGGAGTTCCAGGAGTACTGTGATATAAAGCCACACAAACTGCTACATGTTGCTCAGACCAGGTGGCTTTCCTTGCACTCGGCTGTCAGTAGTGTAATAGAGCAATGGAACCCACTACAGCTGTACTTTACACAGAAACATCTTGAAGATAGGCTGGCAGCATCATCATTCATTCATGAATCTATGAGAGATCCATCAGTGTTTCTGTATTTAACATTCCTGAATATCATACTCCCTAAATTTAATACATTAAACCTTCTATTTCAAAGACGTTAACCAACCATCCATCTGCTGTACACCTCCTGCAAAACACTGTACCTTGACCTGCTCCGGTACTTCTACAAGCATGATATTGTCAATAACACACCCCACATCTCACCCATTGACCTTGCACTGGAGGAGAACTCTCTTCCCCTAGAGCAGGTTTATCTTGGTGTGGAAGTACATCGCTTACTGCAGACGCCCGAGGTTCGTCGGAATTCACCCATGATAGTGGACGTGAGAACACGGTGTAGGTTGTTCATGGTAACGGCCTGTAAAGAGCTGAAGGCCAGGTTTCCACATGACAGTAGGCTTTTACAGTTATGTAAATGTTTGTCAGTACCCCAGTGTGTATCTAGCGAGGCTCTAAGCAGAACTCCATCCCTTTCAGATTTAGCAGCGGAGGTACCTCGCATCTTTACAGGTGATCTGCAGCACCTAGATGATGAAATGGAGGCGTATACCCTCTTCATCTGTTCCAGACAATGTTAAGAATCCATGCAATCCAGAAGAATTTTTCAGGTGGCTCTCAACCCAAATCGGTGATGATGGCACTCAAATGTTTACACACTTGCCACAGTTTGCATTGAAAATTTTGTCATTGCCTACTTCCAACGCCGATGCTGAGCGCATATTTTCTAAGCTAAACTTAAATAAAACCCCTCTCAGAAATAAACTTTTGCCCTCCACACAGGCTTCACTTGTGCTCGTATCAGAGGCCGTTACTGCTGCAGGGGGTTGTATTGCTTTTGAGCCGTCCCGCCACATGATTGCATCTGTTCAGCACCACAGCAGAGAATAACTCTCCTAGGGGCTTTGTTAATCATTCTAGTTTCTTAGTGGCAGAGGTTTGGCAGTTTATGGGTATATCTTGATTTAACATGTTGAGTACGACAGAAACACTTTCATGTATTTTTGTACTCATATATTCTGTATAACATTGTACATTAATTACTGGTATGTTGTACTGTAAAGTATTTATATCCGGCAGGTTATAATTATGTTGCATGGTAATATTGTCCATATACTGTATATATATATATATATAGATAGATAGATAGATAGATATAGATAGATATAGATAGATATAAATATATATATATATGGATGGTGAGGAAATGGAAAATGTGAGCACGTTTAAGTACTTGAAGAGTCTGATAAGTAAGGATGGAAGTTTGTAGGATGAATTGCTTGAAAGGAAGAAAGGTTGCTGGTTCCTCGAAAGCAGTGATAAGAAACACGGAAGTGAGCATGGAAGTGAAAAAGTTACTATATGAGAGTATTATGATAACAACTCTAACATATGAAAGTGAAGCTTGAACATTCTTGGAAGACAAATCAAGAGTGAGAACAGTGGAAATGAGTTATTTAAGAGGAGCCTGTGGAGTCACATGGAGAGACGTCAGGCTGATAAATGAGGATATAAAGGAGCGTTATGGTGTGGATGTGGATGTGATAGGAAGCATTAGGAGGAACACACTGAGGTGGTTTAGCCATGTGGAGAGGATGGAGGGTGAGAGGCTGACGAGGCGAGTCCATGTGAGTGAGGTGGAGGGGGGCCAGAGGGAGGAGGAGGCCGAGGAAGAGATGGAGGGATGGAGTGGAGAAGTATATGAGAGAGGGGGTTGTGACTTGGGAGCAGGGCAGTGAAATGGCGGGGGCTGGGCGACATGGAGGCGATTTGTTTCTTGCCACCTCGTACGGGATTAGGGCGTCTGGCAATATATATATATATATATATATATATATATATATATATATACATATATATATATATATACATATATATATATATATATATATATATATATATATATATATATATATATATATATATATATATATATATATATATATACATATATATATATATATATATATATATATATATATATATATACATATATATATATATACATATATATATATACATATATACATATATATATATATACATATATATATATATACATATATATATATACATATATATATATATACCGAGATATATATATACATATATATATATATACATATATATATATATACAACTATATATATATATACATATATATATATATATATATATATATATATATATATATGTAAATAGTTATTTATTTATTTATTTAAAATGTATTTGTTTGTAAATACAAATGGGGCGAATATTGGGTGTCTTTTTAGCCTTACATAATTTCACTTGGTATCCCCTTAGGCATTTCATTTTCTTCTATAATCCATTAAAGAAAATGTAGCGCGGATATCAAAGGGCGGATGAGGCGGCAACACTGCGTAGGAGACGTTAATGTTTGATTAGCAGCCTTAGTTTGAGGTGTAGCGCAGCAGCGGTCGCTGTCACATTAGTCAATATCTATCTGTATATATATCTGTCTATCTATATCTATGTATCTATCCATCTATCTATATACTGTATATATAGACGCGCGCGCGCGCGCGTCCCGCTTTTAGTTCCAATAAATCTGGTCACCTTATTCATGTATGCAACAGGTCAACTCTGGAATTGTCTCCATCTCTGTTTTTCTTACTGCCTACGGTCTCCAGTCTTTCATACTCAGTGTGTCCAGGCATCTCGAAATGAATGGATCTTGAATTTGGCTCTGCTGTCTTGTTTTCTTCTTGGAGGGAGCAATTTGCAGGCCCCTGCCCTTTGGTTCCGTCTTTCTTGCATAAAAAATTATTTGTATGTCTAACCAGTAAATATTTACATGCTTACATTATTAGATTTCCCTGACTAATACCTCTCTCTCCATCAACTAGTCTACCTAGTAGTGGAAAGAGTAAATCCACTGAAAGTGGGTTTAGGAGTTATGATGATGAGGGAGAAAGGGAGAGTATTAGTGGTGGAGAGTGAGTGAGATGGTGGTGAGAAAAAAGCGGTGGTGGTGAGACAGGGAGAGTAGGGTAGAAGTGAATATAGTGGTGTGAGGGTGATGGAGGGAGGGAAGGTGGTGGTGAGGAAGATGGGAGGTGGTGAGTGTGAGGGAGGAAGGGTGGTGATGATGATGAGGAAGATGTTTAAGCTATCAATTCCATGTTATGGTCGGTGTGTGTGTGTGTGTGTGTGTGTGTGTGTGACAACAGTAAACGGTTCATTGATACTGCAGACCTCAGACAGAAAATATAGCCTACTGCTTTGATATATGGGAAACATGATAAGCATTGGTGAATGGTTAAATATTTGGTCATTTGATATTTACATTAATTTTAAATTTGATAAGTTAAACGTGTGTGTGTGTGTGTGTGTGTGTGTGTGTGTGTGTGTGTGCGCGCGCGCGCGGGTGCGGTACGATATGTTTGGCGGCGCTTGCCTTGCAACGGCGCCGACGTGTCCGAATGTGTTCCTTTCACTTCGTCAAACCAATAACATTACTCAAGATTCTTTTCACGATACTAGGGTCGTAAGTGTGGGAAATCGCCAATTAAGGTTCTTGGACCAGTACTATACAACTATACACAGTATTCTACGTGTGATCTGACTACTATCCCATAAAGATTCTCTCTCTCTCTCTCTCTCTCTCTCTCTCTCTCTCTCTATATATATATATATATATATATATATATATATATATTGTTACGGAACAGTTTTTTACGGAACAGAGAAAACTGTCCCTCAAAGTTCCAGGTTCAAAACAAAAGAGTTAGGTAAAATTACAAGTTAAAGTTTAATGCACAAACTAACAACTAAACATTCAGGACTCATAAGGATAATGTAATGGCAAAAAACAGGTTAAATATATGGTTAACTGCAATAGCCTCTATGAACACGAAATCAGCAAGAGTAAATTTATCTAAGTCAGCCCTGATAAAATGAGAAAACCGGATAATGCTCAGTTAATGCAAGATATATTATTACAGATACAAAATATTATTACTACTGGCTGACAGCAAAAACTTTACATTAATCACAAAAACCTTATCAGGCCTACGAATTAACACCTTATGCTATACAGTACAAGAAAAAAATGATGTAATAACACTTATACTCAAATTACACAGCAGCTAGATGGTTGGAGACTTCCTGAGCACTCACAAAAATAATAACAACTGTACAGGGGAGGACAGAGATGTGAACAAAATGAGGAGTAGATCTAAGTGGCAATTAATGTAGAGACTGAGCTCATTATATAGGGGCCGGCAGAGCTTGATACAACTTGTAAGAAGGACGCGCAAATGAAGCCATAGGGGATAAAGAGTTGACAATCCTGCTCTGAACAACAGAAAGAACGACTTACTCTACTATAAGGGGAGAAGGGGGGAGTGAGGTAGAACACGCTCGTGATGAAACATGCAGCATACTGTACGTTAGAATTATACAAAGGATGATGAAATCATAGGCTATGTAACAATATATATAATCCGTTTCTTGCAATTTAGCCAGACAATTTGCATGCCTTCTGGCCTGTTTGTTATACTCTGCTAAGTTTTTTTTTTTTTTTTTTTCACTCAATATCGTTACTAATAACTTCTACCTCTGTCCCGTCCATCACTTCCTTCACTGGGGTATAGTCATGCTGAACTTTTTTTTTTTTTTTTTTGTCGCCAAAGTGCCTTGCTATACATATATAGTATATACTATAAATTTCACCTGCTATTTTTCTCTTCAGGTTAATAATATATCCAGGTCGCTTTGGTTTGTTTCCCAGTCCGCCTTGCTAATCACTCTGCCTCCAGTGTTAGTGTCATATGCAAAATTCGTTACATACAAAATGAGTCCATTTCCTGGATCATTGCCGGTCTGATTATTCTCCATTGCTAGCTATTCGTTAGCCAGCCATCTCTCCATGAATGTAATTTTTGAGAGGCCATACACTTGTAATTTCTCTTTTAGTCTTAAATGGGGAGCTTAAGTTAAAAAAAAAAATAGAGAATTTTTTAAAAACTTAAATGTACTGATGAGTCAATTGGCTGATGGAGAATGAACGAGGAAAATCTTGGGAAAACGATTATCAACATACTGTATATTTTTATATAAATTCGCTAAGAATTTACGAAGTGTTGTGCTTTGGGTAGCAACTGTGTTAAGAATAAAAATGTTAACTTTCAAAACATTCCTGAATGAGGCAGCACAGGCATGGTAACACCGCCATACTGGTGACATGTAAAGGTGTGTGAAGCCATCGGTACCGCGCTGGATAGTTGTTGGGCTTACGAAACCGGATCATCTAGTCTATGCACAGAGTGGGATACATTATCAAAATATAAATATCCCCCAAATGTTATACACATTGCAGTGTTAAGTTATACCCACGACAAAGTTTGGTCAACCGAAATCGATAGCTGTATATACATAAAAAGAATGCTTGTCCGACTCCGGTCAGTAAAAATCGAGAGGGATGCATATAGAAAGGTCTAGACAGGTCTCAGAGGTGTAACTTTTACAGCAAAAAGTGGAATGCAACCTCGCAATTTTACGATAATTTTTCAAGCAAAGTGACAACGATAAAATCGTATCTGGACTTCCTACATACCTGCTGAAAGCACCCTGTCTTGTGGCATGTAAACTAACCACACATAACAACCACAGGCGTTCCCTTTATGACCGTAAACTCAGAGATTGAGATTCCACTTAGAGATTTAAGATTTCAGCATACGACCCTAAAATACATAAGAGAAGATAACTGCGGTAAGCCAGCTGGCCCATGCTAGGCAGCTCCTGCAAATGCTTAAAGTACTATAATAAGGGAAGGATGGCAAAATAGAAGACTCTCCCCCACCCACCAAATCCTTCAACCAACGCCGATAGGAAAAACTCGGAAGGAACACCACTCACTGTAGAAAAACTGGCCTGGACATTTTATAGGAAAGTGTGATAGGGGGAAAAAAGTATCAAGGTAAAACCTGATAAGGAAAAAAGAATTAACTAGTTCCCGTTATTATCTAGCATATGCTTGAAACTCTCAAAGAAGGGTTAGCAACAACATCACTAGGCAGCTTATTCCATTCGTCCACCAGTTTCTACCTATTTCCTTAATAAAACGGAATTTATCTAGCTTGAAACCATCACTTGTAGTTCTATCCTGTACGCTCACTTTAAGTTCCCACCTACGATATGCCATATTTATTCCCTTCGTCCCATTAAACACCTCATTTAAGTCAGTTGGGCTAATAATAGGCTAACTAGTAATTCCGAAATCTAGACCATTTATGTACAGACGTCGGAATAAGTTCGTTACTTTTTCCGTGGACTAAGGTGTTTGTAACACTGCTCGATGGAGAGCTATCTCCTCCTCCTCCCCTCCTCATAGTCCCACACTCCCACCCAACCCCTCCACTTTTCTCACAAACCCCATAACCCCACCCGGTACCCTCCATACTCTCGCTCACAGCCAGCTAGGGGTTTCTGTACTTTAAGCACCTCTCCAATTACGTGTAGTCCGAACGGCTAATAAAGGAATAGTACAGTATATATCATAAACCAAGTTAGGAAAAGGTTTACTACACTGTGTGTGTGTGTGTGTGTGTGTGTGTGTGTGTGTGTGTGTGAGAGAGAGAGAGAGAGAGAGAGAGAATAAATCTGCTGTGATTAAATGTTGCGGTAATAGACACCTCTTTTACACACACACACACACACACACACACACACACACACACACACACACACACACACACACACACACACACACACACACACACACACACACACTCACACACACACACACACACACACACACACGAGTTACATGGAAAAGTTAGGATCTTAATGACCATGCAGCCCATTTCATGGAGATACTTCTCGTTTGCCTGGCAATGCATATCCAGTTCACATTTATTCTAGTGTAAGATCCTGCTGATGAATCCCTTAAACTTCTCTACTGTAGTGTTAGCAACGTCCATGTTGAGTCAATTCCATGTGGAGCAGATCTTGCATGTGAAAAAGTTTCCACGTAATTCTGCTGGTAATTTTTTTCATTTACAGCTTCCAGCCATGGTTGTGTGCCGAGTCCGTGTTAAGAGTAAGCAACTTTCTATGTAATGATTGTGAACCCATTCAAATTTTAAACACTTTGATGAGCTAACCTCGTAGTCAACGAGATTCTAAAAAAGTCCCACAGCCCTCAGGCGAACATGATACCTTAGTCTCCTGAACTCTTTTTAAGTCGGCGTATGTCTTTTTTCAAACGACCAAAATTCCACAGCAACTCAGGATGTGGCAGTATTAAGGAGATATAGACTGTGAGAACAATCGTTTTATTCCTAAAGAGAGAGAGAGAGAGAGAGAGACTTGAAATGGTAAGAACAATCAGGAGAAATACTGATGAAAAAGTGAGTGAGAGAAGAAACTGAAACAGAGAGGAAGAAAACACGAGAGTGAAAATGGAACAATACTTAGGAGTGACACGGGGACGGAAGCACACACACACACACACACACACACACACACACACACACACACACACACACACACACACACACTTTCTGAATATTTGTCGACCTATCTGTCTGTGCCTGTCTTTGTACTGCCCCCCCCTTCTCTCTCTCTCTCTCTCTCTCTCTGGATCTTTTGTTCCCCAGTTTCCTTTTCCCTCCTTCCCCTTTCTTTATAGCTATCTGCTCAGTCCCTACCTTCCTCTCTCTCTCTGTCCTTTCCTTCGTCTCTCTCCCCCTCTGTCACTCCCTCCCTAACTCACTCATCTTTTCTTTCTCCCTCCCTGTGTCACAACATTGTCTTACTTTTTTCATGTCACATGTCTTACCCTTTTTTCTCCATTACTCTCTCCGTATTTCTTTACTTGTGCTAAATCCACTTCCTTCACTGCTTTCTTCCCCCAGTAATAACTGCATGCTCTTTTTCTCTCTCCTCTCTCCGTCTCTCCCTGTCACCCTAAATCTCTTCTTTCATTCCGCTCTTCCCACTGTCTTTCCCTTGCTCTCTCCCTCTCCCTCCCCTTGTCTTCCTTCCTTAAGATCCGCCTCCTCTTTCTTGCCCTAAAAATTATTCTATTTTCTTCCCATCTTTAATCTCTACTTTCTCTCCGCATATTTCTCTAATTTCTGTTTCTTTCCCTCCCTTTTTACTTGAATGTTACATTCGTTCTACTCAGCCTCAATGCTTTCCTCTTATCCTGCTTAGTTCTTTCCCTGCGTCCTTGCCAGAATAACACACATTCTTCCTCCTTCCAGTTACCTTGCCACGTTTTCTAATTTTTCTCATTATCGTTCTCAGTGTTCCGTTCCGTAGCTCTCTTTCCCACTTTCTCCTTTTGTTATCCCTATTTCTGTGTTTGTTCCACTCCCATTTTCTCAGCTGTCTCCCCTTTGCCTCTACTTCCCTGTCTCCCGACCTTTCTAAACACTTCTCTCTTTTCTCTTTCCCTTTCACACTGCTTGTATCTCATTTCATCTCCCACTGTCTCTTCTTCTCACTCTCTGTCTCTTTTCTTAGCTCCCGTTTTCTCTCCTTGACTCTCCCCTTCTTATTTTCTCCGTAACTGTCATATCATATCTCATTTTTCCACTTGCTCTCTCTCTTCGCCTGTCGCTCACTGTCTTTTAACACTCTCTCTCTCTCTCTCTCTCTCTCTCTCTCTCACACACACACACACACACACACACACACACACACACACACACACACACACACACACACACACACACACACACACATAGTGTAGGAAATCTTTTCCTACTTGGTTTATGATATATACTGTACTGTTCCTTTAATAGTTGTTCGGACTACACGTAATTAGAGAGGTGCTTGAAGTACAGAAACCCCTAGCTGGCTGTCAGCGAGAGTATGGAGGGTACCGGGTGGGGTTATGGGGTCTGTGAGAAAAGTGGAGGGGTTGGGTGGGAGTGTGGGACTATGAGGAAGGGAGGAGGAGGGGATAGCTCTCCATCGAGCAGTGTTACAAACACCTTAGTCCACGGAAAAGGAAACGAACTTATTCCGACGTCTGTACATATATAATAAGGGACCGAGTACTGATGCCGGTGGCAAACCACTACTTACTAATCCCCAACCCGAGCTAATGTCATTTATTAAAACTCTCTACTGTCCCTTCAGCCAGGATTCTATCCCTTTTGATATACCACCGTCTATACTGTGTTCTCATGAAATGAATATAGACAACATTACAATAACGAAGGATGTACCTGAAAATTTTTAACAGTGAAACAGAGATGTGGATGAACTGTAGTCATACGTATCGTGATTTTCGTGTATATTTTGAGGATACGATGAACTATGCCCTCACAATAACCACATTTTATTGTATGTATAAACTGTAATTAATTAAGGTAAACAACTTGCTGGACTGTGAGACTCGATTCAGTAAAACGGAAGTCACGGCTAATATCCTAGAAGAAAATAATTCATATATCCCCCAAACCGCTGAAAGCAACGCCAGCAAAGACTAAACACACCTCAGTTAAAAGACCTGAGGCACTTCACTAACACCAAATTCTCTCAATACTGTCACTACGATGCCGGCATTTTAGATAAGTACACTGCACACAATAATTGTATTTATTTTAAGAAATGTTACTGACATTAGGGCTTAAATAGCTTTCAGTAAGCAGTTTAGTGCTACGATATTATTCATGTATGATTATTGCTATATCCTGACAATTACCATTCAGATTAAGAGCAACCCCACAATATAAAAAATAAACACATACCTATGTTAAAAGACCGAGGCACTTCGTTTCTATAAGAATGTTTTAGGTAAGAACTGCGTTTAATTTTCTGCTTGTTGTTATTCTCGTATGTTTCGGTAATATCATGCGAGTAACGGTAGGTGAACGTAATTATCACGACAATGAAGTAATTATCAGGCTAGCAGAGCGAGCACCGTGGATAATTATGGCGGGTGTTAGCGTCATGTTGCAGTTTCACAGATCTCATTAACCCCGTCACAGATCACCGCAATGGAGGCAGGTAATGAGGACGCTGGCTATTGCCCACCTCCACAACATTGCTGCTGTCTCGGCGAAGGATATCCGGCCATTTTTTTCTTCTACATTTGCAAGCATTCTTCAATGTTAATGCTCAATACTTCCCACTTTGTTCCCTCACTCATATGTGAACATCTTATATCTTTCTAAAATATATTTCTACATTCTGGCAATTTAGTTTTGATTTCCATCATCATCATCATCATCATCATCATCATCATCATCATCATCATCACCACCACCATTATAATTCTATTTCCCATGAGTATAGAGATTAGTAAGATTCAAAGTATTGATTACTAATGCAAAAAGAAACTACCGCCAATCCCAATCTTCAAACAGTGTTCTTTCAAAGGAAGGCATAACAAAAGGTCATTCATTTTGATCTGCCTGCTGACATAATTCGAGACTGAAGGCCATATACAGCTGGAAAGGCAGAATGAGGCAAGCTGTTCCAGTAAATATCAACAGGTACCGTTATCACTCCATCAAACCTTTACCCTCTGCTGCATAAGAAAAAAAATAAATACTTGGAAGAACACAGTGCGCATCACTGCCTCAGAAAAAGGCAAATTTTGCTTCCACCACGAATGCAGAGTTGACTGCGATGCTTTAGCCTTTTATCTGTGCATCCCGCGAAAGCTAAATAGACTGTTCTCGTAAACACTGTGTTGCAATGAACTATCAGTGGAAAGATGTGGTGCACACTTTATATGAAATAATACAGTCTCACATCTGCCTGGCAGAGGGTATAGACTACGGTAAATACCAAAACAAGATGCCCAGAAACGATAACAACCTTTATGCATCTATCAGTATCTATCTATATCCATGGATATTATAAAATAATATAAATTATATTATATCACACACTGAAAACATTTACAGTGTTATATATATACCGTCCTCGTAAAAAAGGACAAATACAAGACGTGCAAACATTGTAAAATCAATCTTACGGAAAAGGAAAAAAAAATGAATGTGAAATACTTAAAAACAAAAGTAAGCGAAACAAAACTAGTGTCCAGACACTGTCATCCCCAGCCTTATCCATATTTCATACAACACAGAGTATCAAACCAAAAATGTACAGCTGCCTGTTCCTTGATGATTAAGATCAATCTCTGTGGTACAACAATGTATGTAATTCCATATCATTATTATATTTTAGGAAATCACTCATATATATATATATATATATATATATATATATATATATATATATATATATATATATATATATATATATATATATACCCAAAATAACTTGACAAACATGGCTTACGAACGGTGCACTATTTCATACACAAAAATAGTGGAAGGAAATGAATTCACACACACACACACACACACACACACACACACACACACACACACACACACACACACATAATCAAGCTAGCTGGGAAGCCCTGATTCTAATCAAATTAATTAATAAGCATATTCGTGCATAAACTGGTACTTCTAATGCAAGCAAAACATCATTAAATATACTGGTAGCTCCTCAGCATTCTCAGGCAGTGGCAGGAACGAAAGAAACAAAAGAACTTGTAACACTCGCTAATGTAAACTCCGCGAATGACGCGGATACATACTGCATAATCCCCCTAGCCCAGCTGTAACGGCTGCACCCGTGGGAACGGAAAGGCGGACAACGTAACAATATATATATATATATATACTGTATATACAGTATATACCCAAAATAACTTGACAAACATGGCTTACGAACAGTGCACTATTTCATACACAAAAATAGTGGAAGGAAATGAATTCACACACACACACACACACACACACACACACACACACCGTGATAATCAGTTTCCTTCTCTGGTTCCATTTACCGATTGGATGAGTCTATGGAAGTGACAGTAGAGTCCTTCAGTAGCAGATGTGTGTGTGTGTGTGTGTGTGTGTGTGTGTGTGTGTGTGTAGAAGGGATGATTTGATGGGGAAGGAGAATAAAAGGAACTGGAAGAATATGAGGCTCCAAAAATTCTAAACTTGATAAACATGGGAATAGAAGAAACAAAAGGCAAATGAACAATGTGACTGACATAAAGGGCAATTAAATGACAGAAGCGGAACAGCGAAGGACAACATAAAGCATAATGATGTAAAGAACAACAGATAATAAAATCATGGGAATATAACTCGATACTAAACGGAAGAGATAAAAAGAAACGAACAAGTTTGTTTATTCCTCTTTTTCTAACACCTCCCTCGCACTTCTCATGTATTCATCTTGGGCCAATTCGTCCCCATAGCATTTATTTCACAAACTTCTGCTCCGGTCTCTTAAGTTCCCTTTCATCGGACACGGCCCCTTCCTCAGTCAACAAAACACCGCGGCAGCCAACATGTTCTTGGGGTTCTGCTATAGGTCAGCTTAAGATCTACACTGCTGGGTTTAAAAGCTTCAAAAAGATCTGATATCAGAAAACGATGTATTTACATATTAAATGCCATCGTCAGTCACAAAATGCACTATTAAAATCACAGCATTTAACTATGACGAACTTGGCTTCTTTTTTGTTACTGTTCATGACAGGTAAAATTCCTTGTTTTTCAACTCCTTCAGTCCCGTGACGTATATTTCAATATAATCACTCTACTTTTCGAACGGCAGACAATTGTCGAGGTTGAGAGACACACTTCAGAAGAAAGACAGACTGGCAAACAAAGGCAGACAAACGTCTAGACAAATAGATGTTGTGGTAAGGATGGTGAAGGCCAAAAAGACTGTGAAATAACTGCTGTTAGAAAGGGTCGGAGTTGGATACAAGGCTGGGTCAGAGAAAAGTCTCATTATCTGAGTGTCGTTGTAACAGACTACTGATCATCCACATGACCCATCGTCATGTCAAGAATAGAATTAAGTTGAGAACAAAGTCTGGAATATCATCATTCCTTGTGATGGTGCAGAGATTTTGTGAACCCACAGGTCAAAACCTGTGGTGCAGAATGCCTCATACACTACCTGGGGATATTGATTTACATCCGAAAAGGGATCAGAGAGACTAGTAAATAAAGTCTGAATAATTATTTTGATGTATGTCATTTAACCATGTGGCCTCTCTTACCTTCTTGTCTCTGCCGTACATATTTATCACAATTTAATATCTGCCTACGAAGTCAATGGAGGTTATGAATTCACCCCTGTTTGTTTGTTTGTTTGTTTGTCCACAAGATCTCAGGCTTTCAGTGAAATTTTGTGGATATGTGGGTCAATGGCCAAGGAAGAGTTTATTAAACTTTGGTGATCTTAGTTTTCTGTCGTAGGCGTTGGCGGAAGTATGCGCGCTCCAAGTGCCCTTAACGTATTTTATGTGGTTTGACGTTTTACTTCTTCATGCTTGTCACCGATACTGTCTCCTCGTAGTATACTAACGACTTACTTTGTGTTTTACGTTGTGTGGCCGCCCATTCATTATGCTGCCGCTTCCGTTACCCCAGCTGATCCTCCCCCAGCCTCTACCCCCCACTGCTTGTGAGGCGCCAAGGGCTCGTTTGTGTTAAATGTTAAGTGCTAAGAGCGGAATACTGATGAGAGAGAAGAGCGAAGTGACGGACTAAAGTAGGTTTTTGCCAGAACTCAAGTCCACTTAATGCTTGGAGCGCCAATGAAGGAGAGGCAAGAGTTCCCTGCAGAGGAGGAAACTACTAGCACTAAGTTGCAGTGGCACTTTTTTTTTTTTTTTTTTTTCAGTAAATATACCGCCTGAGATGAAAGGTCTCACTGAGATGTTTTGTTTTGCCTTGAAAATATTCCTAAATTTCTTCATACAATCGTTCCTGAATTATTCTCCCACCCACTAAAATAACAAATTTCGTCAGAGAGCACACATAGTTAATAGTTCGTAACTAGATAGGCAGTGACAATTAGCGATATAAGAAAACATTCAAAGGCTGAGTACTAAGGAGCTTATGGAATAAATTTATACTAAATGATGTTTCCGATGAAATTTTTTCTCAGAAAAATAAAAGGATTTCAGGAGATTTAATTGTATGGTTCAGATCAGTGCCTAACATGCTCGTGATTTATTCAGCTTCAGCATTCTGAAGGCGTAAGAAAACAATTAGTATATACAACATCTCTCATGTAGTAATAACAGCAAAATATCCTGAATTCAGCCATAGCTTACTGAATGGGATGATAATTACATCACTGCCGCAGAATCACTGTAATATGACACAAAAATATGGTTCATAAATCTGTGCAAAATTATGTTGTCTTTTGTCGTATAAAAAGCTAATAATTTTTTATACCAGACTCCATTAGTAGCGATATTTCGGAATATGGTAAATAAACCTTCCAGGATTAGAAGTATGCGTTCGGCTAGTGCGAACACACACACACACACACACACACACACACACACACACAATGAAGAGTAATTAAAGACAAGATAAATTTTACTGGTCAGTGGACAGGCAGGTCGAATCACAAAGTACAGGAGAACGCTAGAACCCTACTAATTTTCGCGCCTCCATCGTACGAGTGACAATTATCAAACTCTTCACTACAATACCGTTGTTAAATTCTGCCCTTACTATTGCCTGTGGGTTTCAGCCTACGTAGGAAAGACGTCTTGGACTGAAGGTTTCATTCAAGGCAATACCTAACCCCTTAAACAACAAAAAAACTCTCCTAAGCTGAAAAGGATTCGCTGCCTGTAACAAGAATAGATTACAAAAAATCATCGGACGGAAAAAAATTAAAATGTAAGCACAACCATTACTTCAAACAAAATATTAAACCAACGAAGGCACTGATCAGACTCATTGGTTTTAATTACAACTTCCGGGTCGTGAGTAAGTTAAATTACCTGTTTCGTCTCAGAATATTAGATGATGTTAGTGGTGCGTGTTTACTGCCATTACGTGCTCTCTACAGCGGGGCAAACCACCACGCTAACACAGTAAGTGTTAGTGCAGGTTAATTATGATCTGAGTCACGAACAATATACAGGAACGTGATGAAGGGTGACAAAGGGTTAGATGTATGGTGAAGGGTGAGGCAGGGCGAGACATGGATTGGAGGGTGAAGAAGGGTGAGACGGGAGGGTGAGGCAGGGTGAGATGTGTGGTAGAGGGTGAGGCAGGGTGAGACTTCTGGTAGAGGGTGAGGCAGGGTGAGATGTGTGGTGGAAGGTGATGCAAGGCAAGAAGTATGATGTGAAAAAAGAAAACAAAATCTATGCATAATAGAAAATTTGACAAATTTCCAAAACTTACCACTGTGCATAGCAGTAAATCTGAATTTGAAAACACAGTACTAATAGGGGCATGCAAACAGTTGTAAAAGTTTTCCCCCCAATAATAATTAAGAGAACATTGTAGCTTTTAAAGGAAATATTAATAATAAAACGGTAAGTCACATGCAAATATCGCTACGTGCGATAACGTTCAAGGACATGAGTTTTGGGTTATGAATATTGCGACTAAACACTTGTGATCGAAAGCAAAACTGGTTAAACGTCACAAGTCACTTACGATGATTTTCAGAAGTCATAACGGAACGAGGAGGTAGAATTTCGAAACAGCTAGCGATATGAAACAATTAAACAGATATATAAATATACTGTATAATTAATCAGCAGTGAACTGTCTTTTGTGTTTATTATAAGTAAGGTGAAGCAAGTTTATCAATGGCTTGGATGTTATGTGATAATGAACCTTTCAGATGATTATGTTAACTAATAATCATTTTACTTTGTGCCGTTTTTCTTTACACTGGGTCCAACTACTCTCCCTCTTTTAACTGTGAACCAAGTTGGTTGACTGATTAACTGAAATACAACTGGTGGCACAACAGTCAGGGTCATATGCTGCCGGAAAATAATTAAAACGACTACAAGAACGAGAGCATAAAAGCTGACAAGAAAATAAAACGTAATAAATAAAAATGAAAACACTCAAAACACTTAAAACAATTCATCAATTAAAAATAGTAAAAGTCACCAAACACTGCATCTTACAACGTAGGCCTAATCGAGCTGCCTTCACAAAGGAGAGGGTTCCCCCTCCCATACAACAGGCCTCCTTCTCAAGCACCGACGAAGGACTGTACAACCCATCACCTGCCCAGTGCTCAGAGAGGTACCGATTCCACCGGGAAGTGCCGAACGTTCAAGGGGACCAAGTATTCATCACAAGAAAGCGGAGGGAACCCCCTCCATTAAAAATCCGTGGTAACCAATAATCTACCCTACGATGGAAACCTGTCATTGAAGGGATATACAATTCTGACAAAACAGGTCGGATTCCGTAAGCAAAGGGCTTCAGGACACATTGACAATTGTCATAAACAGAAGACCAGAAATCCTGGGAAAGGATGGTCTAGAGCACTGAATCGAGGAGGCGGTGCATACGATACCAACACCTCAACAACAACAATTGGCTTTCCAAGTCCAAATGGAGGGCATCAGCATCCACAAGGCTCGAATACCAGCACTGTACACTGAATTCAACATCCGGAGTCGGGGATCTGTAGCAGAAGAGTAGGTAACACCTCACACCCATATTCAAGACTAGAAAGAATAAGAGGTCTTTGCAAGATGAGGAGAGTCTGACAGTCTGCACCCCAAAAGATAATTTCTCTATCAAATATGAAACACGGAAACCGTCTCTCTTTCAAACAGGATATTCTGCGATGACAGAGATATAGCTCTGGGTCTGAGTGAATCCCACGAGGGCGGTATGGCACTGTCAAAGTCGCCAGGATTTTGGAAGTAGAAAAGAGGACAATATACGACTCATCCCCAGATGAGGTGAAACAGACCACAACTTTCCAACTGCGGAAGGTGGCTCGACAAATGTAATTCCGTATTCCTATTTGGCACACGAGCAAAATGAGCTACAAATAATTCAGCAACAGCAAAATGATTAGCCACAGTCCCACCTTCATCAGGTACAACAGGTGGGAAGCGAATGGGTAAACTTTCCTTGAATTTTCCTCACCTGGTTTCACACCTAGGTGAGAGAAGTTCGCAAGTTGATGGAGGAAACATAACCCCATCCATGATTAACGTCTGGCCTCCCTTAACACCTGCCACGCATGAGCTCTCGTCCTCCGAAATGCCACCAGTTACTGAAGATTCCTACGATGATGATGATGATGTGAGAGAAGGCCACTCATTTGACTTTCACTTTGGAATTGAGCCCAGAGGTCCAACAAGGCATCAAGCATCTGGAAAACTCAACTTTCGACTTTGGAACAGATAATAGGGTCGCCAAGTGCAACACATCAGTCAAATAAGCCACTGTATCATTAGTACTGACCAAATGAATCACAAGGTAGTCAGTAGAACATAAGTCTGTGAAAAGAATCCAGTTCGTCTTATACAAGCGCCAGTGAGCAAGTTGTGCTCCACCCTCAGCAACAGTCAAAAGGATGAGGAAGTGCTCATTGCCATGTAGGTTCGGAACACATCCCAGATATATCTAAAACAGCATCAACCGAGCAGAAAGCCAAATCTATCTATCTGTCTATCTATTGCCAGACTCCTTAATCCTGTAAGAGGTGGCCACAAACAAATCGCCTTCATGTCAACCGGTCCTCCGCCATTTCACTGCCCTGCTCTCAGTTCTCACCCACCCTGTCTCATATACTTATCCCCTCCATCTCTCCATCTCATCCTTGGACTTCTCCTCCCTCTCTCCCCCTTTACCTCACTCACATACACTTTTCTTATTAGTCTCTCGCTCTCCATCCTTTCCACATGCCAAACCACCTCAATATATTTCTCCAAACGCTTTCTATCATATCCACATCCACACCAAAATGCTTCTTCACCACCTCATTCGTCAGTCCGTCTCTCCATGTAACTCCACATGCTGTTCACAAATAATTCATTTCCACTGCTCTCACTCTTGACTTGTGTCCTTCAAAAAAGGTCCAAGCTCCCATGCGTTAGAGTTGGTATCACAATACTGTCATGCAGCGACTTTTTTACTTCCTCGCTCACTTTCCTGTTTCTTATCACTGCTTACAAAGAACCAGCAACCTTTCTTGTTGTATCCTTTCAAGCACATCACCAAATTTCCATCCTTACTCATCACACTACCCAAGTACTTAGATGCACTCACATTTTCCATTTCCTCCTCATTCAATCCTCCTCTTTCAACCTCACTGTACATCCAGTGACTTCTTTTTTCTCGAAGACCATAACTTTACTCTTCCCTACATTTACTTTAGATTCCGTTTTTCACACACACTTCCAGCTAAATCAATAGCCACTCTGGCTATGGACGTACGCCATCTCATTAGAATTCAAAACATCCAACTTCTCATCTTTCACCATGCAAGTTGGCATAGCACCCCCAGGATTGACCATGCTGTCACCCCACAACATATGGCCACTGAAGTCTTCCAATAATAAAGGGTGGGGCGGGGGGAGGATATTACAAATAAGGTGCTCCAGATCCACCCTCCCAACAGTGGCACTAGGAGGGAGATAAAGACTACAAATTGTATATCGGTGATGCAGAATAACCTGAACAGCAACAGCCAGTGAGTGGAATGGCTCAGATGGAGAAATGGGACATCACGACGAAGGAAGATAACGGTACTGTTATGATATCCTTGGCCTGGAATGGTATTAGAATAAAGGACATGGTAACCAGGAGGACCAGAAGGAACAGCATCACCTGGATGCAGAGGTATACTGGTGAAAGCTGAGAAACAAGAGGATGCAATTCTCCGAACTGGCATGTTAACCATGACAGTTTCACTTAATCATATACTCACTGTGGTGGGAGTATCAGGATAAGATGCAAAAGAGCATAGTCCCTGGCAAACGAGCAGATTTTGATCAGTGCTCAGAAAGGCCCTTAGAAAGAGGCCGCCTAGCACCAGGAGGCTACATAATGTGTCAACCAAATGAAGGCAACCATGAGGAGGTGGAAGCAGAAGGCTTTGCAATGTTCTTTTCGGAGTAAGAAAAACAGGCTGCTTGGCAGTCAAATTGCAGACCGCCCTAGGTGATTTAGGACAGACAGCACTGCCAGCAAAAGCATCAAAAATAGAAGCAAACTCCACAGGACCAGGACCCTGTGAGGAAATCATATATAGCTGAACAGGAGCACCAACGATCTGGGCAACACCAACACCCATTGGGGGCCAGACTACAAGTAAAACAACAATTTCAGCCTGCACCTGGACTCCAAAATCTCCAGGGCAGGGGGAACAGCAAAGAGGTCCACACAAGGTTCCAGATTGGAGAGTAGGTGGATGGTCTTCAGGCTCAGAACATTCTGAAGGACAGGGTGGCACTTGCTAGGCAAAGGAACTCTGGACTAGTCAGAACAAGGGAAAACATTGGTATGGACACCCATCACCACCAAGAATAGGTGCAAACCCTGTGCCACACACAGATGGGGGAGAAACAGCAAGTGAAGTAGGAGGGTGAATACCAGTTCACAAGCAGTAGGATCCTCATATATAATGTCCTGAAAATCACAAAATGAAGACGTGGACGATGGAGAAGATCGAGGCAGCTTCTGAATCACAGGATGGCAGACAAGACACTAGAAAGGACGGAAGCATAAGTAACATCGAGCTAGGAAAATAGAGACTGGGCCCGTCCTCTTTGCTTCAGAATAATGAAACCTTTTCATGAGTACAAATGGAAAAGATCTCCCTTTCAAAACTGCAGCAAGGACAGTATTAAGATGCAGCAAGAGCATTCCTAGAATGGTAGCAGTTATGGGGCCCCAGACAGTCACCAGTATGAACTGATCCACCACAGGAGAGACAAACACAAGGAAGGCCATCCTAAGGATGACAGCAAAAGTGGCTTTATCCATACCCTTGACAGTGGAAATACCTTTTAGGGGTCGACATATCAAGCTTCACAGACAGCGAGAGCCAAGCGAATTTCACAGAAGCAGGCAAAATTAGCTGGACAAAGGTTAGGAACAATGTCAGAGCTGGGGTCCTCATCCTTCTACAAGCACTCAACAGGAACCACAATAGAAGAATGCAGTTCCTCCAAGAACCACATCTCTGAGTAACTGAGAAGATCATTGGATAAAATGACACTGATAAAGATAGCATGAGCACAAGTCACACTGTTCCCAGACAAGGAAGTCAGAGCCTTTAAATGGGAGTCCTCTCCTGGGGAGGAAATCTTAAGTAAGGATGCACTCATTCCCTTTGCATAATGTAGGTTCACGGTTCCAGGCAGAAACAATGGCACAGTGAATGTTGAAAATGTCAAGACTTAAAACAGATCAACCCATGGTGGGCTTCAGTATGAAGTATTTCACATACAAAATAGGCTCAGGCCAAACAGAACGGGGCCCCAAAGCAGTACGAACACAGAAGGAACATCAACCATTCGCGGTTAGATGCTGGGGGGATAAACGACAGTCTTCAGGTGCCTGGGAATGCTCTAGAATGGCAGTAAGTGACAAATTAAAAACTAAGGACGAAACTGGAAAGTCAGCAAAAGTGTCACTGTGACCAGGCAGTGTCATCTCACAGGCCTGACCACCCTCCACATGGGAGCCAAAACTAGGAGGAGAATCTGCCATAAATGACATAACAAGCCTTAACTTCCCTGCCCCCTCCTCCTCTTACCCACCGTGGAGCCCAACAAGGGGAAATTATCCGCTAAGGATACGACCACTGGTAGTCCCAAGAGTAGTGGGAGAGTTGACACAGGTAACTACCAGCATGCCTATTCAAGGAAGAGTCCAGGACAGCAGGAACCACCAGACCCCAAAGTGTCCTCTTGACCCTCACCAACAAGTGGCCAGCTGACTGATGCTGGTCAGGCCTAACCAAGCTGCCCGTCTAGCCAGAATAGGTGATCAAAGACGTGTGCTGCTTTCTTCAGAGTGCATTGTGCAGCATTGCTCAACCTCAGGACTCTCGTTTCCCCGCATTACAGGATGCCACACACGGTAAACACATGGGGAAGTAAAAACTTGTCTGAGATGAGAGACTGGTAACGACAAGCCACATTACTGGCAAGCCTCCTCTACTACCAATGTGGAATGGGGGTGGGGACTTGGTCCAAGAGGCCAATAGACGCCAAACCCTACAAAGGCAGACAGGCCTCCACAGTAGGTGGCACTGCCGGCCGCGCTTCAAGCCCCGCCACCACGTCAAAGGCATCCCACTAAACTAAATGAATCTGGTTGGCATGATGAATGCAGATTGTGTAAGGACTATGGAAGCAAGAGGACTGATCTGTGTTAAGGATAAAAGGGATAAAGGATGGATGAGGTACACCACACAACCAGCCACTATTAATGCAGATCTTTGATATAAATGGATGTCTTGAAGGGGTTAAGTAAGGTCTGTTGCAGAGCTTGCCCAACACATTTTTAAGCAGACTTCTGATAAAGGAAGCCAAATGGAATATAAGAAATATGCTTGTAATGGTGAAGCCATGATGAAAAATACTCTAATAAAAAATGACATAGTGAACAATATAATTTATTATTATCAGACGTCTAAAAACTTCAGCAAGTCCATGGCCTATTACTGTCTGTTCCTTTCTTAAGTGGTGCCAACCATCCTTCAGCCAATATCCCCTTATACTTAAAACACTGGTCGTCATAGAGTGCAGGCAAGGCTGTAGTCTTGCCTGTGATGGGAGTATCCTGTGGGAGTGATAGGAGCTGGGTCAATCAGGAGACCATAGAGGGATCTTGAGCGTTATAAGCAAATATTTGTGACAAGAATGACACAATGGAACAGGGATGGCAGCAGTGGTTCTGATATGGTTAGTGGGGTCATTGGAGAGGGACAAGAGGTCGAGACAGTTCATGGCTCAGTCTGCTTTGACTTTCATATAGGAATGACGGAGTACCCCATAGAAATCTCACTGGGCTAGCTACACGTACGAGTAATACAGAAATACAGTTTACAGACTACAAAGGTTTCTCTCAAAAGGATATTCTTTTTTTATCTTTGGATTTTTCCCCAGAAGAAAAAATAATGCAGTCTCCTTGTTATGATGACTGTTTTCACTTAAATTTTATTATTGCCTAATGATTTTATTCAGTTTAGGAGAGGAATTTAGCAATAAACGTGTTAGTAGTTGCCTCTAACAATCGCTTTACCTTCCTCATTTAACTTGTATTATCGACAGATAGTATCATTCATCATCGGGGTGCAACCGTGTAGCAGAAGACAGGCTAATACAGATTATCTGACAATCGGCCATGCATATGTAAGACAACATAAGGGTTGCCAACTTATAACGTAATGGTTAAGGAAACTAACTCAGATGTAAGTTCATATATTGACAGTTAATATACAATTACAGTCAATAATCCATTTACACACGTGGGATTTCCAGTTAATAAAGTATCCTTGCCTCTTCCGAGTCACTTACATTCTGGTTACTTCCCAAACATCAGATAAGATATTCATTCATTTCGGAGACAGTAATTGATCTACCTGCAGGGGTGGCTTCACATGATCAAAAGTCCTCCAAACACATGTCGGGGATTTAATCTAAGTCAGAATACAGTATCTGATATATGTATCGGAGTGAGAGCCATAGTAGTCATATATCTGGGGTACAGTCTCCAACATTTATCCTTGTAGTGTTGGGTTCCAGGACTGAACAAGATTATAACTCTTCCAATCCATTTGGTAACTACTATTTTCTCGTTAGTATGATCTCGGTACCTTTTAATAGTTTGAAGGCAGTGGAAGAGCTAGCTTACTTACTGGTACATTGCATGTAAAGAACTGTTCCATACCTTTAAAATATGAGCTTTTTTTTTATTATCAGAATAGCTTAGCTTCCCCCCCCCTCTCTCTCTCTCTCTGCATTCTTATCAGACCTCCTGTAACCCGAGGCATCCCATCAACATATGGGTACGTCGCAAAGTTTTGTCACAGCTAGTCCCGTCGATGTACTGATACGTTGCGCAATTGCAAGGTTCATAATTTGCACAATTTTAAATTTTCACGCATGATTTTTGGTACGTATACGAGGGACACCTTCCTCTATTCCTCTACAAGATGCCAGGCAGGGACAATGCCTTACACTGCATAACCTCCCCCCCCACCCCCGCACGCCATTGTCTCAGCAATTCACCTGTTACCAGTGACCTGTCCAATAAAGACATTCAGGGCCAGAGTGATTCCCCAGTCGATGACAATGTGGAGGACAAAGTTTACATAGCATTAGAGGAAGAAACAGTAAGAAATGATGATCAGGTAATGTCACCAAAAAAGGTCAGGTATGTTGAGTTAGTGAGTGAAACAATGCTTATAATGCCTGTATTACTGTTTGAAAACCAATATACTCTCGTACCAAATAAATTAATGAATTCCGTTTATGAGTGGTGTGGAATAGTTGCCCTCCCATAGAACTCGTTTTCTTTGGAGCCAGCCTGATAGAAAACCCAGTAAGGTAAGGAGGTACTGCTACCTGTATCGAGTATTTTAAACCTCAGGTGAGCGATTTCTCTATGAATTTTCGATGTTTCTCACCATTAGCAGAGGTTTTAGCAAAAAAAAAAATAAAAAAAAAAATTCCAAAATAGCTTGGGATTGGGGGTTGTTGGAGGTGCGAAACAGCTCAGGACGTGACAGGTTAATGGACAGCTCCAACAGGTGTTACATCCAATCTCATCTCCACACTTTGCTTTACTTCCCTGTTGGTTACAGTCCACACAAACTTACTCCTTGAGTATGATATCTCTTTCTTCAGCTAAACCAAGTGATCAAATGTTAACAAGAATCTAATTCAAACGGTGTTCGTAGGACTGAAACGGTTCATATGGCCAATGGCTGTTGTAAGTGTCCCCACTTACGTGTGGACGGGCTTAGATCGAGCAAGCTTGCTAATACTAGTTTTAAATAAAGTGCATCATCCCATTTGTCTGAAATTACTGAACATTTTTAAATTATTTACTGTTTCAGAATGTGCATGCTGTCAGTTTATGGCAGGTTTGTCCAACAGGGAGTGCATGGACCTCTTGGGGCTCATAGAACCTTAGTAATGGTACATAAGAGGTCCCACGGATGTAATTGCTTGATATATATTGCTTTGGAAGCTTTGCTAGCATTTGATCATCTATGAATCTACATTAATTTATATTTTACTTATATTATGTATGCTGTGATGGAGTATATACTGTCTTGCTGAAAATCTAATACTATCTCTTCTTTGGTAAATGAATTCATTATTAATTCAGTTTAAAAATTACACGCCGATAAATTGCGGTACTTTTATGACTCGAGGGAGTACGCAGGCTGAAATACACTTGATCCTGGGTTCCCCAAGCAAATAAACGTTATGCAACCCAGGTTTGGGATTTAAGGAGTCATGTCAGAGCATGGCGGGTCACATACTTGATGAATTTTTTGATTTTTTTTTTTTCTTTTTCAACAGTATGATGGCGCATTTTCCGAAATAGCACTAATGTAAATCTATTACTTTTCCATTCGTTTTCCAGTGATGTGCTCAAGTCAGCTATAGCTTCAATATTTTCAGAGCTAGCATCACTCATGCATGCGATTTGCCCCCCCCCTTCTCTCTCTCTCTTTCAGATATAGTCGTAATCAATAAGGCATCGTCGAATACTGAGAAAGTTAAGCAATATAGTGTAAATTATTCTTCTGTAAGCTTTCCAGAAATTTGCATAGCACCGCTGTAGCTCTAATAGTTTCCAAGCTAATTTTAGTGGTCAGTCTGTTGATTCACTGTAGTTTTAGTAGTGTCCAAAATAAAAGTTATGTTGCTGTGCGTGGTAAAGGCGAAACCCATCCCGTGGTGTTCTAGCTCTCTTAGCTCACTCGATCAATTATCATAAATACTGTTTGCACTGGGACGCGAAACTCTCCCCATCAGTGTACCTCTTGCTGGAATCACTTTACGTACATCTTTGCATTTTGTTTGATACATAACTTTTGATTTATGAGAACACTTGAAGATAATTTTTATGGCACCTGATGATTTCTTCTACACTTCGAGTGACTCTTATAAGATTTATAAGATTTAGTCGTCATTAGTCTCTTGATTACAAGAGGTTACGCATTATTCATAAGCTCAGTGTAATCGATTAGTGGTAAAAAGAACAAAAAACTGCGTCCTCTTACTAAAAGAGTTAACAGGTCTAGTCCTGCTTGAAGAATAGTGTAATTATACCAAGGTGACTTAGTGGTCTCACCTTTTCCTTACCTGCATTTTGCTTATATACTCGCTGGACATAGTTGCCATATAAAACACACTCTTATGATGACATACTTTTTTTTTTTTTTTTTTCTAATAATCATGGCGGCGCAACTGCCAGGGTCATATGCCGCCGTATAGCAAAGAAGTAAAAAGCAGAAAACAAAAAACAGAGGATAAACCACATAATAAAAAAAGGAGAAATTCTAAATATCCTTAAGAAGTCCTGCCTCCTTCACAAAGGAGAGGGTTGCCCCTCCCAAGACACAGGCATCCTCCCCAAGCACGGAGGAAAGATGATACACACCACCATCCGTTTGGTGGTCAGAGAGGAACCGACGCCGCAAATCCTCAAGACTAGGACACTCCACCAACAGGTGCCGAACAATCAAGGGAACCAGACAGTCATCACAGAATGGAGGAGGAGCCCTCTCCATTAAAAAACCGTGAGAGAAACGGGTGTGACCAATGCGGAGGCGGCACAAAGCGGTCTCCCATTGACGAGGGAAGCCCTGGTAACTGAATGAGCCCACCTTCTGGCAAATCGAGCGCAACTTATTGGCACCCACAGCATCCCAATGCTCCTGCCAACAGCACCAAACCCTGAAGGCAATAAAGGAGCGCATATCTGCAGCAGGCAGACGATACAAAGGGGACTGTGCAAGAGGGGGACGAGCCGCTGCCGCCTTGGCCAGCTGATCAGCTCGTTCATTCCCTGCCACTCCTACATGAGCTGGAACCCAACAGAAATCTACACGACGTCAACGACGCCCTAAAAGGAAAAGCCACTCTAAAATGGATAAAACCAAAGGATGAGAGGGATTAAAAGACTCCATTGCAGAAAGAGCACTTCGTGAGTCACTAAAAACAGTAAAAGCAGTGTTGGGGAGAGTGAAAAGAATCTGAAGGGCAAATAAAATAGCAGTCAGCTCAGCCGTAAAAACAGAAGCAGTCACAGGGAGGCTCCCACCTCGACAGAAGGTGGGAAACACCACACCAAAGCCCACACCCGCATCAGACTTAGATCCATCAGTATAAACTGGTATGGAGTCCCCATGAGAAGAGGCATGCTCTAAAAACAGAGAAAATAAAACCTGAGAAGGAAGGGAGGCCTTACTGGATGAGAAGAAACGACAAAATGTCACCCTGGGGAGAAGCCAGTAGCCCACCCTCGGGACACGGTGGGGAGTGATCGGCACAGAAGGAACAGAGAAGCTAGACATAATTGACTGCACCCTGAAACCAAAGGGCTTTGGAAAGGATGGCCGAGTGGCAAAAATAGGTGACCGAGAATCTTGAGAGACCTTGACAAAGGGCACAGAGTCTGGGAGACGAGATAAGCGATACCAACATCTCATCAAAAGGGAAGAGCAGAGCAAGTCTAAAGGAAGGACACCAGCATCAGCCAACAAACTCGAAATCGGGGAAGATCGGAATGCCCCAGTGGCGAGACGAACACCAGCATGATGTATGGAATCTAAAATACGAAGCCGGGCTTCTGAGGCAGAGGAATAAACTTCACTTCCATAATGAAGTTTGGATAAAATCAGAGACTGATGCAAGAGGAGGAGGGTCTTGCGATCAGCTCCCCAGTATGTGTGCGCTAAAACTTTCAAGAGACCCAATGCTCTGAGACACTCAGCTTTTACGTACCTCAAGTGAGGGACCCAGGTCAACCGGCTGTCAAAAATCAGCCCTAAAAACCGGGTTTCCTTTAAACACGAAATACGACGCCCATCTAAAAAAAGGTTTGGGTCAGGGTGGACTCCACGAACGCGGCAAAAATGCATGGCAACGGTCTTCTTGAAGGAAAATCGAAAACCTCGTTCATCAGCCCATCTAGAGACACGGTTAAGAGCCATCTGCATTCTCCTTTCTGCCATTGACATCCGTGAGGCAGTGACAGAGATTGATAAATCGTCAACATAAAGAGAGCCACGAACACCATCAGGGAGCACAGAAATAACGCTGTTAATTGCCACTGCGAAAAGGGTAACGCTTAGTATGCTCCCTTGTGGCACACCATCCTCAAGGGGATGAGCAGTAGACAGCTCACTCCCGACTCGGACCCGAATAAAACGATTAGATAAAAACTCCCGGATAAAAGTGGGGAGTTGCCCACGGAGACCAAACTCATAAAGAGATTGCAATATACCATGACGCCAGGAAGTGTCGTACGCCTTCTCCAAATCAGAGAACACTGTGATATGATGCTGGTTAGTTGCAAAAGCCTGGCAGATGGAAGATTCTAAAGAAAGGAGAGCATCTGTGGTCGACCGCATCTTCCGAAACCCATACTGGACTGGAGACAAGTAACCACCCTTCTCTAAGTACCACACGAGCCGACTATTCACCATCTTTTCGAGGACCTTACAAAGGCAAGATGTCAGCGAGATAGGATGATAATTAGTGGCCCGCAAGTGATCCTTACCCGGCTTAGGGATGGGGAGAACCACAGCAACACCCCATGAGGTCGGAAACCCACCATTGCACCAAATTCTGTTATACAGTGACAACAGAAAATGAAGGGCTGCATCAGGCATGTGGTGTAAGAAGGCATATGGGACATCATCCAAGCCTGGAGACGAGTCGCGACACTGCGACAATGCCGTCTGAAGTTCAGAAGTAGAAAAAGCAACATTATACGACTCCTCCACAGTAGATGGAAAACTAATGCCCAAAGATTCCAGGTGTCGTCGTCGGCGTGCCGATGGGGATGAGGTATCCTTCCTAGAGACATTAGCAAAATGAGCTGCAAATATCTCGGCAACAGATGAAGAATGAGCCACCACCACACCTGCATGAGGTAAAACAGGAGGAGAGGGAACGGGAAATTTCCCTGAAATCTTCCTCACCAGTTTCCACACTTTTGTGAGAGGAGTCTGTGAAGAAATTGAAGAAACAAATGATGCCCAAGACTTCCTCCTAGCCTCCTTCATAACCCGCCGGGCATGAGCTCGGGCCCTCCTATATGCTGCTAAGTAACCAGGGTCACCTCGGTGACGACGAAGTCGGGAGAAAGCAGCACGTTTAGCCCGAACAGCAAAAGCACACTCATCAGTCCACCAGGGAACTGGACGGCAAGGAAAGTGACCAGCTGTTCTCGGAATACTCTGCAGTGCCGCCGAGTGTAGTAAGTCTGTGAAATACTCAACAGCGGCATCAGTGCTGACAAAATCCTCCACACATCGGTTCGGGGAACACAGCTCCTCAAAAACCGGCCAGACCGCCCTATTCAAGCGCCAGCGGGGAATACGACGCCGAGGCTCACTCTGTGTCGATCTTAATAAAATAGGGAAGTGGTCACTGCCATGTAAGTCCGGTAACACAGCCCATGTAAAATTCAGGGCTACCCCTGCAGAGCACAGAGACAAATCAATAGAAGTAAAAATACCCGTTTGACTATGGAAGTAAGTAACTTCACCAGAATTTAAAATATACAGGTCCACATCCTCCACAATGGAGGCTAACATAGTACCTCTAGTATCAGCTGTGGAGCCACCCCACAGGGGATGATGACTGTTCATGTCGGCCAACAAGAAATAGGGTGAGGGAAGTGCACGAATAAGATTTTCAAGATCAACCCTCTCAATAGTGGCACTAGGAGGGAGGTACAAAGAGCACACAGTATAACGACGGGGAAGAAAAATCTGGAGAGCAACAGCCTGCAGTGGAGTGTTAAGACTCACAGCAGTGAATGGTATGTCACTGCGTACTAGAATAGCCACACCCCCACCATGACCCTGTCCAGGAAGAGGATCTGAATAAAAAACCTGGTAACCAGGTGGACTGGGAGGCGCAGCATCACCAACCATTGTCTCTTGTAGGCAAACACACACAGGTGAATACTCAGCCAGAAGCCAACGGAGTTCCTCCCAGTTGGCTCGTAAACCACGGCAGTTCCACTGAATAATATTAGACATTAAGACTATTGAAATAAAAAGGGGCAGGGGAGAGGGACAAACAGAAAACCATAAAAAAATACTAAAAATTTAAAAATGGAGGAACTATATACACAAAAGAAAGGGTCACTTAGTGGAAACCACTGAGCGACCCTGGGAGATAATCTTCTTGGGAATGCGGATACGCCCACTAAAGGGCTTGCCACGGGCAGCAGCATGGCTAGAACGAGGGCCTGGGGTCTGCGAAGTGTTGGGAGACTTCACAGACACACGTCGCTGCCCAGCAGGAGAGGAAGAGCTACTCCGAACCCTGCCCGGGGCCCCCAGTGAACCAAGAGGTCGAGCAGGAGGGATTGGGGTCCTGGCCTCCAAACGTGGAGGGGGCAGGACAGGCTCCTCAGAGGTAACCGGAGGAGGAACATCCGATACCCCGGAGGAAGAGGTGCCAGACTGACCTGACACCCCAGAAGCCCCCGAAGACCCAGAAGCAGGGTCTGAGGGCTGTTGCACAGATGGACTAACTACAGAGGATGTGGACTCCACGACCGACACCTTGCTTGGAGGATCTTCAAGATTCAAAGACTCTGAAGAACCACGATGACGTTTAGCAAATGAAGAATGTGCACCATGACTACCAGGGGATACCATAGATGTAGAGGTCGAGTCTTGAACTGTAGCGGCAACCGTCTCAAGTGCAGGAGATTGTTGCACTGGCATGGGATCAACAGATGAAGGCGTAGGAGCTGACACAACAGGAGGAACTCCAGTCTGCTGCTGGACAGGACGATGAGGACGGCTATGACCGGACAAAACTGACGCATAAGACACTCCGTTACGGAAAACAGATGACATGGCTCTACTCTTGGCCTCAGAAAAGCTTATTTTATCACGATTACGGATGAGGAGGATCTCCTTCTCCAAGCAAAACCGGGCACAGTCTTTAGATGAAGCAGGATGTGCCTCACCACAGTGCAAACAACAAACAGGTCCAGGACAGTCCTGTCCTGCATGAGTGGATGCTCCACAACTGACACACACCACTGGGAGGCCCTGTTGCAAACGACGACAGACTCGCCCAACATGCCCGTACATCTGACAGTGGTAGCAGCCTCGTGGGTTTGGTACAAAGGGTTTGACCCTAAGGGACAACCAAGCCACCTTGATGGATGAAGGGAGAACAGTACAGTCGAACGTCAGCAACAAGGATGGAGTTGGGGTAAGTACGCCATCAACCTTCTTCCGAAACCTCTCCACTTTGACAACCCTGTGGACCTGTAGTTCTTCAAGTAGCTTCTCTTCACTGTAGCGAAGTAAGTCTTTGGAGAAAACAACACCTCGACACTGATTGAAAAAAGCATGAGGGACACAAGAAAACAGCGCATCCGGGTCCTTACACTGGGCAGCCAGCCGGGAACCCTCTTCAGGGGATGTAACCTCCACTAGTAGGCTACCATCCCCCTGAGGTGAAATCTTCGGCTCCCTCCCACAGATTGACATAATGCGCCGATGAACAGTAAAAATATCCAAATTCCCAATAGGTTGACCATCCAAAGTACGAATGGTGTAGTACCTTGTAAAATCAACCCTCTCAAAGACACCCGGCAGGACCTCACAGGCATGTCCACTATATGTTGTTGTGTGTGTCCGGCTCTTCTTTGTAGTGGCCGTTGACCGTAAACCACTGGAACCAGGTAGGTATGGTTCCAGGGTGGCAATATGGGCCTCACCAGCCAGAGGCACAGGAGGTGCACAGAAGGGAGATTGTAAAGGATGGTCAGGGACAGAACCAGGGTCGTCAGCTGATGAAATTTTATAAGAGGCCATATTAGACAAAAACTACCTTCATTCCCCCACCCCTCCACCCACCATGGAGCCCAACAAGGGGAGGCCATATGCCAGGGAAAGCACCACTGGCGACCCCAGAGGTAGTGGGAAAGTATACGCAGGTAACCACCAAGGGACCCTGACAAGGGTGACTCCAGGACGATAGGAGCCACCAGGTCCCCCAGTGCCCGCTTGACCCTAAAGCCACTAGGTGACTTGCCTGGATGGCTAGCCAGTGACCAGCCGATTGACCTGGTCGGGCCCAACCAGGCCACCCGTCTAGCCAGAATAAGGGACCAAAGAGGTGTATTGCTAGCTGCAGGGCGCACCATGCAGCATCACTCAACCTCCAGGACTCCCGTCTCCCAGCATTACGGGACGCCACGCACGGCAAACACGTGGGGAGGCAACAGTCCTGCCCTAGATGGAAAATGGGCAGGGACTGACATCACCAGTAGGCCTCCTCTACCAGTGATGTAGGGGGTGCTTGGTCCACGACACTGACAAATGCCGAACCCTACAAAGGTAGGCATGCCTCCAAAGTAGGTGGCACTGCCAGCCACGCTTCAAGCCCCGCCACCACGTCAAGGTGACCCCCCTCAGCGGGGTATGATGACATACATCGCCCTCAGTGTGCAACATTTGGTAAAATGTCATTTATATTGTAACACGTATTGTTTATTAAAGTTTCATGCTAAAGCCTGGAATGCTTCGCCTGCAGCTCACTCATTTACTTTTCTTTCCCAACATCCATGCCGATGGTCCTTCGGCACCCCAGACATCAGAGCTTGCTTTTAGTACTGTTCAAACAGGCAGAAAATTAAGGTGCTTAAATATACTTGTGTCAATGTGATTGAAAAAAAACACAGCTATCACTAAGAACCGTTGCTGGGAAAATGTAACAGCTGCTACTACTAGGAACATCTTGCCTAAAAATGGTGTGATATCTTACATCAAGTCCAGTTTGCCTCTTCAACTGTGACTGCAGGTAAAAACTACACCACAGCCACCACTAAGAGCAGGATGCCTAAAGTATGATTTCAGGCAAAAAAATGTGCTGAGGGACCCATGATGATAAAGTATCACCCCCCAGCGAACATAGAACTAGCTCTGTGATGGTTGTATTCTCTGTAGTATTTGTTATAGGTAACGACAGACTTTGTAATTCAGCTGTGATTAATTCATAATGTAAATACGGTAACAATTAACCCTTTCATGGTACGGGGGATGTCTAGTGCTATTCTAGCTTGCATCAGGCGTTCATTTAGCGGGGTCACAGGAGCCTGTCTTGGAAGGGACATCTGTGGTATTTTTTCCCTGCATATAATAAACATTTTATTCAGCGAATGAGATACTCATAGGAGTCTGAATGTTAGACGAAGCATTCATTAGATCAAAAGCTTAGACGTTCTCCTCCACCATCACAGAAAAGTCAAACTGCGGTGCAAGCCAACTAGAAAATCAAGGTAAACAATAACCACCCAATACTATACTATATATATTCTATCACAAACCATTAAATGTTGCAAACACAAATAGAATGAAAGTAATATTTGTAAATCAAACTCCTCGTACCCTTGTCTCCACTGGCACATCCTCCCCAGCTCATTTTTGCCGTGCAAATGAGTGAGACCACGTCCAGGAGGCCTCTAAGGATCAGAAGACTCGACACAGGATGACGAACTCGGCGAGGGAGGGTTCAGTCAGTATTACCTCCGGCACAAGGATGAAATCTTTCTCTGGTTTGTTCTTGCTATCTTCAAACGATTATATTATTAGGAGGGAGATTTAGACTGGTTGGTTACACATAGCCTTCACAATTCCCTACAGTACGAAAGGTTTTGCTTAGCTAGATAAAATCACCTGAAAAATACAGACGGATCGGGAAGATTCAGAGGTTCAGAGGATTCGAAGTAGGATTGTGAACTTGGCGAGGAAGGGTCTGAACAGCCGGTAGTAACACCCTCACTGCAGTTACTTCATTCTATAATATGTTTTTAATATCTTCTGATGATATTGCATGGGATATGTAAATTCCTCATGAATCCCTGAAATATGGGATACCGTACTCTTCGTAAATTGAATAAAATATGCTCGATGGTGAATTGCCTTAAGGTGGGCCAAAACAGCAGATGTCTACACCTTCACTAAATTATTTTTTCCTTCTGTTTTATTCTTACTGTCTGTAGATGCTGATTATATATATATATATATATATATATATATATATATATATATATATATATATACTGTATATATATATATATATATATATATATATATGGAGCCTCTGTGGTACAGTGGTAGAGTGTGCGTTTCGCATGCTGGTGAGCGGGGGTTCTCCTCCCGCCAGAGTTGTAAAAAGTTTGGGAAGCGTTCACCAAGCTACTTGCTACTCTGGCGGACACAAAGGGTGCTGTGGTTGAACCAGTGTCGCATACTAGTAGCTGCACCCAATCGGCTTAAGGCGGGCCGATCACACTTGGTTCACAGACTACACACACACATCCAAAGCCACTACAACATTACAATCACACTTACAAGCACTTCTCATTCTACATACAGTCTCTACCAGACAGCCTAAGCCACTGGGTAGAGATACAATGGCTGTATCGCCCCTGCTTCGGTAGGGATAGGTCCTGCAGTGGACCATAAAACAGTCCATGGACCGTCTTCACAGACTTAGTCAACTTCCACTCCTAACACAAAGGTGATTTATCAAGGAGAATAAGAGATGTTTGAAGATTACCTTCTGTGTCCTTCCGGCAAAACTAAAATCTGAGCCAAATTACCCACAACCAGTACAAGTATCCATAACACTCAGGCAGTGCATCACTCGTCCCACTGATCCTCCCTCATTCTTTTCTTGTACAACATATTTTGATCAGAGACAGAGGTCAGGCAACTATCGCACAGAAGTTACGTAACGCTTTCATTGCGATGATTTATTTTGTACTTTATTATCTTACTTTTTTCCTTATTAAGCTCAGGAGAAATCTTTCAAACCTTAGGGGTTACACACAGCATTCATTAACCCCTTCACTGCTAGGGTACTTTCTTAATCCCTTGCATCTGGTAACGTATATCTTTTTATTCTTGCCGTCTAGACGATTTTATATGACTCAGAGGAGACGTCGTTCAGTGAAACGGATACTGAAAGTTATAGTTTCCTCCTCAATTTAAAAGTCTCTTATAATTTTTACAAAATCTCCTGAAGATGATAATAAAATAAATAATATATCATCGGAGTAGAGAAGCTAGGTTAAATAAACTTGTCTGGCAGTAAAACAAAAGTACAAATTACATCAATGTTGTGAAGAGGTTTACAGTTTGAACCTGAACACTACCGGAGACCCGTTATAAAATATCCATTCATTCACCCTAAATAATCATAATATATCGATTCCCCGAAAAAGAAGAATAATGATAAATGCAGTGGGAAAACAGTGATAGCTGCTTTAACTGAATGAAACAAGCTGCGACTGAGAGACTGACTAACTGTAAGGAACAAGTTCATTTGTGTGAAATTACGAGGGGTGGTCGAACGTTGTGAGTCGCGGTTAAAGAGCTTATGAAGAAGGGCGATGTTCTGTAGGGGATAGTTTCGATTCTGTGTAAGGATGTGTTTGCATATCTTTTAGCAAAGAACAGTGCTCACAGGGTGCAGTGTAAGGTATCATGTACGATAATAAGATACTGCTACATCATACCTATAGTTCATTGCATTACTACAGGTTGATGCTGTGTTGTATATGACATTAATAATTCCCAGTTATATAACCCGAAGAGTTGCAGTCGGAGGCTTTTCTAGGTGATAGATCTTGTATTTAATGTTTTTACAGTGTGGGACACAAGATAAAAACAAGCTTACCTCAGTCATCCATACATGTTCTCTTCGATGTGGTGTCTATATTAATTCACCGCAGCACGCTTGATATATGTTCATCCATGCCATGACGTGTATTCTGCAGTCTACCCCCTCTGCTTCATCTCTTGTCTTTTACAGATCAGTAACATCGAATGATCCCTTACACACAACACTTCATATCTATACACGTCACTTATCAAGCTGGATGTTTACGTCCCTGTTATGAAACATCTCCTTTCCACCATGACTCCACCCCGCTCTTCACCTTTCCCTCTTCTAATTTCATCTACTTCAAATTTGTATATCTTTTTATTTATGAACCTTCCATGAACTAAAGTGTAGATGATGTTGCATGTCAATTAAAACATACATTGTATAAACAAAGTAAAAACTTAGCTTTTGAGAGGAGTGTCTGTAGTCGGTCAGATGCTTTCTAGACTGAGTTATCCACTGCTGAAGCGTGTGTCAGAAAACTTAAATATCTAGGAAGCGTAATTTGTAACGATCGATGAAGAAAAGGGGAAGAGAGTTCAGCAATTTAGGAGGGTAACTGGTGCCCTGAAAGTAGGGATAAGAGGTGGCAATGTGAATATGGATGTGAGAGATCCCTACATGACAGTGAATCGTTACCAATTTTACTGTAAAGTAAGGATGTGAGCCATGGACACTGCTAGAGAGACAAAGTTATGACTAAAAATTGTGGAGCCGAGTTACTCAGAAGTGCATGTGAAGATACAGAGAAACTGGTGGACACATGAAGAAGTATACATTACATATGGCATAATGGCACACGTAGAGATTGTATAGAATGAACTGAATGAATAGTTTATAAAACACTCCCCCCACACACACACGCACGCACGCACGCACACACACACACACACACACACACACACACACACACACACACACACACACACACACACAGAAGAAGAAGAAACCAAAGCCTGAGCCTGCAAAACTTATTTCTTTCATAATACCGATAAAAACACGGAAAAACTATTAGATAAAAATGTATATAAACAAGCTCAAAAGACAGAGAGGAACACCTAGATAGTGAAGCAAATTTGGGGGAGGAATATGCAAGAGTACCTATGTAAGAGCAACTTGTCCTAAACTAGGGTCAACTGATGATATGGAGGTTTGGGGATGAATTCGTCAAAGCTACCACACATAAACCCGAAAATCAGTGCTTTGCACTGAATAGATAAATAAAACAACAACTGCAATCAGGAAGCATGCTTGGCTTGTGATTTGTTCTCGGATTGCTTACCCCCGGTGCATATTTGCCACCGATAAGCCAGTGGAGCTCCGTGCGTTAACGATGATCACTTCTGTTTTACTTACCTGTTACCTGACCCCAATCTAACCCTAAAAGACTAACCTAAAGTAAGCTGAAACTTAAAAAAAAAAAAAAAAAAAAAAAAAAAATAGCGAAATAAGAACAACTCGATCTTTCAGCCGAGACAATAGGCAGTCATCCCACAACCTGTTCCTTACTGGCAATCGTTTGTACCCAAGCACCGTCTCTGTTCATAATCCAGACTTTGGCGGCGTATGTTTCTCCTTTAGCAGCAAACCATTTCTGCTGGTAATAATCATACCCAGTAATTTGCCGGCAATGAAAGAGTCGGGAACACATTACCCCTGATTCACAAGCGGCCATAAAATTGTGGCGTAATCACTGTTGAAACTGTTATTACTGGCAAAGCTTAACGTAGTGCGCCATAATGACCACCACACCATAATGCATCGTGATTATTTGATATCATTATAATGCCCAACTAATATAATGATACAGAGCTTGATATGTGTGTGTTTGTGTGTGTGTGTGTGTGTGTGTGTGTGTGTGTGTGTGTGTGAGAGAGAGAGAGAGAGAGAGAGAGGGGGGGGGGCGAGACGATAAATGACTTCGCTTGGTTTAACTGAGCATGGATTCCGTGTACTCACAACAAATCATACCCACTGACATTCTCTCTCTCTCTCTCTCTCTCCCTCTCTCTCTCTGTCTCTCTCTCTCTCTCTCTCTCTCTCTCTCTCAAATTACTGACTGATTATGCTACTCTTGAGGCAGACTACACTGGGTGAGTGGGTAGGTATGTGGATTAGTGAGTGGGTGGGTGGATGGGGGAAAATAGTCTATGAGGGAATTCGTCCTTGAGGGAGACAGGCCCGAGTGGAAATGTAGGTCCAGCGGATAAAACAGGTCCGTGGTGAAAATAGGTCCATGGGGAAAAATAGGTCCATGGGGAAAATAGGTCCATGGTGAAAATAGGTCCATGGTGAAAATAGGTCCATGGTGAAAAATAGGTCCATGGTGACAATGTCCATGGCGAAAATAGGTCCATGGCGAGAATAGGTCCATGGCGAAAATAGGTCCATGAAGAAAATAGGTTCATGGTCAAAATAGGTCCATGGTGAAAACAGGTCCATGGAGAAAATAGTTTCACGATGAAAATAGGTCCATGGTGAAAATAGGTCCATGGTGAAAATAGGTCCATGGTGAAAATAGATTCAAGAGGAAAATAGGTCCATAGAGTAAAAACAGTTCCACGGGGAAACAGGACTATGGTGAATGCAGGTTCAAGGAGGAAAAAAGATCTATAGGGGGGAAAAATAGGCCCAAAAGATAAAATACGTAAATCTGGAAAACCTGTCCATGGGGAAACTATGTTCATGGGGAAAATAGGTCCATAGAGAATAATAGGTTCATGGGAAAATGTGTCTGAGAAATTGGGTGTATGAAGGAAAATATGTCCAAAGGGTGAAAATTGGTCCATGGGAGAAAATAGGGGGGTGGGGGGGCGCGCCACGATAAGGTGTTAGAGGACCTCGGTCACCATAAGGAGAGGGGCGTCGAGATGGAGTCCCTTCTGAAAGACATCCCAGGAGTCCTAGACTCCAAGGATCACTAGACTGAGACGCTGCAGCAGCAGGCTCAGGGCCACGAAGAGGCGCTGCAGCTGGCATAGGTGTCTCTTCAGGAAAAGGAGGCGGCCCATGCCGATCTGGTGAGAATTGTGGAGCAACTCCAGCAAGAGAGGGATGATCGTGAACGTCAGCTGGCCAAACTGCACTCAGATCACCAGGAGGTCATGGCCGCACACAGGCGTGCTCTCGGCCAGTGAGATAAAGCAATCCACCACCAAGAAAAGGCCATTAAAACTCATCTTGATACGATCAAACAACTAGAAGGTCATATTGCCAGTCTTGCGGCCATAAACCAAGGACTCCACAGGGCCAAGAGTGACCTTCACAGGTCCAACGTAGACCTGACCAACACACTCGTCCTCCACCACGACCTGGAGCGGTGGTGTCTTAGTCGTGGGTCTACCCCCCAGAGGCTGTCGAAGAGAAGAGGTGGACAGCATGGGGGCCAAACCACTGCAAAACCCCCGGGCCCCTCACGGGGCCCGAGTACCTAAGAGTGGCTTCGGTCACCCGGGCAAGTACCACATCTCCGAACACAACAACACCGTTCTTTCTACACAGAGAAATGACTCTCCGGCTGTCATTTCTCGATTACTTCTTCCAGCCGGGGACACTGAGAGCAATCCAGGACCCACCAACAAATACATATGTCCAACATGCTCAAAACCTATCACGTTGAGCCGACAGACAAAGGGTTCAGTTCAGTGCAATTCCTGCAAAAACTGGACCCATTACACCTGCACAACACTTGCATCCAGAAAACATTACACAAACACCTGGACCTGCTCCTTATGCTCCTTCCCCCCACCCACCAACCCCTCTTCCAATCCTACTCCTACTTCCTTCACACCTCCACAGCCAAACCCACCAACCCTTCCCACACCATCCAGTCCCCCCAGCTCCTCCCATTCCAACCCATCCTAATCCACCTCAACCCTTACCTCTATCACAACCTCCTCCTACCCCTTCCCCTCCACCCACACCACCTCCCCCCTGTGCTTCAGCAGCCAACACACATTGCACACACAACATAAATATCCTTCAGTTAAACATAGATGGTATAACAACCAAAAAACAAGAACTCACACAATTCATCAAACAACAGAACATACACATTGCCATCTTACAAGAAAGAAAACTACACAGAGCACAGAAAACACCGACATTTCATAACTTCACCACCATTCGACAAGACCGGGCCGACGGCGGTGGTGGTGGATTCATCACCCTGGTACACAAATCCATCAACTTTGCAGATACCAATGCACACACAAAGTCACTTCTCCCCCCACATGACACCAGAACAGAAATACAATCAGTTAAAATACGCACTGGTAACAAATCACACATAACAATCGCTAACACATACATTCCCCCCCAATCGTCCCCCACAGTACCACACAATTACTCCCCACAGATACACCACATCACTAACATACCCAACATCATCCTGGGTGGTGATTTCAACGCCAAGTCGTCGGCCTGGCATGTCAACAACCCTGACACAGACAGAGGGCTGGTACTACAATCCCGGACAGATCATCTTTTCATACTGAACAATCTAGACCAACATACCTATATCCCACACCAACCCATCATCTCCTGACATCACCTTCTGCTCCCCAAACCTCGCCCCCACTACATCATGGAGAGTGGTCAAAACCCTAGGTTCTGATCACCTCCCAATCATCATCACTACCAAAACCAGAATCACCCCAGCTGGCCACAAACACACATACACTAATTATAAGAGAGCCAACTGGGAGGCCTTTGTTACTGAAACAGAACAACTTAACGAAACACTAAACAGTACACCCATCACAAACATCAACACTGCTGTGCACACTTTCAATACAATTATACAAAATGCAGACAAAAGACACATCCCTAGAGGCAACAGAAAGAGACACAACCCCAACTTCACACCAGAAATTCAAGGCCTCATCAGACAACGGGACACACTGCGACACTCCCCAACACCCCATACACTAGACACCGTACAACAAATACAAGAACTCAACACTCAAATAAACAATTAAGTATCAGAACAGCAAACACTAAACTGGAAAAATTACCTCCAAACACTTGACCACAAAACAAACATCAGCAAACTCTACAAAACACTAAACAGCATCACATTTTCCAACAACAACACCACATAATCACACGCTGCCATCATAACAACAGACACTATAGCCTCAAACAAACAACAAGCAAACACTCTCATCAATCATCTCTCACAAGTCAGCCATCTAAACCCCCATCCCGAAGACCAATGTATCATCCGACGTAAGAGACAGTTCCCGACAGACCAAGACTGCGCACCTTTCACTTACAACCAGACGAAGCACATCATTAACAACCTCAAGCACTCATCTGCCTGTGGACCAGACAACAAAGCAACATTCACCTTAAACACTTAATTAGGACCACAAGGCATACAAGCACTCACCAACATATCAAACTACAGCTACTCACACAACACAATACCCAACATCTGGAAGCATGGCAACATCATCACTATCCCTAAACCTAACAAAGACCCCACGTTACCCACCTCACATCGCCCCATCACACCCCTCTGCACCCCTTCTAAAGTCACTGAACGACTGGTACTACAACTAGTCACGCCTCACATTCCCCTAGCCCAGTCACAACATGGCTTTAGGCCATTACACTCCACAAACACCCTTCTTACAGACCTTACACAGAGAGTTTTCGATGGCATGAATTCAGCTAGGCCACCACACAGAACACTCCTAATCACACTAGACATTAGCAAAGCTTTTTATGCCATCCTCCGCCACAACCTCACAAACAAAATACTCATCACAAACATGCACAATAACACAAAAAGATGGCTGTCAATCTACTTAGCAGGCAGATGTGCACACATAATATTTGCAGCTCAGTCTTCAGAAACTTCACAAACGGCGCCCCCCAAGGATCTGTAATGTCTCCTACACTCTTTAACCTATACACTCACAACGTACCCACACCCCACACACCACAGATACACATAGCTTCTTATACAGATGATATAACTCTTACATGTACACACCAAAACACAAACACAGCTGCACACATCATTCAACTTTATCTCAACACACTACACTAATGGTTCACCAGAAACAGGCTCAAAATAGCCCCAACCAAATCTACAGTGAACCCTCTCACAAACTGGACAGCAGAATACAGTCACATCCCACACCTCTCCATAAACAACACTCCCCTACCACACACACACACACACACACACACACACACACACACACACACACAAAATCCTTGGTGTAACATACAATACATCAATGTCATTTAAACAACACATCACAAACATTAAAAATAAAATAACACCAAGACTCAATGCTTTGAGGTCACTTGCCCATACAACATTCGGACACAACAAAGAAACCACCAGCACAGTATGCAAACATTACATACGTTCAGTGATGAATTATGCAAGCCCTGCCTGGGCTTCTAACCTCAATAAAACACACTACAACACTCTACAGACCATACAGAACAAGGCCCTAAAAATATTCACAGGCTGCACAGCTACTACACCCACAGACCACCTACATCAAGAAACCAAAGTCCTCAAAGTCAAGGATCACCTAGACATGAGAGTTACCCAGTTTCTTGCTGCAGCCTCCACAGACCCACAACATCCACTACAGTACATGGCAGCACATCCACCCACACCAAGGAACATCAAAACAATACCCAGCACATGATCACCCGCTGTTCCATTCAGTCACTTAAAGACAACACACAGCTGCATGTACGGCCTCCTGACATCCACCCTTCTGAATCCTATCTTCCTCGTGAGGACAGGGTTCACCTGGCCAGGCTGAGATGTGGGCATCATCCAGCTCTCTTAAGCTACCAGAAGAGGCTGGATGACTCCATCGCTGATGCCTATCCAGGATGCAACACAGCACCCCATACTATTAAGCACGTTATGGAAGACTGCATTGCACACAATCAACTACGCCAACAACACAACATACACTCTTTCAGAGCTCTGTGGGAAAGCCTGGTCTCAGCCATGGCCTTCCCAAGGGACTCGGGGTTGCTCGGCCAGACTGCCTTGGGAACAACTACTACTACTATTACTGTCGCTTCTCAGAAATGACGATGGGCTAAAACAAAAGATTTTGGCTCTGATCGAGGGAGAAAATTACTGAACTGCCCCACACAAGGGTTGAACAAATGTGACAGCTCAACAAAACATATGTGTTAAACCTTTGCAAGAGGTTAAACACGTGTTAAAACCTTGCAAGAGGCTAAACACGTGTTAAATCCTTGCAGGAGGTTAACCACGTGTTAAATCCTTGCAAGAGGTTAATCCCGTGTTAATCACTTACCAAACGGGTTAACCTCACACCGTGGAGGTAAAACGACATGCGTGTTAACCTCACAAGGTACGATCAGGTTAATACCATGTCTTTTTATCCCACACAAAGCTCCTCATTTTGACATTTCTCTTACCTTCCTGACAAATGATGTTATGCATATTGACAGATTACCACAGATACCTGGTATCTTTTAAATGTTACCTCAGAAAAACGTAAAGAATAAGTAACCTACAGCATGTGCCACGTAGCCCCGTGCTGGAGTGGCACGCCTTCACGTGGTGGCACTGATATAACTGGTTCGTTTGACACGCCTTGACATGGTGGCACCGATACAACTGGTTGGTTTCACTGCCGGTTGTTTAAACATCCTTCAGCTCCCTCCCTCTTCCCTGAAAGGAGGATGGTGGACTGAAGGAGGATGGCAGCTTCAGCCTGAAGTCCACCGGGTTGACATTTCAGATGAGGTTGGGTTTGTGCTACTATTACTACTATAACGTACCCACCTCCTCTCCACCAAGTTGCCAGCAAGAGCTAAGTTGCTGCTAAACTCTGCCAATGAGCATGTTACTTTGGGTGCAGTATTCAGGTGCCTTACCGATAGCTTAGCTTAGCTGGATTAGGATAGCTTAGCTTACAAATGAGCCGGAGTTTTGGTCTGTTAGGTATTGGGGCTTTGAAGGTGGGCTGGGGTGGCAATCTTAGCTGGTTAAAAGTATGGCGGGTTTGGGGGGCGATGCACTCACTCTGTTAAAAAATAATGGGTTTAACATGTGTTTAAAAATGGGTTTTAGTGTCCCTACCTGCCAACCCATTAAAGGTTTATTATGTATTATACCCTAGCATATCAATAAACCTTTTAAAGTTTTAGAATCTAATAAACCTTTCAAAGTTTTAGAATCTAATAAGCCTTTCATAGGTTGACAGTCTAAACCTTTTTCAAACCTTTCCATGTAGTATTTGGTAAACCCTTTGTTAACTCTATATCACTTTGAAATTAATAAATAATACACCTTGCAAAGGTTTAGAATCTAATAAGCCTTTCATAGGTTGAGAATCTAAACCTTTTTTTTAAACCTTTCCATGTAGCACTTGGTAAATCCTTTGTTAACCCTATATCACTTTGAAATTAATAAACCTTTTATTAACCATCCCCTCAGAGGCAATATTTGTAGTTCACCTGGTAGCAGGCTAAAGGATCAGTTTTAAAAACACACAAAGACAGTCTTGCATTTAGTGAATGAATTAACAGAACTGGAAAATTCCACTTCATTCTTTCCAAGACTCATGCATCCTTTCTGACATTCAGAAATGTCCCCCAATTAAAAAATAAATTAAAAATGGCACACACACACACACACACACACACACACACACACACACACACACACACACACACACACACACACACACACACACACACACACACACATTACAGTTACAAAACCAAACATAAATCATCTCCATCAAAAACAAAAGTACTAATTATAGTGTAACGTACTTGTACAGTTCTTCTTTTGCCTGACGCCTTGTTCCCTTTTAGGGTAGACAAGAAAAAATTCCTCCAACCTGCTCTGCCTCCTGTCATCACAAAACCTTCCCTCCAAACCCACACCACTCTTATACTTCTCCACCCCATCCCTCCACCTCAGCCTCTGCCTACACTACAGTACAATAATTGGACACATGAAATTGAACGAATTTTCAACTGGAAGAGACATCTTTAAGTTCTCTCATACTAAACACACCTCATTTAATGACATCTGCCTCTCACTCTCCTAAATGATACAATACTACCCAATAGGCATAAAACAATGCTTCTATTCCACTGGTGAAAGTCGATGTCTTCTTTCTTTACAAGGGCTCACCTATACTATAACGTGATAGACAGTCCTTTGTACAGTCAAGACCGGTGTTGGAGACTTGATGTTCTGAAAGAAATATATACAGTCAATCAATCAATTAATATTGTTCGCCTCGTTCCCTCCTGGGAGCTAGAAGCGCCTTCAGGCTTTGTCCCCACACACCTGTCTTGCTCTCTCCATCACTCTTCTTCCTTTCCCTTCTCTTGCACTGACCAACTGCTCCACTCTCTTCTCCCACGCTGCAGTTAGGAGAGGTTAGGAAGGGTGAGGTTTGGTTGGTTGGGTTAGGGTAGGTGTGGTTGGTTGGATTAGGGTAGGTTTGGTTGGTTGGGTTAGGGTAGGTGTGGTTGGTTGGGTTAGGGTAGGTTTGGTTGGTTGGGTTAGGGAAGGTTTGGTTGGTTGGGTTAGGGTAGGTTTGGTTGGTTGGGTTAGGGTAGGTTTGGTTGGTTGGGTTAGGGTAGGTTTGGTTGGTTGGGTTAGGGAAGGTTTGGTTGGTTGGATTAGGGTAGGTTTGGTTGGTTGGGTTAGGGTTGGTTTGGTTGGTTGGGTTAGGGTAGGTTTGGTTGGCTGGGTTAGGGTAGGTTTGGTTGGTTGGGTTAGGGTAGGTTTGGTTGGCTGGGTTAGGGTAGGTTTGGTTGGTTAGGTTAGGGTAGGTTTGGTTGGCTGGGTTAGGGTAGGTTTGGTTGGCTGGGTTAGGGTAGGTTTGGTTGGTTAGGTTAGGGTAGGTTTGGTTGATTGGGTTAGGGTAGGTTTGGTTGGTTGGGTTAGGGTAGGTTTGGTTGGGTGGGTTAGGGTAGGTTTGGTTGGGTGGGTTAGGGTAGGTTTGGTTGGGTGGGTTAGGGTAGGTTTGGTTGGGTGGGTTAGGGTAGGTTTGGTTGGGTGGGATAGGATAGGTTTGGTTGGGTGGGTTTGGATAGGTTTGGTTGGGTGGGTTAGGATAGGTTTGGTTGGGTGGGTTAGGATAGGTTTGGTTGGGTGGGTTAGGATAGGTTTGGTTGGGTGGGTTTGGATAGGTTTGGTTGGGTGGGTTAGGATAGGTTTGGTTGGGTGGGTTAGGATAGGTTTGGTTAGATGGTCAGGCTTGCCATATCTCTGACTGGATTGTTGATTTATTTAGTGATACAGCTGTGTACATGTGAGTATGATGCAGTGTGGCGTGCAGTGGCAGAGATGGTCACAACACAAGGTGGCGGTGCGTCTTGGCTGGCTCTTAAGTAACCCTAAATAGGTCCTTTTTGTGTCATTCACGTCTTGAAGAATAAGTATGAATAACATGAATACATCGACGGGGAAGTACGCTTTTGATGGTTTTCTCTTCCTGTGAACCAAATAGAGAGAGTGAGTGGCAGGGAAGGATGAGAGGGGAGTGCGTGTGGAGCATGAGTGGGTGATGGGAATGAGAGGGGAAGTGAGTGGGTGATGAGAATGAGAAGGGAAGCGAGTGGGTGATGAGGATGAGAAGGAAAGTGAGTGGGTGAATAGAATGAAAGGGGAAGTGAGTGGGTGATGAGAATGAGAGGGGAAGTGTGTGGGTGTTGATGAGAGGGGAAGTGAATGTGATGAGAATGAGAGGGGATTTGAGTGGGTGATGAGGATGAGAGGGGAAGTGAGTGGGTGATGAGAATGAGAGGAGGAGTGAGTGTGTGATGAGGATGAGAGGGGGAGTGAGTGGGTGATGAGAATGACAAGGTAAGTCAGTGGATGATGATGAGAGGTGAAGTGAGTTGCTGGGAAAAATGAGAGGGAAATGAGTGGAAGACGTGAGTGTGTGCATGTGGAGCAAATATTCTAAGGTTGTTTGTTTGTTCGTTTTCTCTGTTGATAATTGTTAGGTTTGTACCAGGCGGCCTTCACAAACACACACACACACACACACACACACACACACACACACACACACACACACACACACACACACACACACACACACACACACACACACACACACACACACACACACACACACACACACACACACACACACACACACGTGCTAACAACCTTTAATAGCTTGGCAATAAAGTGAAGGATCATAATGTGTACTGCCTTCATTCATTACTTTTTCATTTTACATTCATCTAGTGTGCCATTTCCTCCCCTCTTGCATTCACTCTCATTCACTCATTCATCCTCGGCTCTGTTTCTCTTCCTGCCCTCCACTTTCTTCTTATTCGCCATTCATTTTTCTGTCATATAGGATTTCTTTTATTTAAACATTAATTTATTCATTTTATTATTATTATTATTATTATTATTATTATTATTATTATTATTTTTATTATCTTTTCATTTCTCGAGTGCTAGTTTTCACTGAATAATATTTTCATCTTCCATTCATCGAGTTCTTTCTTATCACATTCATTCGTTCATTCATTCATTCATTTTTTCACTCGGTCATTTATTAATTTATTTGTTAGGATTTCGATTTGAATACACTCGTTATTCCATTTTGTCAGCCATACATTATTCACCTGTGCGTTATTTTATTCTGTTTGGCTTCCAGTCTCCTCATTCATCATTTCCACACTTCATTCACCCAGTAAATTCATCTCTATTTCATCATTCATTTTTTATTAACTCCTTCTTTCCTTCCTTCATTTATTCATATTGAGTAACTCCCTCCTTCACTCCTTCCTTCATTTATTCATATTAACTCCCTGTTTCATTTCTTCCTTCATTTATTCATATTGAGTAATTCCCTCCTTCACTCCTTCCTTCATTTATTCATACTAAGTAACTCCCTCCTTCACTCCTTCCTTCACCCCTTCCTTCATTTATTCATATTCAGTAACTCTCTCCTTCACTCCTTCCATCATTTATTCATATTCGGTAACTCCCTCCTTCACTCCTTCCTTCATTTATTCATATTCGGTAACTCCCTACTTCACTCCTTCCTTCATTTATTCATTATTATACAGTGTCGTTTCCATGCATTCACTGTGCCACATCTCCTCATTCACTATTCATCTCCTCTCCATTATACCTCACCGCATTTCATTGTTCTCTTTCTCACGTCATTCATTGTGGGAGAGAGGCCCTTGTGGGTGTGATGGGGGTAGTTGGGGAGTGGTGGAGTAATTTGAGAGAGAGAGAGAGAGAGAGAGCGATAACACCTGGCCCACCTGGTCATTGTCAAGATGCCAATTAAACCCACATTCACTAACAACCAAACAGCATATTTAGAGACACACTGATGGCTTGAGGTTAATTAGAGGAGGGGATGTGTATAGAGCTACCACAATCACCACCACAATCACCACAATCGCTGCAGTCACTATCACAATCACCACAACGATCACTACCACAATTACCTCCACAATCGCTGCAGTCACTACCACAATCACCACCACAATAGCTACAGTCACTACCACAATCACCACCACAATCGCTACAAACACTACCACGCTCATTGCTACTTTCAGTCACTGCCACAATTACCGCCACAATCACATCACCATCACAGTCACTATCACAGTCACTGTTGCACTCACCATCACAATCACTACACAATCACCATCACAATTGCTACCTTAATCACCGCTACAGTCACTACCACAGTCAGTGCTACAATCACATCCACAATCACTGCCACAATTTGTACCAGTCTGCCACAGTCACTGCCACAACACTGCCACACTCACAACCACAATGACTACACAACACCGCCACAATCACTACCACAATCACTGCCACAATCACCACCACAGACACCACCACAATCACTGCCACAATCGCTATCAGCTGTCACAGTGGCCACTACACTCACCACCACAATCACCACCACAATCAGTAGTGTGGTGGTGTGGTTGCGATCTGGTTGAGTGATTGCGGTAGCTATGATTGTACTGTGGTTGTGGTGTGGTGGTGTGATTGTGGTGGTTATTAATGAATGTAGTGATTGTAGTGGTATTAATTATGACTGATTTGATACTGAGAGAGAGAGAGAGAGAGAGAGAGAGAGAGAGAGAGAGAGAGAGAGAATGTAAGCATAAGCCGTCTTCTATTGCTCATATTGTGACACCTTTAAGACCCGCCTTTGTTCTGTAATGGAATTCTCAGCTTCCTCTCCCCCTCCTCGCTCTCTCTCTCTCACTCATAATTTATGGTAGTCCTTACTAAGGAGACGGTTCATAGCCGCCGTGGTCAGTTACTGCATCCCTATGTGGCCGTAAAGGACGAGGGCCTGCCCGGCTTTGTCACCGTGGATTAGATAGGCGGCAGAATCAAATCTCTCTCAATTACAGCCTCCTGGCAAGGCAAGCTGTTCCTATCTAACATCTGTCAGTGAAGGTGTCCCATACTGTTGTATCGCACTGTTAAAGTTTAAAGTTTTACATATCGTTAATGAACATAGTCATGTGTGCCGCGGTTCGACAACGTTCTGGCAAATCAGGTGTTAACTGTGGCAGACTATGTTTACAAGGGCCAGATACTTCAGTCAAGGGTACATAACATATAGAAAAAAAAAGGCACCTTTGACAACCACTCCCATCCTTGAAGTATTCTAACGGGAAAGAAAAAACACTTATTTAGAAAATCTCTGAGCGTTCCACTCTGGCTAAAACTTAGTCAGGGTGGAGAACTACCACTGTGCACGATTTCGTTTTCCAAAGAAAAAAATAAAGTATGTACCAGGGCACCGGTATGTGCTTATATATATACAGTATATATATATATATATATATATATATATATATATATATATATATATATATATATATATATATATATATATACTGTATATGATGGTGTATAGGAGAGAAGGGGACCGTGAATAACATGGAAGGATGGAGTAGAGAGGTACAGTATATGGGAGATGGGGGTGTAAGTTTGGGGGTGGGCAACGAAATATCAGGAGGCAGCGCGACATGAAGGTGATTTTTTTTTTTTTTTGGCTACCCCTTACGGGATTAAGGCTTCTGGCTGTAGGCAGATACACAGATATAAATACTCATATGCAATATATTCTGACTGTCGTTGTTACTTATCCTATACTGTTGTTAAATGGATAGCTAAATAAAAATACAAAGTAAAAATCTGTACCAACCCATTCATCAGGAATGGTTTATCCTAAACTGAACACAATCACTTGGCACCAGCAGGAGTAAAGCTATTGACGCCATCGCTGTGTAGATACTATGGAGGACATCCAAAAAGAAATTTATGATCGAGGCTATGAGTCGGAGATAATTATATGTAAGGAACAATGGGGGAGAGATACTAGTAGAATGGATGTGGAAGATGTGCAGATTGGCCTGGGAGGAAGGTAGAGTCCCGGAGGATTGGAAGTCAGGTATAATTATTCCCTTGTACAAAGGAAAATGGGACAAAGAAGTGTGTGGTAATCATAGGGGCATTTGTCTTCTTAGTATAATAGGAAAAGTGTATGGTAGGATACTTTTTGACAGAGTTAGAGAAAGAACAGAGGAATTAGTTGGAGAAAAACAGGGAGGCTTTAGGAAGGGAAGAGGTTGTGTAGATCAGATATTCATTCTTAGATCTTTAGTGGAAAAGTTTCTAGAGAAGGGAAAGAAGTTGTATGCGGCTTTCATGGATTTGGAGAAAGCATATGACAGGGTGGATAGAAAAGGATTGTGGAAAGTATTAAGAATATATGGAGTAGATGGGAAGTTATTGAATGCTGTGAAGAGTATGTATGATGGTGCGAAGGCTGCAGTGCGTGTGGATGGTGAACAAAGTGAATTTTTCTCTTTGAAGGTTGGGTTGAAACAAGGATGTGTCATGTCTCCATGGTTGTTCAATCTGTATATGGATGGGGTAATAAAAGAGGTACAAGGTACGGTAGTGGATGTTGGAGTGGCCCTGGTGAGAGAGGATAGTGTTTGGAAACTCCCTGTACTGTTGTTTGCAGATGATACTGTGTTGTTGAGTGAAGACGAAGAGGAGCTGCAAGGCTTGGTGGATGAGTTTGGGAGAGTGTGTAAGAAACGGAATCTACAGGTGAATGTAGGGAAGAGTAAAGTGGTGGTCTTTGATAGAGGTGAAGTCAGTGAATGTACAGCGAGGTTGGATGGTGAGGAACTGGAAAATGTGAGTACGTTTAAGTACTTGGGTAGTGTGATGAGTAAGGATGGAGGTCTGGAGGGTGAAGTGCTTGAAAGGGTACAGCAGGGAAGAAAGGGTGCTGGTTCCTTGAAAGCAGTGATAAGAAACAGGGAAGTGAGCATGGAAGTGAAAAAGTTACTACATGACAGTATTGTGATACCAACTCTAACTTACGGAAGTGAAGCTTGGACGTTGTTGGAAGGACACAGGTCAAGAGTGAGAGCCGTGGAAATGAGTTATTTAAGAGGAGCTTGTGGAGTCACATGGAAACAGGCTGACGAATGAGAATATAAATGAGCGTTGTGGTGTGGATGTGGATGTGATAGGAAGCGTTATGAGGAACACACTGAGGTGGTTTGGCCATGTGGAGATGATGGAGGGTGAGAGACTGACGAAGAGAGTGTATGTGAGTGAGGTGGAGGGGAGAAGAGGGAGGGGGAGGCCGAGGATGAGATAGAGGGATGGGGTGGAGAGGTATATGAGAGAGGGGAGTGTGAGTTGGGAGCAGGGCAGTGAAATGGCGGGGGACAGGGCGACGTGGAGGCGATTTGTTTGTGACCACCCCAAACGGGATTGAGGCGTCTGGCAATAGATAGATAGACAGAACAATGTAATGAAATATTTCACTACAGATAATCCAACCAAAACTATGTAAGTGGGCGGACATAGGCTCATTTTCATATTTAGTGCCCGGAAAATACTGAATGTAAAAATTAAGTGATCTTTGCTACCGTCTTTCATATGGGGAACCACACACACACACACCACACACACACACACACACACACACACACACACACACACACACACACACACACACACACACACACAAAGGAATGTGATTAATTATGGCAATATATGTACACATACACATACTGTTCATCAGATATGTATACTTAAACATAAGAGTCATGTTTATGTAAAAAATGTATTAAAATTCATTAATACGTCATTGTTATTTCCCCAAGTGTGGTTGCAGATCATAGAATACATTTTTCCCATTCCCTTACTGCCAAAAGATTTACAGCCACCACCCCGACCAAACAAGACAAAATATTACAAGTTTCACGTTTATACTAAATATAGAAAATCGTGACCAAATAAAGTGGTTGGTATGGTGTGGTGTGGTATGTAAACCGAAACACAATAAAGCTGTGTTGTGCAGAGTACATCACCAGCTGTAAGGTCTGCAGTGCCAGGGCTCACTGAGACTTTGTTTGGCTGCTGTGGTAAAATGGAATCCAACAAACTTTTCCGTTTACAGCACTGAAACAAACCTGTGATATTTTGCTGTATGGTGGTGGTGAAGCCTGGCCGGTTCTTTCTATATTTAAGTCGTGATAACATTACTCTGAACTCTGACGGAGCTGTTACAACACAGTACAATACTAGCGGTTTAATTTACCACTGTGTAACAAAGTGCCTGGATTTCTTTTATTATAAGCCAACCCGTTTTGAATTACAACCCAGTAATATTTTGGTTGTCTGTTTTTCGGTATGCATTTTATCTTTTTTTTTTTTTTTTCAGGGAAAAATTTATGGCAACATGTCTGCCTCTGTGAATTTGGCTTCGTTGGGCTGACTGGGAGTTACCCTAAAAGTTGTCCGTTTGCTGGCTCCATACTGGGTCCTAATTATCCCATGTGTGTGTGTGTGTGTGTGTGTGTGTGTGTGTGTGTGTGTGTGTGTGTGTGTGGAGTGAGATGCAAGGAAGAAGACCCAAAAGCTGGAACTCTTAAACCTGTTCCTGCCGGAGAAACTTGAGAAAAGAAGTAAATCTCATGATAGGCTCACTTCTAGAGATCTGAACACATTGACCTTAAAAGATTGGAGTTCGTAAGCTGAAGGAAATGCAGACTGACGGAGAGAGTTCTAGACCTGACCTGTTGTAAGAATGAAGAACTGAGACCATCGGTTAACTCTTGCACTGGAAAATCAGACAGGAGAGAGAGGTGAGAGTGGGCTGGCAGAGAAGTGCAACTCTGTAATGGAGGAGAGATGCAAGTAGCCAGTTCAAGAGAGCAGTGACCATTGAAATACTAACAGTAGACGGAAAAAGATGCAACACTGCGGCGACGGGAGAGGAGACAATAAAAGGAAGGGAGTTAATGAGACGAAAAGCCTTTGATCCCATTTTAGAAGAACTGTGTTTGGTGAGCCCTCTCCTCCCACACACCAGAGAGCTGTACCCCACACACAGGCTAATAAAATCCTTGATCAGTATTTATGTGTATTGTGCCTTTCCATATATAAAAGTTATTTACAGAGAGAAGTCAAAGATTCTTAGTCTTATGAATCCCTTCTTTTCGTTGATTTTTCTTTTCCTCTACCCAAACCGTCGTCTTAATCTTTGTTCTTACAGGGAACACATTTCTTCGGAGCCAATGTCCTCATGTCGTGCTCAGTATAATGAGCACCCATCACCCTCACACTCTCATCCCTCTTTTTGAGTAGTATACAGGAATTCTTTAATTTTTTAATGTCCATAACCGTACAGGAAGGCATTTCACTTGGGGGACAGAAAGAGTTTGCCCTGAAAACAGCCGAAGTTGCCCTGATGTAGCCTACAAATGTTGCCTACAAACTAGTACTATTAAATATGCATGGTACACTAATATACAGTATGATTATATGTAAATTAATTCATACGTAAGCAATTTATATGCTTCAATTTCTTATCTTCGAATTTGTATTCCCATGAAAAGTGATAGTGAGTAATGAACATTCATTAAAACAAATCAAAAACATTTATTTTTCTTGTACCCTCACACATAAAGGAGTATATCTTCTCAATGGGAGGATAGGAATAGCTTTAACCAAAATTACTTTTAAAGACACCAGTGCACCATCACAAGCAATTGCCCTGAAAAATCAGATTTTGGCCTGAAAAAGACATTTTCCTTGTCCTGTTGGGGAGGAGGGGAGCTGCCGCCCTACCAGACCCCCGCCTCGTACGCCTATGCTCATATCCACAGTTAGTTATCTCTGTGCAACTCTTTTTCAGGTTACTTTTTCACCTACTAGTATCCAGCCGCCTCTGAGTGTATTCATACATATGACCTTTTCTATAACAACGTTACTTATTTTTATTAATACATATGCTTAAAAGCCACAGTACCACATTCGAGATGCAGTGGTGTTAGGTTAGGCTTCCAAAGTATAAAAATTTTACTCGTTAATTATTAGTCAAACTCTTTGATGTCATTTCGTGAGCGAAAATCTTTCAAGGGTTTGGTCATACATAAAAAAAATGAATGAATAAATTCTGGCAAAAAATACAAATGGTATCCCATCCATGGAATACTAAGTAAAAGAAGCTGGACTTACACGTCTGTCACCCTCATATCCAAGGATGTAGTTTCTTTGGCCTACTCTTAGCAGACGCTCTTGAGCTTTTTCGTACTAGCTTATATCTGGACCATTAATATGTTCCTGAATGTTCTGTATACAATATATACAGTATCGGTAAATAAATCATATAAATAACATAAAATGAAAACTCTACCTGTCGCTCTTCTTCCAGCCTTGCATTAGGGTCAGGGTGAGGCAGCAATAATCGTCCGATATTCTATTAATGCTGCTAATGGCCCATACACGATTTGGGATTGAAGATCTCTCGACACCACTTCCTCAGCAATTTATCCGTCCATTCACCTCCTTTATCCTAAGGTATGATATTGATGAAAACTGTAATGATATTTGAAAGGCATATAAACATACAGCTGAACATGAAGGTGCAATATACTAAACAGACAGACAGATACGAGGTGCAGCAAAGCATACTGCTCACTGTCGGCACCACAGTTCTTGATGGAAGGGATTGCACAGTGATCCCTCACTGCAGAGCTCTGACTGCTGCTGCTGATGATCTTGAGACAACTGCGTTAAGAGGATTGAAGAGAGAGAGAGAGAGAGAGAGAGAGGGAGAGAGAGAGAGAGGGAGAGAGAGAGAGAGAGAGAGAGAGAGAGAATATTACTTGCCCATTCACCACATTCATGTTGTCATATGTCCAACATTCTAACAACATACTAATGCACGAAAAGTGCATGGAGGTCCCTAAGACCTCCAGGCAGCCACCCTGTCCCTTCAGAAATGAATATAAATGGGTGAACTAAAAAATAAAATAATTTAAAAAATTCCATTGTTAAGTTTCTGGCCCATACAGTCTGTTCAACTCCAGCCTGAACAAACTGTGCGTCATCGACATGCGGAATTTCGAAACGAAATTCATGACAAAACATACTCCATCAAATTAAGCAGTAATTGTTATCTCTATACATAATAATAATAATAATAATAATAATAATAATAATAATAATAATAATAATAAAAATAATAATAATAGAATAATAATAAGTAGATAATGGCTAGTGAGCACAACCTTTATATTACTTTCCAAATTGTTTACATATTGCACAAGACGGCCCCGCAGGGCCCGGTTGCTTGCCTGCGGTTGATGGGTCTTCTCGGCCAGATAGACAGGATACTCAACAACAAGCATATACTGAAAATTATTAGAGGATAGTTGGGTGTAAGTAACTCTTTCTCACTGGCTGTGCTGATTCCCCCCAAAAAAAAAAAAATAAATAAAAAATAAATAAATAAATAAAATAAAATTACACCAAAGTAAGTCAACCGCCTGGTTATTCTTACGACACAGCACTGATCCAGCACCACCGTTTCTTTCAGTAACAACCATCTTCAATGGTTAAATAAAATCTGGTGCTGGTAATTATGGCTGGTATTGTTATGTGAGCTTAATATTACAAAAAGCTTTCTCACACTGCTCATTCGACTCTTTTTTATATTTTTAGATAATTAAAAAATGCTACATCAGACTAATTTACAGTAACATACAGATGCAATCAAACAACCATCACATCCAAATATTTAATTCCTACATTCTAGTTTTACCTCTAGGAAATATACAAAGATTAAGTTTTACAATGAGGTGAAGTGTCTTTTCGTATCCCAGTTGCTTGTTACCATAAAAGAAAATTTGCACCCGAACGTGGAAAAACTTGCAGGGTTAGGAACTAAATTTGCACAGGACAGTCTTTTCAACAGTGTATCCAATGTTCCTTGGTCAATGTTCTCATTAATAACTTCTCATATCCATCACCACAACATTATACCAATGCCACCTGTTCGAGTTCTCCTTCCCAACAAGTAATGAAGCTCTTTTCATCCAGCTTTCTCATCCTCTCCCACTAATTATCCTAGGCTTGATCTCACCTCTTCAGCCTTCGTCTCACCCTCTCATCACCTCCTTTTCATTCCCTGATTATCCTCTTGTCTCCTTTTAATTATTTTCTCTTCTCCTCGTTCCTTGAATAATCTTTTTGGCAATACACTATCATCGCCTTCATTATCTTCTGCGTCTTACTAGACATAGCCTACTTCACGATGAGGCGGAGATTAAGTAAATACTGCAAGCGTAAAACAATACTTGGCAGCTTGGTTTATTTCATGTATTCGCTTGTGGGATAACTCAGGTTATTCCCAGATGGATGGGGCTAAAAGGAATTCCTAAATATTCCCAACTTTATATTTTTATCCCATTCACTGCCCTATTCGTACACAAAGGTCGAACCACTGTGAGTGTAATAACTTTCCTCTCTGGTAATTTCTTCCCTTTTGTAACATTTTGCACAGTCCTTTATGATTATGACAATACAGTATTTGTATGCTCTGAGATGTACACGACTGCAATTAAATAAACATGAAACGGGCAGAGACCAGAAAAAATGGTGGCTAACATGCATGTCGGTTAACAGAACACAGCAAAAGTCGACAGGAAGTAGAATTGTTCTAATAGTTACATTGCGTGCATCAGCCTGAATGTGGATAACATTAGTCGCTTATTCCTCTCTCTCTCTCTCTCTCTCTCTCTCTCTCTCGTCGCCATCATCATCATCATCATCATCATCATCCAGCATCCACCATTATGCACAGGTCAGTATCTACTACAAGGAAAAATTAAACCACAAAGCAAGAAAAACTACCATAAGAGTACCTAATGAAATGGACCACATTCCAGTCACTCGCCGTTCAAAACCTGGAAGCGCTCAGAAAAAAATAAGCCATTTATATCTGAAGAGAAAAACATAGGTGGAGGCGCTTACCATCCACTCACTCGATGTAGTGCTGCTCTTGGGTGTCTGCCCTTTCCTCTCCATCCTTCTTTCCTTCCATTCTCTTCTGTCTTTCTTTCCTTCATTCTTTCCTTGTCCTTCTGCCTAAGGATGACTTTACACTCCCTCTTCCGTCTTTCTTTCCCTCATTCTTTCCTTTTCCTTCAGCCTATAGGTGACTCTACACTGAGTGACGAGCCAAATGGTTTCCTGTACACCAGGAAATCATTTACTACGCTGGGTGGAAACCATATAAACAAATTTTGGCGCCTGGTGGCTTATTGGGTAATTATTGCGCTCCAATCGGATTGAGCCGGTGAAGGTTTATATCCAAGGGATGGTTGGGGTTGATTGCTCATATAATGCCACTCAGGGATGAATGAGGCTGGTCACTCTCATCGTAAATGTCGGGACCAACTGCCTAGCCCCGGGATCCTACGCTCATGGGGCAATGTAGGATTGGATGATGGATGGATGGATGGAAAAACATAAACCCCACAGGGACATCCGCACAGCCAGTGATATATAAATCCACACACTAAAATTTACATAATTATTCAGCCTAGAAGAAAATCTTACAATTGATATCCCTTAAATCTCAGTAAATGTTCCTTCGTATGCATTTTCCTAATTCGGCTCCATTTTTTCTATCTACTGGTTCATAAATTTACTGCTACTTATTATTTTTACATATTCATGAATCGAAACTTTTTACTCCACCCAACTGAATTGTACTGTGTTTTGATCTACCATTTCGGATGCTATATCCAGGTTGGAGCCGGTGGTTGAGGGTATTCTGAGGGATGAACAGGCTGGTTTTAGAAAGGGACGTGGTTGCAATGATCAGATCTTTATAGTTAGGCATTTGATGCAGCAAGTTAATGAAATGAGAGTACCGTTAAGTCTTTGTTTTGTTGATTATGAAAAGGCTTTTGATAGTGTTTCGAGAGAGACTATGGGGAAGATCATGAGACATTATGGAATACCAGAGGAGTTTGTGAGGGTCATTATGAACATGCATGAGGACACATTTTGTAAAGTGATGGTTGATGGTTGTCTTAGTGATTCGTTTGAAGTCAAGTCCGGAGTAATTCAAGGTGGTGTTCTATCGCCTTTACTATTTATATTGGTCATTGATTACATTATGAAACGCGTTGGAACAGAAACCGGTGCAGGTATACTTTGGGGAGAGAACAGGAAACTTTTGGATTTAGATTATGCGGATGATATAGTTTTGATTTGTGATGGGCCAGAAGAGATGCAGAGAGTGTTGGACTGTTTGGTGAGTGAAGGTCGCAAGGTGGGTTTGGTTATTAATTGTGGAAAAACTGAAATAATCAATATGAATATGGAAAATGCGCAGGAATGTGTAATTGAAGGTATGGTTGTAAAGCAAGTTGATAGGTTTAAATATTTAGGTACTTATTTAGCCAAGGATGGTTCTTTGAACTTTGAATTCCAGGAAAGGTTAAAGAAGGCTAATCAGGCAATGGGAATGCTTAAAAATATTTGGAATAATAACAATTTCTCTGTGCATACAAAAATCAAAATTTATAAGGTAATGGTTAGGAGTATCTTAATTTATGGACACGAGTCTTGGTACAGCACAGTGACTATGGAAAATAAATTCTTGGTGTTTGAAAATAAAGCACTTAGAAGAATATTAGGAGTTAAGTGGTGGGAAAGGATACCAAATAGTAGAATTAGAGAAATAACGGGAGTGCAGCCGATCGATGAATATGTTAGATTCTCACGATGGAAGTGGCTAGGACATGTGTATAGGAGACAGGGAATAGTACGAGGTACACCAGGGTGGGTGGCACTTGGTAGGAGAGGTAGAGGAAGGCCAAAAGAGACGTGGGTGAGGACAATGAGACGGGAAGCTGGAGATGAGTGTTGGGGAGATCTTGAGGAGTTAGCACAAGATAGGATGTGGTGGTGTGAGTTCATCGAGGCCCTATGCATCCCCGAGGGTGCCACAGGAAATGATTGATTGATTGATTGATATCCAGGACTCACGAAAGACTTTCCCTCCTCTCTGCTTCTCACAGACCATCATTAAATATCTCTGTTTACAGTTGCACAACACTGTCATTCATTCTGTGATCTTTTGCCCTTTACTACTTTTAAAAGGTTTTCTCTCATGGTGATAGTGCCCCTAGGTCTCTGCTGGAGGGAAACAAGAAGTGGTGATTATACGAGAGAGAGAGAGAGAGAGAGAGAGAGAGAGAGAGAGAGAGAGAGAGAGAGAGAGAGAACAGGAAGAATTTCAGACTTGACGACGTCGCAGAAGTGATGATGATTGCAGTGAGAATGGAGCCTGTTTTGGTAGTAATAGTGGCGAAAGAGCGCGTCTACGTTTATGTGGGAGATGGCGAATAAATGCAAGAAGTGCATCATAATCATGAAGAACTAACAAACAATGAGGTATTGGGTTTTAAAGTGCAATATATCCGCTGTTGCCAATAGTAATAATACCTGTACACGCCTGGGATTCCAAAATAATATAACTAGATGAACTATGTTTGACAGCTCAGCAACAGTGGGTTAGCTTTGGACAATTTTCAGACACGAGACAATGTAATGTCACATGCACATTCATCACCATCATCATCGCCACCATCACCACCACCACACCATCATCATCATCATTATCATCAACCAATCTGCTACTATTTTGCCTAAGAGGTGCAGTACCCACAAATATAATATATAATGAACACATAATCTCAGAAAAATAACCATCGGTTTTCCCATTGAGATGGGAATTCGACCATTCATATATCATTCGAACGGACCAAATTCACAAACAAGTAATTAGGTAGAAAGAGAGGCAAACGAGATCAGAGAAAAATAAACTAAACTCCTACACTACGAGAAGGTATTGCTTTCTCTCTCTTACTCTGTTTATATACGCTCGCACTAAAATCTCCATAATATACAAATACGAATGTAAAAAGCCGACAGTCCGTATCCCTTAGATCCCAGTAAAAGTCCCATGGTATTCGTTTTCTTTTCGTGTGATTTTGCTCTTATATTTCCGTCTGACTCTGCTCTTGCTGTATATTTCTCTGTACCGTCTTCGATGACCTTTTCTTTTCGTCTGTATATCTGCTGTGCTTTGCGATACACATTAGGTAGGATGTCACTCTAATTCATTTTATCCATTAATCCTTTGGGGTCGTGTTCTTGTTGGCTAATATATCTGCACACCTCTTCCTCAGCACTTTATTATACCCAACAGAACTCTGGTATGTTACTAATGCAGATCATATCGATTTCATAAGAGGTAGATTACACAGAGAACAATAGTATGCATAAAACTGTAAATCCAGTAAATGACAAGTGAAAAAAAAAATCTTCTGCCAAAGAGAATACAACTTTTTTGTCACTTGTGTTATACATATATTAATACTAGACTCCGTTAATTGTGTGTGTGTGTGTGTGTGTGTGTGTGTGTGTGAGAGAGAGAGAGAGAGAGAGAGGGGGGGGGAGAGAGTAAAAAAATAAAGCTAGCCTTTGACATTAGTCAAAATGGTACAAAAAAGGATAACTGGAATGGCATCCACTGGAATTAGTTTACTGACCAGGAACTTGCTTGATTAGATATTGCCGATTATTTCTGGACGGTCATTACAGTAGTGTCACTTATTAGCTTCCCTTTCTCTCTTTATTGCCAAGATATGATGATGCTTAATCGGAAACTCTTTAATCAATCAAATTATCGGAAGTAGTCAGGATGACTGATATAAGCAGTATCAGTTAAGCCGATCAGATTGCTGGAATTAGGCTACAAGACTGATGTAACCAAAATCAGTAAAGCCGATCAGATTACCGTATTAAGCTAGAAGACTGATATAACCGGAATCAATTACGCCGATCAGATTACCGGAACTAGGCTACAGCTCTGATATAACCAGGATCAGACCACACCGACGTTCCGAAAGAATTACGGAACTGATCACTGGAACCAGATCAGACTGGATGTTAAGTATCGGATCCCGTCACTGACACAAGCCACACTGACGGCCAACAGTCATGGGAATATTGCCTGTAGTTTTATATGGTTTATAACTGCAAAAAGAACGTTGCCAAAATCTCTGACGTGCATCTATAAAATAATCAACTTCTGGTTCACTGAAATAGTCTGTGCAGATATTATAGTAGTTCTGGTTACGGTATAACCAACTCTTTTGTCTTATATCTACATCTTGATCTGTCACACGTATGATATAGTGGTTACATGCCTTCAATGTACGTACTAACCATTGGTCCCGAGTATGTCTTTTGCATATTATTTTTGCTATCTCCTGACGATTTTATTCAGTATAGAGCTGGGGGAGTTAGAGAGCTTTAATAAGTCACTTTCATAAGTACGATAGACTTTTCAATGTGGGTCAGTTAGAGACAGCTATTATTAGTCACTTCAGTAAGTATGATAACTTTTTTATCTTAGGCCAGTAAGAGATTGCCTTAGTATATCACTCAATAATATCTTTTTCCCAAACGTAATAATTGTTTGGAAACAGCAGGAATGAAGGAAAAAAGACGTCACCCGGAGTCAAGGGGTTCTATTATGCAACATCTATTCTGTTAAAGGATATTATTTTTTTATGTCTGGCCAAGCGTGACATAAAATTCGACTGGATCCTGTACCAGCATTTTGCCAGTACTGTCTAAGGATGCTCACTCAATTATGGTTTGTCTAGAATTCTAAAAATATTTTAAATGGGCTACCAACAGACACGCGAATTGTAATGAATCAGATATGCAATATAAGCATGAATACATAGCATACAATGATAAAAGCATACAAACAAGCATTAGCTATATTGATTATTTTTAAAAACTCAGTTGCACGCGTTTTCAAGTTATTGACCTCCGGGTGTGTGAGGACTCATTTTTTAATCCCGCGGACACCACTGGGACACATAGATGACAGTACCCTACCCAGTGTGCTATACAGTACATCCTCATGCAGGCACGGTTACCCAAAACCTAAGATTAGTTTACCGGCCTCATTATCGCTACACGCACCATATGTCTCATTACCTGGGTTTCCACCTGAAGTAACGAATTTCAAGGCGAGAGAGGCATCCTAAAGGGCCATCAGAGCTAATTAGCCTCAAGTGTTTATCTCTCAACCAGGATAATTACCATCACCACCATCAACACGGAGTCACACACGAGCATCAGACGTAAGCCAAGCGAGGGTTGCACCACTGATGCGGCTGGGTTACTCGTATACTGCGCTAAGTTCTTATACATTTCAATATGTTGATGTCTCTTTTATGATACTCTTCTTACTACCAGATGATTACATCCATCATATTTCATGACTTCCTTCAGTGAACGTGGTAGGACTAATATCCACTAACTCCCTCAGGGCGGCCGATGGGATAGTAAGATAGTATGCCTCTTGGATCATTACAGTGCAGTGTCAGCCATCACCTCACCTCACCTCGCCTCCTTCACCCTTTGACTTTCACCCCAGGCAGTCATGGTGATGGATGATACGTCATGCTTCCATGCTTACCTGATTCTCAGTTTCAGTTCTATATACTTCTCCTTTCCCTGCTGTCCTCATTTTCAGCACCAGGTAAGTCGCATTTTCTCTTAACAGGACAAAAGATGTGGCTTGGGAGTAAATAGGCTATGTGTGTCATGTATTATCCTTAATGTTGTATATGTGACGGATTTGTTGCTGCTCTACCATTGTTGTATAGGAAAGTCATTGCAGGCGGCATCCAGTAGTGAGGTTCATATTTGTTATGTGGATGTGAGCAACTACACTGTATAATTCCCGTAGTGCACATCCCTCTCTATTATTATGTTTTCAGTGTCCCTCGTCCATGAAGAGAGTAACTGTAAAGGAAGCCTGGTATGAAAAAGAGGAAAAGATGTGATAGGAAGCAGTCGTAAGAAAAGGGAAAATAAGACTGGTAGGGAACATAAGGATCGAAGTGGCAAGGATAAGAGAAGAACGAAAGATAAGTATAGTATGGTTAAGGCAGGAAGGAAAGAAGGGAAGGAAAAGAGAAGTGGAATCTAAAGAAAGGGTTGGATTGGAGAGGGAACTAGGTGTGGAAAACGATTAAGGACGATGGGAAGGGGAGAGGGGCAGAGTATACAGTAAATTAGGTTCTGTGAGAGATACATATATGTGTCATCTTTCACTATGTCCTAGTTCTTCCCTCTGCCTATCCGGTGAGTTGTAGCAGTCGTAGTACTTATAGCCGTAGGTTCATCGAGTGCGAACCTGGTAGACTCATATGTTCTGTCCTTCTCTCATACAGTCCACCATCCCCCTTTCAGGGGATAGGGATGGAGTTGTGGGATGCTTGTATAACCAGGCAGCGAAGCCAGGCGGTCATATCAGTACCACCACGTGAAGGCGTCCCTCTCCATCTCCCCAATAAGTGTGCAATGACCGACAAACGACTACACTGCCGCTAGCATTTGGGATTCTCATTAAGCTAATTGCATCCATCCACATCACCATTTTACTCCAACGGGCAAAGGTTAACTCTGTGGCCCGGTATTATATTTACTGCTTTATGATTTGTCTTTTATGTTTTTATTTTACCTCACAAATTACGTCGCACAGTCCCTTGTTGTTGTTAATAAACTTACGGTGCTGTTCTGAAGCCTGAACATTATGTTTCCTTGTGAAATAAATATGCACTCTAGTTAACTTTTAAATTACCAAGATGATTCCTCCATTTTCACACTATAATATGGAAACAGCCACAAAACTCAATTTATAAAACTTCACAGAGACTTTGCAATATATATATATATATATATATATATATATATATATATATATATATATATATATATATATATATATATATATATATATATATATATATGTGGCTTAGTGAAAAAAAAAAATGCTTATGGCTGAGGCTCTTCTTTTTTTTTTATGGTGACAAGGTTAGAGATAAACTTAGCTTCATCGGTTTCCTAGCCCAGGTTTATAATAGATATTTCTAACCAAGATAACATTCAACAGCTGCACCTCAGAGAAATGTTGCATCCGACACAATGACAGCGTCCATCCGACCAGTGGTGATCCGTCCAACGACAAGTAAAGAAAAACTAATGAAATTCCACCACGGGGGCCCTGTCAAGGGCAATCCACTTTCTCGAGTGAGATGAATATTTCTACTTGCCGGCCCCCGATGTTGCCCTTTCAGAAAGTGCAGTGATAATGAAATGCTACAAGGATAGGACAACTGCCCTTGAGAGTAAACAGATGCCGATTCATGACTACAGGTAGGAGGTGGCAGTGTGAGAGAAGAATCCTACTCTCTTCACAATTTTTCATAAGTGGGTCATCTGGATAATGACAAAATGCCTCCGTTAGCTTATACTTACTAGTATCTGTTCTTAAAACGTCATTATAATGTTGATTGCTGATTAGTAGGTTAAACATTACGGCAGTTTACTGCACGTACTGAAACGACTAAGGAAGGTGAGGGAGGAAGCGGATATTGTGTGGAGAGGGAAGACAGAGAACACGGGTACGAGCACACAGTAAGGTTAGGAAAGCTAACAGAGTTGGTAGCGAGGAAAAATCTCACTCCACCAGAGCACAGACATGTCACACAGCAACTACTATCACACTTGTCCTGAAAAACAACTCCAGCATGTATTTAGTAAGAACTGTAGTATTATTGCTCATGCTGTACCCTCTACAGATCTGTGACACCGTCAGTATACTGTACATAGGAGGGCTGCTGAGTTGGAAGGAATGGACTTTCTGTCTATACCCAGTGAAATATCTAAAAATGCAAGCAAAACAAAACATGCTGAGGGAACTTCCCAGTACTGCAAGGAGGGATGAAAAGTGTATTAGGAGGTTCATAGGTCTGTTTTGTATTCTTATTGCCGGTATCATCTGGGGTTATTGAGTTTTGCCTCACACAGGTATGCTCAAGTTACAAAGCAGCATTTGTAGGGTCGGCCTGACAGCATTACATTCATTTAGCGCAGATGTGTACCGGGTTCCTTAGGTGACAAAGCTGCACTTGGAGTTTCCGGTGAGGCTATCAGTATCCTGAATCCTACATTTCTGTCTCTCTCTCTGGCCTATCATTGCTTTGTCACTTCTTAGTTCAATGCAATTATGTTGAAAGTAAATCACGCACAGGCAGACTGAAGTGACAAAATTACTCCCTTACATTTTGTGAGCGGCTGTGACAAGAAAAAGATATCTATTGCACTGCTGGTTGTATTGGCTGTGACAAGAAAAAAATATCTATTGCATTGCTGGTTGTATTGCCCTTTTCATTGGAAACACTGGCACTTGCTTCTCCTGATTAGCTTTAATTTTTTTTCTTGTATATAGAAGTAAAGTTTAGAATGAATGAAGCAGGAAAGGTGCTGGGAGGAATGAAAAAGGTGTTTAGATGTCGTTCGCTTAGAATGGATGTAAAGAGAAGGCTGTATGAGGGTGTTGTGGTACCGACTTCGTTATATGGGGCTGAAACATGGAATATGGGTGTAGCAGAGAGGAAAAGTTTGAATGTAATAGAGATGAGGTGTCTGAGGAGTATATGTGGAGTGACGCGTATGGATCAAGTGCGAAATGATGAAGTGCGAAGGAGAACTGGAGTTGTTCGGGAGATGGCTGGTAGAGTTGAGCAGAGGGTGTTGCGATGGTCTGGGCATATGGAGAGAATGGATAATGAGCGATTGGTGAAAAAGATAACTAGATCTGATGTGAGAGGTGTAAGGCTGAGAGGGAGGCCATGAATAGGATGGATGGACAGTGTGAAGAGAGCGCTGGTTGTTAGAGGGGTGTCTGTTGAGCATGGAAGAGTGGCTGTGCGTGACAGAAATAAATGGAGAGAAATTGTGAATGAATAAATGATGACACAGCCCTGAGGGGATATTCTCCCGCATTTGGTCTGATCAGCTAGTCAGGTCAGGTGCGGGTAAGGGGATGGGTCTATTATGATGTGGCAGGGGTAAACCAGCTCTGCTGTCGGGCCCTGATGCGGATGTCACTGATTGCACTGCGCAGTTTACCCTTGTGCGGTGTGGTGCAGTGAGGATCTGTCCCTTCTTCCCTTTGGGGCTAAGATACGAATGAATGTGTTTGAATGGATGTGTAAATGGGGAGTGTGTCGTCCTGACTCGGCTACCTCCCTTTCCTTGGGGGAAGCAGCCTAGGTATATAGATAGATAGATAGATATAGATCTTGCCCATCCAGTTTAAAACGGAGAGAAAAAAAAAAAAAGCAAAGATGCTCTAGATAAAACAGTACCGTCAGGCGGCAATTTCATTTGCCATTGATGGACACACAAACAAGCTTTAGTTAATCAGCTTCAGTGTTACGAGAAGCGAGAGCCAGCACCAACGCCCATTGGAACACAAGTGGGGGATATTATGACTTTGAACGTTTAGATTTTTAATTTCATTCAGGCTCTTATCACCTTTGTCTCTTGGCCACACTAATGAAATGGAGAGAGAGAGAGAGAGAGAGAGAGAGAGAGAGAGAGAGAGAGAGAGTCGGGGGAAGAAGGCAGAAAACGAGACAAACTGCCCGGTAAAACTCGAAGGAAGGGAGGGAGAAGCAGGAGAAAAGGGAAAAGCAGCAGGCGAAGAGAGGAAGTGAAGAGGCAACGGTTTGTGAGGCAAGAGGCAGAGGGGAAGGTGGAGAGCTGGGGACAAGAGAAGGAAGGGACGGAGAAGCAAATATACAAAGAACAAAACAGCCGGTGCAGAAGGGAGGGAGAAAAAAAGAGGTAACATATATCAAATAGACAAGGACTAAGGTTGGGCAAGGAAAAACTGAAAAAAAAGAAGAAAATGGATGATAAAGTAGCTGCCGAAGAAGTTAGGTCGTAAACACTGATAAGGAAGACAAAGGGAGGAGGACACAGCTGGCAAAGAAGAGAAAAGACAAAATTAACAGTATCAAATGACATGGGAGGAGAATGACGGGAAGAAGCAAAGTAGCAAAAAAGAAAAGGAAAAAAAGAAAACGTTAAAAGGTTGGGGGGGGGGATGCAAAATCGACAAATGACTAAAGGAGGCAAGGATAGATGGAGAAAGAGAAAAAAAGTGCAAAATATCTGGCAAAGAAGAGAGAGAGAGAAAAATCAAAGGGAAACTTGGAGTGATGTGGGAGGCAGGCTTGTGGAGGAGAGGAAAAGAGGGAGGAGATACAAATAAAGAAACAGTGAAGCAAAGTAACTGACGAAGAAGGAAGAGAAAGAAAAAAAAAATGTGGTCAATGAAGGAAAGTACATGAAACAATAACCAGCCAATGAAAGTAAAGAAATAAAGAAAACAAAAAGCCGAGAAAAGGTTAAAAAAATGTCCGCACAGTATATTGTAAAAAGATGCAGATTAAAGAGTAAATAACTGACCACGAAAAGACGGGGGGGGGGGGGGGATAAATAGTGCATAATTTTCTGGACGAATAAAGAAACCCCACATACTGTAGGTATATTTACATGCCAATGTACATCGATTACGCTAAGAAGTATAATTATAAACAGACGACAGGCAATAAGACGAAATAGCCGGTAATCTTTCTCTCTTTCCCTCAGTAGCGTGATGGAGGGAATATTCCGTGTGTGCGTCTGGCCATCACATCACTCCCGTCACAGTCATGGCTGGTATTATGTAGTCATGTCTGGGGGGCGGCACGGCTGCTACGATATATAAGCTGTCCTTTTTACATTATTTGTCTGTCGATTGTTTTAGGTGACACGGTTTTCATGAACAGTGGCAAACATATCCAGATTCACGAGACGTGTGTGTGTGTGTGTGTGTGTGTGTGTGTGTGTGTGTGTGTGTGTGTGTGTGTGTGTGTGTGTGTGTTTTAACAAAATAACTAAAATCGTTGTTATCTTATTTTAACTAAATTTGGTTGAAGCACTGAAGGCCAAACAATGGGCAAACATCTATTTTTTTTAAAGAACAATACGTCAAATATCAAGGTGACATGGCTAGGTCAAAGTTTAACATGGCAATATAAAATGAGCAGAACTAATCCAGCTTAAACCAAACTTGGTGAAATTGTTGAAGGTAAGGCAAGAATGAAGTGATTAAATTTTTGGAACAATCAATCAAAGGCCAGGGTCACAGAATAATGTCAAAGTATAGACCCTGTATGTGTTTGTTAACAAAGAAACTATAAAAGTTTTGATCTAATTTTAGGGAAATTTGGTGGAAAGGTGGATCAGCCAGGGAGTATACCTATTGTTTTAGGGCAATGGATCAAGGTCAAGGTCAGAGGGCAAGGTCAACTTAAGCATTTGTATTCTATTGTAATAAAACTGAGGATAAGGCAAGAATAAAGGGATTTGATTTTGATAAGTCATTCATAGGTCAAGATCACATGGAAAGGTAAAAATCCAAGATCAACTCAAATGATTTTGATCTGATTTTAATCAATCTTCGTGGAAGAGTTACGGGTCAGCCAAGAACGAAAGGATTCATTGCTGAGAATAATCAGTCAGAGGGCAAGGTCATAGGACAAGGTCTAATTTGGCCTGTGTCTGTGTGAACAAAATAACTATAACAGTTTTAATCTAATTTGGTTCAGACTTGGTGGATTAGTAGAAGATCAACAAAAAAGGTTGACCTATAGATTCTGAAAACAATAGGGCAAAGGCCAAATTAATTAAATATTGCCGTCAGTGTTTTGTAGATATTAGTCATTTACGAAATGAAAGAGACACCCATGAGGAGCTTACACGTGGTGGCGCTGTGCTCCAAGGCTAGAGCAGCTATGGTGTCCACCAAAGAGCCAGACCTACTCACATTTCCCTGCACCTGGCTGTGGGGAAAGACCCTGGTTCGGCCGCGGTGAGGAGCTGTCCACAACAAAAAGGGCGCTAAATCCCTGCACGATGAAAGTCAGTGCCGGATTTGGGATGTGGGGGGCCTGGGACCCGTTTTGGTGGGGGGCCCATCCCAAGCATCAAATCAGCATGGAGATAAATGAAAATACAAGTTTAACCCTTGCACTGTTGCAATGATATGCTTGCTGGCACGATACAACTCGCTCCCGACGACCTATGATGCTGTATTCAGAAATGGATGGCTTTAAAGATCAGGAAAAAAGGATACTTTCTGAAAAATCTCCACATTAATTAGCCCTGAATGAAAAAAAAAAGAGCAGCCCTGAAATGCACTGAACACTTCCTGGCATATCACACAAAACAGAATAATCATGAAGCGAGAAAAAAATAAAAAACACGCGTGCACTCACCACTCAACACTTGTATAGACTGTCCATTGAACAAACAGTTTCTAGAAATCTGATCTAGTCCAGGTGGTTTCCACAATTTTCTAATGGAAAATTCTCTAATTAAATCATAAAGAGCGTAGGATGTCCGACTCAGTGCTCATGACTCAAATTCACTAGCCACTCCTGTGTCCTGCTTGTTTGTAGGCGATTCTCAATCAATTTCAGCTTGGAAAAAAAAAAATATTCTCAGCACTGCAGTTGCTGACCATTAAAGCCAGGTACATTCTCAGGGCTACCTCCACATTGGGGATAATATCTAGCACATGCTTATCGTGGAAAAGATTGTAGAGAAATAGCTCAGTGCTAACGTCGTTTGGCTCTTCGTCACCATAATATTCACAAAAGCAGCAAACTGGATGGGCTCTTCAGGAAATGAAGTTTCCAGATCGTTGGGATAGACATCCAGTAATTTCTTAGCTGCTCTAGACAGCCCTTCAGAGGATAGCTTTGTCAGTCGTCCGAAGCAGCCAAAGCGACCTGACATCAGTTCATACAAGCCGTTGGTTAAGAGAAGCTATGAACTGATCAATGACAGGAATGAAATCCTCTGACAGTGACAACAAGCGATCAAACACGAACACTTGTTGGCGGCTGACACCGGCTCCAGGGCTGCTAGATTTGAACATGGGTATATAACCAAATTTTTCAATTTTCATTCCAAGATTCAGTTTTTCATTAATAATAATAATAATAATAATAATAATAATAATAATCTATGTGTGTGTGTGTGTGTGTGTTTTTTCCTTTGTTCTCAAAAGCGCCAGTTCATCCATGGGGAATTCACAAGCACTCGACAGACATATACATTATTTTTACAGTTACAAGAATTGTGATGTCTCTCATATACAATACATACTTGATCAGTAAAAAAAAAAAATATGAAAGTGGCAATAATTAAACCCTATAATCATCCGTCATAGTACCTCTCTCCAGGCCATAGCATTTTGAAAAAAGAAAGGCTTTCAGCTGTCTCTTGAAGGATTCAGCAGAATAGAGTTGTCTCATGGACAATGGCAATCTGTTATATAATCTAGGGGCTCTATACACAAAAGAACAATTGGAGATATATGACTGGTGAATGGCTCCAGGCTCGTCAAGACAAAAGGAATCATCTTCACTACGTAACATCGCATCCGGACGTGCTGATGGGAGTTTTAGCAATTCAGCAAGATCTTCGGTTCACCAAACTTGAGAACCTTGAGTGTAATAAGACACAGTTTAAATTCATTTCTAGCCTTTACTGGTAACCAGCTCAGGTCAATTAGGAACGGTGTAATCGAGGTTCTCGGGGGGAGACCAAAGAGAGGCCATGCTTCCCTGTTCAACACAGACTGAACTTTTATTAGTATATTATTTGGAAGGCCAATCCACAGTGAATTACAATAATAAACACGAGACAAGACCACTGCATGGACCAATGTTATGAGGCACCGTCTATTCAGGAATTTTCTCACAGAGTACAGATTTCTGATATGCAAGTTGCACCCTCTGACAACTTGATTAACCCCTTAACCGCGGGGCGTCACTTTCGTGACGCTCGAGGGCAATGGATCATACCGCAGGGCGTCACTTTTGTGATTCTGTGTTATTTTGAATTATCCCGGGCTTACAAGTGGTGGCTTGTATCATCTATCATTACTGCCAATGTCCAACACTAGTCAGCACTCCAAATCTCATCTGTACTCCCATCCATTGTTGACAATTTAGCCATTTTTCCCCATTCCTGACTACCCTCCCTCCCTCCCCTCCATTACCCTGTCCTATCACATCCCCGGCCGTGCTGCGCTAAAGCAAATTTCCCCTAGAATTATCCACTGATTTCATCCATTGAAATAAGCCCTATGCCCTATTCTTATACAAAATAATATATACCAAAAGGAAATAAGGTAAGTGATATTGCTATACACCTTGATTTGGCTAATTATCACCTGACAACACCTCACGTGCACTCGTTCGCTAATTTCCCATGGAAATTTCCCCTTTGAAATATGCCGTATAATCTATTCTCGTAAAAAAAAAATTATGTAAGAAAGGAAGGGAGAAGCCAAAGTGACATGTACATTCACCTGGAACTACCTACTTTTTTCTGTATTTTCGAGATTTCCTACTAATCATTTTTTAGTATGTACTGCTACTGTCCACCAATAGTCCACACTCCTAATCTCATCTGTACTCCCATCCATTGTTGACAATTTAGCCATTTTCCCCTGTTCTTGACTCCTCTCCCTACCTGCCCTCCAGTACCCTCTCACCCCTCCCTACCTCACCTCCTTTACCCTTTCCTATCGCCTGCCCTGCCACGCTGCACCAAGCAAATCTCCCCCGGATTTTTCCACAGATTTCATCCATTGAAATAAGCCCTATGCCCTATACTTATACAAAATGATATATACCAAATAAAAATAAGGTATGTGATAGTGGTATACACCAAGAATTGGCTAATTATCACCTGACAACACCTCACATGCATTCATTCACTAAATTCCCACGGTAATTTCCCCTTTGAATTGTGCCTTGTAATCTATTTCTGTAATAAAAATATATATCAGAAATGAAGGGAGAAGCCTAAGTGACATTTACATTCACCTGGAACTACCTATTTCTTTATGTATTACCGAGATTTCCTACCAATAATTTCTTAGCATGTAAGTTAGCAACTGTCAGCCCCATTATCAATGTCAACCTTTGCCTTCTCAGATAAGCCGCGCCATTTAGTTCCTTGTCCTCCTCTGTGGTCAAAGCATGTCGCACTCGCGCCCCGCCATTTCTGCCGCTTCTGCGCCCATTGCAAAGGGCCCAGTGACCTCTACACCCAGAAAAACTCGTGGGGGAAGCAGGAAAGGACTAAGTGACTCTGCAGTGGAACATGAACTAGCCGAATTATCAATGATAATGATGGATAGTGACTATGACCCTTCGGGGGATTCTTGTGATGAGCCAGGTGAGGAAATCGTGCCAGAAACTACTAGTACGAGTGCTTCAGTGTCCCAAGTTATCCCTAGCTCCAAGGGAAAGGAGCCGTTAGTGCAGCAAGGGAAGGAATTTGGGAAGGGAATGAAAAGGCGGCGGGTTAGCCCCGGAACAATGGCCCCGCGTGACCCAGCCCGCCATGAGTCCCGAGGTGAATCACCTCCCCGTTCCCCAAGCCTCACTTCACTCATTTCTTCCTCTTCTTCTGCTGAATTTTCTCCGGAGTCTTCGTCGTCGGAGTCACCACCAGCATCAACAGTGAAGGCAGGCTGTAGAGGAAGAGGTAAATCCCTGACCCGTAAAAGTAGAGTTGCCAGTAGAGTAAGGGCTGCTAGTGCTGTACGGCAACCCAGGGTCAGTGCAAGTGACCTTGAACCAGATAAATCTGCCTCACAGCCACCCTCCACCCTCACCCACCCTACACCGCCACGACAGGGAATCCTGGACGCCTTCGCGTGGACGGAAGGGTCCGATTTTGTCCCTGAACATCTCCATTTCGACGAGAGTTCCTCAGGAATACAGCCTGCTTTCACTCTTGACGAGGATGCTGAGTGTGTGGACTTCCTTTTGGCCTTCCTCGATGACGAAGTCATGCAGCACGTATGTGATGAGACCAACAGGTATGAATCACAACGTGCTGCAAGTGGTACAGGTGCAGCCAAGATGCAACAGTGGTCCATGCTGGGAGTGCAGGAGCTGTATGTGTTCTTCGCCCTCATGCTTCTCATGCTACACTCAAAGAAGCATGAGTTGGAAGAATACTGGTCCATGGACCCTTTACTACCCTCACCCACTTTCAATAAGTACATGGCCAGAGATCGCTTCTGGAACATCATGGGAAACCTGCACTTTGCCAACAACGATGTACCTTCCCAAACCGACCCACTCTGGAAGATCCGGGAGATTCTGAGCAGAATGAAGGATAAGTTTATGACATTCTTCCACCCCTTTCAGAAGGTTGTCATTGACGAATCCTTGGTTTTGTTCAGAGGACGTCTTATGTTTGTGCAATACATTCCAAGCAAATGCCATCACTTTGGAATCAAGTTCTTTGTACTGTGCGACTGTAAGACGGGGTACATCCTTGACTTCGTCATTTATTCAGCCAGCACTGTCGATCTTGATAAAACACACCCCCTTGGCTTCTCATGCTGTGTAGTGAAAGTGCTCCTTGAAAGGTATTTTGGTGGGAATCATGTGCTGCATACAGACAACTATTATACAGCACTGAAACTTGCCAAATACCTTTCAGAGCACGGCATCGGCTCCTGCGGCACTGTCAAGAGTAATCGTGCCCACTTCCCTAAATTCCCAGAGGCAGGAACCTCGCAGCGAGGAGACGTGCACCTACGCAAGTCTGAGAAGATGCTGGCAATACGTTGGCATGACAAGAGGGTCGTGCACATGCTCACCACCGTACACAAGGGGGAAATGACAGACAGTGGGAAGGTCGACCGTAGGACAGGCGAACCTGTGAGGAAACCTGATGCTGTCTTAGACTACAATATCAACATGCGGCTGGTGGACAAGTCCGACATGATGAGTGGAGAGATCGACTACCTCAGGAAGAATACTAGGTGGTACAGGAAAGTTTTTCTGCATCTCATAGACATGACGATGCTGAACGCCTTCATCCTGTACAAGATGAAGGTCAAGCCACCCAAGCCCTTCTCCCTGAGGTTGTTCACCAGGATTTGTGTTCAGCAGCTGCTTGAAAGATATGGTAGGGTGACAGTAGCAACTCCAAGGCGCCATGCAGTAAAAATTCCCTACAGACTTGAGCAGAGGGCGTACATGGATCGGCACAGACTGGTGCAAATGCCTGCCACAACCAAGAGGAAGGCTGCGATCCGCAGGTGCCAGGTGTGTGCTCATACCACCCGACGGACACCTGAGCACAAACGCACCTCTTGGCAGTGCGCTGAGTGCCAGGTTCCCCTCTGTGTTACCTGCTTCTTTGATTACCACAGCCAGAAGCAGTTCTAAAAGTGCAAGTGGGAAATGAAAATAATGTGTAAATAATGTGTAAATAGCAAGTGAAAGCAATGGATGTACAGTACATATGACTGAACAGTGTAGTATAGTGTTATGTTACTGCAAGTGACAGTGAATAACATAGTGTAAGTAAAATAGAAGTGTAAATTTTGAAAATACAATAGAAAATGTAAATAGAAATGTAAATAATTAGTAATATAAGAATATAAATACAAATACTTGAGGTTATAACAGTGAAAGTGAATCCGTGGCTCTCCACGTATTTTACTGAATGAAAAATTGATGACTTCAGTGACAATAAACTAATACTACTGAAGGAAACTTATGGATAAAGACTGCAGGTATATATAAGTGTTATATAGTAATAGAAATATAAAGTGTGAGGGGTTTTATGAATAATAAATGACAGAATACCAACAGCGAACTAGCGCAAGTGAGAAGGTCATACGCACTCGTAATTTTCATTGCTTTCACAGTGTTTTTTTTTTTTTGGAGTATGGATCCCAAACTACTTGATAATCATAGAATAGTGTTTCTAGTGATAATATCTGGCTGTGGTAATCATATTACGGGTTGTCGGGAAGTGTTAAGTGGAGACTTCGTTACCCAACTTCAGAGGTCTCCATAAGTTCTACGGTAATCGACGAAGGTTTAACAAACATCCCAGAAGAAAGCTGAAGGTATGTGCCATAAGCATATATAATTTTAATATTCTAGGACTAATAACTGATTTTTGGCAAATATTTTTTGAGAGTCTGACGGAGCCTGAATATTCCCGCGGGACACGCAAAACAGAGCAAAACAAGCCCACGGTGTAAGGGTTAATATGTTCCTTGTATTTTAACTTTGAATTAAAATGAACACCCAGATTTCGAACAGAACAGACTGGATGATGCTTTGACACACCATCAGAGCCAGGGCATTATCAGTATCATTACTAAATTTCTTAAAGAAAGAATATTCATGTATTTACCCCTTGCCAATATACTGTAGGTACACTCGCACCAAAAAGTATCGGTGCAGAATATGTGTTAAACATTATGACACACGGAACAAAGGGAGCTGGAAATTGCGGCTCTGTCCTCCCACACGCAGGCATCCCGGACGATAGATGACAGCTATATCAGATATAAGTCTTGTGTCCTTCATAATGAGTAGGAATGGCCGTAAATGTTATAATATATGCAGGTGTTAACGGACTGTCAGTGCTGCATGGTCGAATAATTCCGGATGGCATCGGACCCACAGTGCACCGATACTATCTGGTGCGAGTGTAAATGTATAAGGGAAAAAATTATTCATTTGAAAATTAATGGCATATATTCTGTATTTTCATGTTCTAAAAGCTAACAAATTGAGTACATCATCCAATCAAGTTCATTACCATCTCCAAATCCAGTACCAAATCATGCTTATTCATTATCTGACGGATTTTTCATTACCAAGTCGGTCCTGTTTTGGTAATGAAAAATACCAAATGTCAAGTTGCCCAACGTTGGTGGGAGGCCCCTTCTGGTGGGAGGCCCGGGACCCAGGCCCCGTGGGCCCACCCCTGAGTCCGGCCCTGTATACAGCCATCCTTTACCATTATACCCCTTGTTAGCTAAGTAAAATTGTCAGGGAACTGCATGCACAAAATGGAATATCCGTCATCGGGCTGAAGAGATTAAACTGACTTCTGCTACCGGACACGATTTAGTCCTACACAAGACAATGCTCTATACTATATAACATCCTGTAATGTGTGGATTTATGTAAATCTGAGTGGTAATCTTGAAGGATACATAGGATCACCTTGGTTTGCATTTTTTTTTTTTTTTTTTTTTTGCAAAAGCCCATCGTGGGATTGTTTGATTATTTTTTTTAAGTGCTTTGTCAGGTTTTGGTGTTCTTTATTTCTTTTAAAAGGGTGAGAAACCTATAAAAAGACCCCGAATTGACGGACGCCACCTTGTGGTGCGCTGAAGACAGAGGAACGCCACCTTAGAGCGTAATTTTTGGACGAAATTACCCTTAGCAACGCTGATTTATTCATAACTAACCATAAAAAAATAAATAAATAACTTACCCCAACTTTCTATCTTAGCCTAACCTAACCTATATTATTTTATGCTAACCTAACACAACTTATTCTAACCTAACCTATCCCTTATATAGTAGTATTTTCCTTGGTAATTGATGAATTCTCTTCATACTAGAGAACGCACTACTATACAGCTTTACAAAGTCACTGAATATATCAAAGCTATATATATATTTTTAGGGGTGGTCTTACATCTCCTTGAAGATTATCCTCGTCAGTCTGAGTCACTAAAACAGAGAGGCGAGACAGAAGAACTTCAGACAGGCAACAATGAGTCAGTGTTTAATACTATTAGATGTTTGCGTAGAGACGAGTTCCTGGACTCACGCTAGTAGTTCAAATGCCGTTGAGGAATTTGTTTTGCCACTTTTCAATAACGTATTGTGCTTAATGCATCTTATTAATTTCTTGTATGTCACTGCTGCAAACTGTATCTATAATAAACCTATTCAAATAGCAAAGTGTTTGCTAATTACCTCGTTTTAGCCCATACTCTTATTTAACGAGAAATTACGAGTTTTCCCCCTTTTTTTTATAAATGGTTTCGGCACCTTTGTGTTATTTTAACCTTCATTTTCATTGGATATGACCACTCTGAGGTATGCCACCCACCTCTGTTCCTGGTGGTAATGGTGGACTTGTGAGAAATTAGGTTTTGTGGTGAGGAAAAGACAAGGCAGAGCTTTTCATTTACGACGGAAATGCAACTGGAAGTGGCACGAACGATATAAATTACCCTTTTTTTTTTTTTTTTTTAAACTTAACTGGGGTTTTGTTAAGGTGGACCTGTCTGAATGCATAACAACCAGCTGCATTAGGCAGTAACCTACCTTGACCCCACTTTATTTAACCTCGAGGCAAACAACTAAATAAAAACCACAATCAACATAAATCTTACCTTTGTCCTCAGGCTCAGGGTCAATAGTGGCACCATTATTTCGAAAACATTCCTGGAAAATGACGGCAGCAATGGGGAAGCACTTACCACAAGGAGTAACCATGGCAGACTGACATGGAAGATCAGTTACCCAGACTTTGCCAGGAGTAACTCCGTCGCTGACTGACTACAGTACGGGTAAATGACGTACAGAGACCCACTCACCTGACTGGTTACAGTTGAAGATGCTGGGTAGTGGCGTCACCTTCAGCACAGGTAATGGGGAATTAAAACACAGGAAGCTGAGAGTTTGACGAAGGACACTAACAATGTATCGAAGGGCTACTTACGAGTGCTATATCTCAATTATTTTTAATTGCCAACAAAAGCGTCACAGAAAACAAAGGAGTTCGTACAGTTGATGTCTGACTACAAAACAGCCACAATGAGTTTTTGGCTGAAGGAAGAATAATACCAAGAGTCATAATTGCTGTTAATGGTGATGCATAACCCCGGTCTGTGTACCTGTGGAAACCTGTCGACCATAGGTAAGCAAAGGCTTCTTTGGGGTTGTCCTACAGGTACAGTACAGTACATACACCATGTAGGGAACCGGCGCCCCAGGGTAGTATCAGTATTCCTTTCCATGGCGAGGTGCAGCAAATATGAGGAGATCTGGCTCGTGGTTGGAGGTCAAAGCTGCTTCGCTCCACGTGGGGTGCACAGCCTCACAGAGTGTAGGCTCCTCGTCAGCGCCCTAAATGGGTGGTCCGTATATAGCGTTCCGTTAGAAGTTCACTTGACGGTATATTTTGTGTTCCGAGGACGGCTTAGTCTCCTTATATGGACGTGGATATGTACGTGAGTGTGGGAAGTATGAAATGAATAAATGATGCAGAGTACACACTGATAACGATGACTGAATCGCTCCACTGACACAAGAGAAATCGCCCGGCGGAGTTGAAGAGTTGTATGTGCCACCCTGTGTAGCAGGAAACATAACTGAATATGGAAGAAGCGATATAAAAGCACCGAAACCCACCTACCAGTTGTATACTTTTTTTTTTTTATTCCAAGATCTCAGGAAGTATAACTGAATATGGAAGAAGCGATATAAAGCACCGTAACCCACCTATCAGTTGTATATATATATTTTTTTTATCCCAAGATCTCAGGAATACATACGCTGTCGCCACGGATTAAACCCCGAAAAGGACATTAGAAACACGCGTCCAACCAAGTACCTTAGCATATGCCACTGGCCATGTGTTGAAAATGCTGTGACAAGAATTTTCATTATAACCCAGTTAATTTATGACACCTAATTTCTTCGGAAATAATAAGATACCAGTGACAGGACCCACAATTTATGCCGTCACGATTAAGTTACGGCCCGTTAATCTTGGCGTAAAATTTATATTATTCAATAGAATATAAAAACTACATATTATTTCCTCAGTGCTTTAGCCAATGGCCTTGATAATCTGACCATACAGCAAAGACAAAAGCAGCACTGTATTATAGCATCGGGAGCTCTCCTAGATTTTCACCACATAGGGTTTACTAACTGGGTTAAGCGCTATGTGGCATGACAACTACACAATAACAACCATTAAGTTGATTAAGTTCATGAATCCGCTGATTTTTTTTTTTTTTCGATTGGTGCTGCCTCGAAACGATTTTATTAAATTTTATTAAATTTATTAAATATCCTAATGCTAAATAGGTAAATAGTAACAATATGTAACACCTTCATCTCCGAAAGTTCCCCCCGTTGAATGAAATACCTTGAAGGCAGCATGAATAACACAAGGCATATGCCATTGTAGTGAAAGATTTAGCCATTTGATTCACTTAATTCAGAATATAGATTGTTTTTGTCATCATGTGACGATATAAACTCTGCTTCCTGTTACCTGTCTCGGATGGGTAACGCCGGAAAACAGAAGGATGCAGCCTCATCCTTCAACACCAAATCTCTAGGCTGCCCAGTGTAATGGTGTACACACAGTAATTTTAAACCATCCACGGATAAACTACTTACGGTTTGCTCTATTCGCTTTACAATTTGCCTGGCACAGATTATCATTCAACATATTATCAGTGAGTGCATCTTATTTTCTAAGCAGAAATAAATTTTAGTCGTAAGGTGTCACGATAGTTTCAATTCATCGTCTAACCCAACTATCCCTGGCTAGAGGCAAGTTCATATCAAAGGAAAAAAAAAAGTTTGGGTTTGGGCTTTTCTTATACTTACCTTTAACTGAAATTGTCAGTGTGTACGTTTTTGAATTCCCATGAATCCAACTATGTATACACGATATTAATGTTGGTCAGTATATGCAGTTTATGCTGGTCAGTGTATGCTAATGATGTTGGTCAGTGTTTCCTATTTATGTTGATAGGTGTATGCTATTTATGTTGGTAGGTGTATGCTATTTATGTTGGTAGGTGTATGCTACTTATGTTGGTAGGTTTATGCTATTCATGCTGGTAGGTGTATGCTATTTATATTGGTAGGTGTATGCTATTCATGTTGGTAGGTGTATGCTATTTATGTTGGTAGGTGTATGCTATTTATGTTGGTAGGTGTATGCTATTTATGTTGCTAGGTGTATGCTATTTATGTTGCTAGGTGTATGCTATTTATGTTGATAGGTGTATGTTATTTATGCTGACAGGTGTATGCTATTCATGTTGGTGGTAAATGTTTGCCATTTATGTTGGTAGGTGTATGCTATTTATGCTAATAGGTGTATGCTATTCATGTGGGTAAGTGTATGCTATTTATGCTGATAGATGTATGCTATTCATGTTGGTAGGTGTATGCTATTCATGTTGGTAGGTGTATGCTATTTATGATAATAGGTGTATGCTATTCATGTGGGTACGTGTATGCTATTTATGCTGATAGATGTATGCTATTCATGTTGGTAGGTGTATGCTATTCATGTTGGTAGGTGTAGGCTATTTATTTTGGTAGGTGTATGCTATTTATGTTGGTAAATGTTTGCCATTTATGTTGGTAGGTGTATGCTATTCATGTTGGTCAGTGTATGTTGCTGTTTATGTTAGTCAGTATATTATGGTCTCTGTGATGGCCAGGGAATGGTATTTGTGATGGTCAGTGTAAAATACTTATGTCGGTCAATGACGCTCTTTGTGATGGTCAATGGACGATATTGATGTTTGTGTTTGTTATTTATTTTGACCAATGTGTGGTAATTATAATGTCCAATGTTTGCTGTTCATGTTGGTCAGTAAGTGCCGTTTAAGTTGGTAAGGTTGTGCTGTTTGTGTTGGTCAGTGTGTTCTACTGATGCTGTAAGTGTACGTCATTTATGATGGCCTGTATATGCCACTAGTGCTGACATATTTGTGTGCGAAGTAATGAAGGTAAATGTGTGCGACTGTGTTCAAAAAACCACTAGATATCTGCATCCCTGGCTATGCGTTTTAATCTACTGTTTTACCAGTACAAATGAAGCTGCCGCAGGGTAATTTAAAAGGATTTGTTGGTCATAAACTGGTGGAAATCGTCCTTTGAGACTGGAGGACGTTTTTATATACAACAATGCATATTTTACAATGTATAACTGATTCAGGGGGAAATTTATGTTTCATAACCATTGTCATCGCCTTTGTATCCAGTAATTAAAACAAATACTGATAAAATATGCGATGGTAAAGGGCTTTTAAGAATGCGAGAGTGAGCTCATCCGGGTAGGCAACACGGTATTCGTGCATTGTGAACCACCAACTCCACTGCTACTCTGTCACATTATGTTATGATGCTCACTGTTTGGAAAGCTGAACTGCTGCATATTGATGTGCGTGCGTGCGTGCGTGCGTGTGTGTGTGTGTGTGTGTGTGTGTGTGTGTGTGTGTGTGTGTGTGTGTGTGTGTGTGTGTGTGTGTGTGTGTGTGTGTGTCATAGTATTAATGCAAGGGTAAAAAGGTACACCTCGCCCCTTGCAGCACTTATATCATTCAGTATAATAACGTCTTTTATTACTACTCTTGCTATTGCCAGGCAATATTATTCAACTGACTCGACCTTCCTCTGTACTGAAAGTGTTGAAGAAGGATGTATCTACGTCATCCTACTCTAAATAAGATATTAATGAAATATGAAAGAAATGAAACGACAGAGCCAAATTGATTATTATTCGAAAAAGTAGATGAAACACTGAATATTGACTATTCTGTGATGTATTGAGACTATTATACAGACGGAGAACCAACTTAACAGGTTTTGTGTTCAGCCTTAGAAATACAATATTTATTTTTACTTTAATATTTTTTCTAATTAACCTGTGTTTGCGGTTATGTAACTTTACGGGCGCACTCTTATAAACGACACCAAGGTACCTATTGCTACGGGCGCATTCTTGTAAACGACACCAAGGTACCTATTGCAATCATGACTATTTCATGACAGTATCTGTGTATGTATGTATGTATATTAACAAAATCTCTCATGAGAGGCTGACCAAATCAAGGACAAAAATGGCCCATACACTTGTCCGTAGGACTGGAAAGAAATCCTTGAGCGTTGGTGCTGATCCAACAAAGGTTTTTACGGGACAAGGTGAAATTTCAGGGTGCGGCATGTCATGAACGCCTGATTCTATTTGGATCAAACCTGGCACATACCTTGTGTGTGGGAAGTTGAAGAAATTATTAGATTTTTTTTTTTCTTTTTAAGATCGATCAAGGTTATATTTTGGGTGCATCGCTGCTGCCTTCTCTAAAAAACCTCTTTATCTTATGATATTTTCAATTGGTGAATGCTTGCAAAAAAAAAATGGCATCTTATCACAAATCCTCGGAGTCCCCAGGGTGGGGAGGACCATCAAAGTCCCCACAATCCTCCCCTCTCCCGCTGACGACCAAGCGAGAAGCGTGGAACCACTGCCTGACTCACTTCTTCATTTCTGCAAAATTCGCTACCTTTCCTCTAACTTTTATCTGTGGTGTACCCCACCTCTCCTCCTCTAAACCTCACCTTCTCTTCCTCACTGAGACTCAACTGTCTGAGGTAACTGATAGCAAACCCTTCTCTGTATCTTCTTACTTTCTCGATTCTCATTTCAAAGTCAAAGGTGCTGTTGTATATATGTACGTAACAACATATCTTGCTCTCGTGTTCGTGAGTTTGAATCTTCTGAATTCTGTACTCACTGGCTTCGGCCTTCCTGTCATTTTCTGACTAAATATGTCTGTTCTGTTTACTTATCCCCTAATTCTACTGACTATGAACAATTTTTCGACTCTCTTCTAAGGTGGAAAACTTTCTATCAGTTTCTCTTTTATCTCTGAAATATCCATTGTAGGTGATTTTTATGTTCACCACCACCTTTAGCTCTTCTCTCCTTTCACTGATCCACCTGGTGAACAAGCCTACATCTTTTCTATCCTAAGTGACGTAGAGCAGCTTGTACAGTACTCCTACCCGTATCCCTGACCTCCTTGGGGAGAGTACCAACATACTTGACTTTCCAATACAACTAATCCTTCTGTTAGTCTTTTCTCTCTGTTAGGCTCCTCCGATCACATCCTTATCACCTTAACGGTACCCATCCCATTGCTCCAGTAAGGCATGTGGACCATCCCAAGGAGTGGCGGCTTTGGCACCTTGGAGCTGTTGATTGGGAGGCACTCAGGCTGAATTTCTTTTGTCTTCCCTGGAAAGATTGCTGCCTCCATGACCGAGAGCCGTCTGAGTGTGCCGTGCACATTATGGAGGTAATTCTTTGGGGCATGCAAGTATACATTCCTTTCTGATATCCTATGACTAATACCAAAAAAAAAAAAAAAAAAAAAAAAAAAAAGGTCTAATCACGCTTGTTCTAATGCTGCCCTCAACACAGAGAAGGTCTATAAAAGGTACCGGAACCAACCCACCCCTGAATCTCATCTCTTTTATGTTTCTGCCCGTAATTGTGCTGTTTGTTCTTTGGTCTGCTAAAAATAATTTCATTCATACTAAATCCTCTGAACTATCAAACTCAAATTCTTGGCACCTTACCAAATTCCTTTCTAACAACTTTACCTCATCATCCTTCCCACCTCTTTTCCACATTGATGGCTCTGTAGCTGTTTCTTCATCTGATAAAACAGAACTCTTTGCCGTCTCCTCCAATTCCGCCTCAGATTATTCCCGTGCCTTTCCTCCATCACCTCCCTTCTCTGACTTCCTCATGGCTTACGTTAAAATTACTTCAAGTGATGTATTTTCTGTCATCAGTACGAACATGATATATGGGCCTGATGGGGTCCCTCCTGTTGTCCTCAGGAACTGGGCTTCTGTGCCTAAGTAAACTCTTTCGCCTTTGTCTGTCAACTTGTACCTTCTTGTACTTTCCTTCTTGCTGGAAGTTTGTTCTCGTTCAGCCTATCCCATAAAAGGGTGACCATTCCCAGCCCTCTAACTATTGCCCAATTGCTTTAACATCCTGTGTTTCAAAAGTTTATGCGTCTATTCTTAAAAAAAAAAAAAAAAAAAAAAAAGAAGCACATTTCCTATCACAATCTTTTTTCTGATCGTCAGTATGGGTTCCATCAGGGACGCTCCACTGGCGATCTTCTCATCTACCTATCAGACTCCTGGTCATCCTTCTTTCGGAACATTGGCAAAAACTTTGCCATTGCACTTGACATCTCAAAGGCTTTCGATACAGTCTGGCATTGTTAAAAGCTTTGTAGCCTTAATTTAGATATGTGTAACTCTTAATTCTTGTAATAGGTGAGTCTTGAGTTTTTATTGTTATTTTGATAATTGAAGAGTAGGAGGAGTTAAAGATGAATACAGGGAGTTGATGTTGATTTATTATCTTCAGAGAAAGTCTTAAGTTGAGCAGCGTATAATACAGAGACAATATACTTAGTAGGTCTGGTTGGACCCCTCTTCTTAACCTACTTCTCCCTACTACCTTCCTTTTCTATGGTCTGTCTCCTGACCTGAAAATGCTACATTCTCATTTTAGGAGGGGTTGTGTCACGTGGAATAAACTGATGTGAAGTTTCTAGAAGCCTGTGTGTGAGTATGTGTGTATGTGAGTGTATGGTCACGATGCGTTGTTTGTGTGCCTATCTCGCTGACACACTACCTATCTCATCCCCTGACTTGCTGCTTCCGGTGTACAGTATTGTCAACATTCCTTCACTTAGAGTTGCAAGCTCATATCCCGTTTCCAGGCTTGCCTGATCTATTCTATCTATCTATCTATAATGTTTTCTATAATGAATTGTATTTATAATATGGAGTCCTGACATCATAAATCTTTAATTTCCAAACTTCCCAATTACAGTTTCAATCCTTCAGTCTGTGCCTTCATCTCTAGCTTCCTCTCTGGTCGTTCTATAGCTGCTGTACTAGACGGCCACCGTTCTGTTCCTAGAGCTATCTTTAGTGGTGTTCCTCAGGGCTCAATCCTATCACCAACTCTCTTCCTATTATTCTAAGCCGTACATCTAACCCTACCCACTCATATGCTGATGATTTCACCCTTCAACTTTCCATTCACTTCCCACAACATCCATCTCAGCAGTTTTTTCAACAAACAAGGGATGTGGCTTTGGCACACCTAATGTCTGACTTGGCTCATATCTCTGATTCTGGTAAAAGTAATCTTTTTGTTTTTTAATGCATCAAAAACTCAGTTCTTACACCTTTTAACCCAACAAAATCTTCTGCAGGAGTATCCTCTAATTTTTCATAACATCCAACTCAATTCTGCATCACCTATGAACATAGCTGTGGTTTCACTCTCTCTGGATTTATCTTTGAAAGATCATATTACATCTCTTGTAAAATCTGTTTCCAAGAGATTAGGTGTGCTAAGTCGACTCCGTGCCTTCTCTACCCCTGCACGGTTGTTGACTTTATACACTACAACTCTCATGTGGGGGGAAGCTCTAAGCAAGGTGGAGTCAATGGCTTTTCGTCTCATTAATTCTTACGGCCTCCCTTCAACCTGTCTCTTAGCCGCACTGTTGCACCTTTATTGCCTTTCTATCGATACTTCAATGGTCACTGCTCTGATTTTCTGCTTGTATCCCTCCATCACTTCAGCAGGTGCTTAGCACCCGTCTAGCAACAAACTGTCATCCCATTTCTGTCCAACTCTCGTATTCAAAGAGTTAACCTTTTCTCCCAGTCTTTGATGTATGCAACAGGTCAGTTCTGGAACTGTGTCCTTCTGTTTGCATTTCCTACTTCCTACGACCTCCAGTCTTTCAAACGCAGTGCGTCCAGGCACAATGAACTGACCGGATCTTGAATTTGGAGCTCTTTCATCTTGTTTTTGTTTTTTCTCAGAAGGAACAATTTGTAGGCTCCTGGCCTTTGGTTCCTTCTTCCTTGCATTAAAAAAGTAATGAGCAGTTGTTCTCTTGATTTTTTGTTACGATTGTTTAGTGGCAAATAAGTAGATAACACTTTTGTATCGAGTCCTGTTCATATAGATAACATCAATATTTTTTTTCTATATATTATGGCCGTAAAACGAAGGTGACGTTAGCTTTTTAGCTCCTCATGTGATGGCCGACGTGTTTACAATTATGCTGCTAAATGCTCGTAAATATGATGACACTTTATGGTTGTTAATGGATGCTGATGCACCGGTAACACACCACTCGTGTTTAGAAAGTACAGTAATTATTGTGCGTTGATTGTCCCGTTGTTAATAATGACTGTAAAGATTATTGAGATAATGAGTGTTTGTGTTGCAACTGATATTTCTATGAATATTTGATATGCGCGGGCAGTGATTGTCAATGTAATATTTCCATGAATTTTTCTGCAGTGCTGAAAATCGTAGAAATTTTCACGCAGATATTTCTGTAGTAGAGATAGTCATGGAATTCTTAACGAATATTTTTATCTGCAATAGTTAGTCATAGTAATTCATCAATAGGTTTTTTCTGCATATATATATATATATATATATATATATATATATATATATATATATATATATATATATATATATATATATATATATATATATGTGTGTGTGTGTGTGTGTGTGTGTGTGTGTGTGTGATTGTAGATGTGTAATATGTATGTACGTTTGTTTGTATATACATAATATGTATGTATGTACACCCGCACCAAAATTATTCGGTCCCTTGGGGTACGATGGTTGTGAAAATTATCAATTTCCACAGACACACATGAGTCTACAAATGTGGTGCCTCAAAACGTATACCAGTAGGTGAATCTTTTTGCAATTTACAGTTATAATAATTACCAATAATGTAATAATAAAAAATGGCTGCCTAAATGAAAAAAGCACAAGTCATTATTTAATCAGATCTGTTCATAACTCCATTATTTCCACAGATAATCTACAGGAATTTTTAAGTTTTAATGTCTCTTTGTTACACGGGGGGTGGGGGGAGGGCTGTTATGCTCTTGGTTAGGTGTGCAGGGAGGTGGGGGTATGAGCTTGGTTTGATGGAGGGTTGCAACAGCGTAGCGTTGTCCATGTTTTTCAGTAATGATATTCATAGCAATCTTCACAAATATATATTTTATTTAATATCCTGCTTAAATAAACAGCAAGACAACCATTTCCAAAATAAAAGTACACAGGTACTGTACACATAGCTTTCATGCACAAAACACTGTGGATACTGTGAACAAAAGAGGCGATGAATTAAGTTTTTCACTGTGTTCATCTAAACCTGCCCTTTAATATATCAGATCAAACTACCATGTATTATACTGTCGTCGCAAGCTAGTTGCCTAAGGCAATGACTCCTAGTGTGCGGTGCGCACCCTGAAAACCTTGGGAAAATTTGAGAACAACTTGCACCACACAGAGAAAATGAATGCTTTAGTAAATGTAATGACTAAACTAAAAAGGCACTCAATGGAGCGCATAACTCCGACAAAGGCAACGTAATTTCCAAACCACTCTTTGCAATGGGTTTGGTTTTCTCGTCATTGTTTAGGGTTTCGCAAAAAGTGCTTTCAGGATTCAGAATCTGTAATTCGATCCCGATCGGTCCCAAAAGTTAAACGATTGGTCCGTGGTACATGGGCTATTAACCAACCAAATTTGGTCCATATCTCCCTTTTAATTTTTGAGTAATCGTGCTAACCAACAAACAAACAAAAATAGGGGTGAAAACATACTCCCCTTGTTGGAGAGAAAAATTCTCGTTTCTAGGACTTTGCATGGTGAACAAAGTACCGAGGGAAATAATCTGCAGTTTATTTCTTTTCACCTTCGAGGCCTGGCAACTACCACACTCTGAGTACTGTGTCATGGCTTCTCGGAAATCAGAGAGCTTTGGTTATGAAATAAGAATGAATATCTTTGATTATTAGTTAAAATTAACTCTTCAGAGTGATGGGAAAACATTGTCATCAACAGCTTAATTGATTTATTGGTCTTTGTCAGATGGAAGTTGCCATAGCTGAATGATACTTACATACAAGGCAGTTAATTTGAAAAATATATATGTATTATGAGATGAGTATGAGTGTTTTCCTTCATTCCTCCCTTCCTTTCTAACTCTCCAACTCTCTCATTCCCTGTTTTCCGTACTCTCTTACCACATCTACCTACCGGTACTAAATAACTATGCTGTAGTCGATAGGTATAAAAGCACTAGTCTTGTTCTACTCATTTTTACTTGTTTTTTGTGGAGCAGTGGTCTTGCATTACCAAGTGCCATTACACAACAATGCTTATATTAGCCTTTGTCTTGTTTGTCACTCTTCTTAATTGTGCTTGTGTACACGCTTGAACCATAATTTCTGTTCACCCTCAATCCCTACCACTTGCTTAAACTAAGCCTTAGGACTTGTTTATATTATCAGAATGGAGTGTGTTTTGGGGAGTGTCACAAAGCCGTGCTCAGAAGGTACGAGTGAAGACAGCAACGCTGAACCACCATCCCCTCACAGGCATCCACTTCAGGGAACTTGGTCACGTATGTGGGTCCCTGGCTTCCTGCCACACAGCACAAACATGCCAGCTAAAAGCAGTGACTGACCTACCGTCACCTACACCCCCTCTCTTGCGACCTTTAGATGCTATAGCTCCCATCTGAATGGACAAGGATGCTAAAGTTGCAAATTGCTGAACTGTATGAAGTCCAGCTTTGAATAAGGCAGGTTACAAGTAATGGATACAGAAACAGAAACCAGAAAGAGAAATCATATGGGAATTGTATAATTTTGTGGAATATCTTACTCCTATGTACGAACTTGTTAATGTCAAAAAGAAAATAAACACATTACGGAGTCAGTACAAAAAGGAGTTGGAACTAATAGTCACATCAGTGTGGTAGTTCCGTGTAAACACAACAGTGGACAGTTATGAGCCCCGTCCCCACATTTCGCCATTTATTTAATACGTGTTCGACCTCCATGGGTGGTAAATGATCGTGTAAACGAGCCTTTTATCAAGGGATCCACAAGAAATAAAGATCTGTTACTGGTCGTTCAAAGCTTCTGCAGAGTGTGCATGAATTTTAGGTGGCATAGAAGACTTTGTATCACTTTTTCTAAACAATGTATTTTGATTTTTAGACACGAGTTTCATCTGTGATTTGCATTTTTCTAGTATTCTCGTAGGTTTCCTCACAAGCGTTAAAAAAATGTGAAATATGCACTTTCAAAAACTAAGTAAATTGCGTTAGGAAATCTCCAAAGCCACTTGGAATACGAATATATATTTAATGGTGAACTGTTCCTTTAGCATTCTACCAAAACTTTAACCTACCATCTGATTCCCTTCAATCGGGTGACGTATTTTCAGCTTTATTCTGATAATCTCTCCTGTCCCTTTGGATGCACCTCTATACAGAGCAAACTGGTACAGCGAAGTAGATGTGGAAGCATCAACACGGAAAGTATAGCAGTGCTGAGTCAACTAACGCGTCAGCGCCTTGCAGCCGCCTTCACAGCACATTGTATCTCCATGATTGCCTTCTCCCCCTCCTCCGTCACTATTCGATCCTCCAGTCTCTCCACCCCTCAGCCTCTCCTTTCCTCTTAACCCCACCCACCCAGTAAGGTAGCAGTTATAGCGCCACCTGTAAACTGAACTGCGTACAAGGATGATGTCACTAGACTAATGAATTCGGGAGTACGTCATCGTGCTGAAAGAGTTAAATCAACACTAAGTATGAGACTATTTGCCTATTAAAGTTAATGGTGTCTGAATTCCATTTTCCCACAGTTATATAGTTAAGTTGTTGCAGTTTGGAGCACATCATCAATATCCTGACCCTCGCTATACATAAAGGTGGCATGAGATTCCAGAACGAAGAAAAGAGAGAGTAAAAAAAGTGGAAGAATTATCAACAGCATGCCCAGTGAAATGAACTACACATCATCCACTCTTCATTTAAAATACCGGAAACCTGGGTCGATCTCACAGGGTCTCACCATCTGCACGTTGATTGATTGTATATTGAGAAGCGTTCCACACACGTATGAGGACTGTCGGTGTACAGAACATCAAGGAGGTGGTGGTGCATGATTTACCACATCCAGTTTACCATTCAAGGAGCCCGAAGTCGATTCTCAGGCCGTCCAGACTCTTTGCATAAAGTTTGTTTTCCCCTTGTACCTGTCCAGCAGTATAGTTAGAAAGATCTACTGTGGATAAAATTCTAGGAGAAAACTGGACATCGGCCAACATGATAGACTCCCTTAAAGGCCCTCGTGCAGTTGACAGGCCAAACATTTTATACCTTATACAGTAAAGGTTGTATGACAAGTGTTCTGATATTTTGGATCACATCAATAACCTATAACAAGAAAGGCATAATTAACAAGCAGTTTCTGGCGGTGGATCTGCCGGTGAGGCTATTATAAACACATGCTGTATAATCCAGTGTGGAAATAACTAGAGGGTTTAAGCCATAACCCAGCCCTAACATACAGTTTAGAAGATTTTAGCCTCAATTAGTATTGGGGTTTATTGACCTGACCTGAATTAATGGGTTTCTGTTTTGCCCTCTGCTTTGAGGCCAACCTCCTCTCTCTCTCTCTCTCTCTCTCTCTCTCTCTCTCTCTCTCTCTCTCTCTCTCTCTCTCTTTGTGGGTTTAGAAGGAAGTAGGGATACACTGACACCATAACTGCTCCTCGCCCTCCCTTTTTTTTTTTTTATTCTCTTAATCACATCTAATTAATTGCATATGGTAATTATTTGTGGTACATATATGTAATTAATTATTTCTATGTAGTTAACTCATGCCATTTGAAGGGTGCAGCAGATGCAATGAACACTGTGCTAGTTACTTCTGTGGTAGTCATGTGTGGATCAATTGTGCTCGATACGGAAGATGACGATGATCGTTTGTCTCATTTAAATGGCGGCGTTCACTTGTTTTTCTTGCTGTGATAAAGTGAATCTTGTGACCACCTCTGACAGAATTTCATTGGTTTTTATATTGCCTTTCGGATTAGTATAACTCGAAAACGCCCTCGTGTGACTACGGCTCTAAGATGAGTCCGTCACTTTCTTCCCTGACGCATGACATCAAAGATAGTCATCTATGGATACAGAAACATGTCAAGCCTCTAAGCAAACGAATATTAACAAGCAGGGGGATGTGGGAAGTAGCAATGGTGAAATATTAGGCGTACATTTGTCCCTGACTGCATATTACGAGAACATGACTGGTTTATAATGACAAGTTGACCAAAAATCTTGTGTAAGGTAAAAGAGAATAATAATAGATAAAGAACTTTCCATCTCGAACCCCTTGGATTACATATAGCCCATCCTCACAGGGTCTGTAAGAAACAATACACTGGATGCCACCTTCATTCTAAATTGATAACTGATGGAATGATCTCAATTCCACAGGCGGTGCGAAGAGCATTAATCTCTTCAGTCCGATTTTTTCATTTGCAGACTGTTTTATTTAGATTAGGGGAGACGGTCCAGTAAATGATGTAATTTTTATCTAAAGTCTAAAGTCGAAAATCTCTCCAGTGTTGCATAAAACTGTCTGGAGTGACAACAAAATGTATAAATAACGTTACTGCATTAAAGAAGTTCAGTTATGTTGTGCCTTAGTGCGCGTCCACACGTGTGCTAGAACAAGTACTGGCAACATGTAAACAACACAATAACGAACAAGCTGCAAACATGCTCAGAACATATGCGTCCAGACCATGTTGGCAACATCATGATGAAGTCTCAGCTGCCTCCTATGGACAGACTTACCTCATCACCTCTGATGCCAGTAAGCTCGTAGCTGCACTGAAACATGTTTCCATACATCTGTCCAAAGACTGCTGCATACATGTATCCTACAGATGTATGCAAACATGTTGCCAGCTGTGTTGCCAACACATGTTCGAGGGTACGTGTGGATGCGCACTTAGGCTTGTGAGATGGAGGCAAGAATTTCCATCATCCGTATGATGAGTGAACCCTGTTAACAGGTCCTCTTGTTTTGCATTTCTTCTACTGTTTCAGGATCGTTATAACCCCTTGTGTTAGTGGCTGAACTTCTAGTATATATTAGTTATGCGAGCAGTGGAAGAATAATACCGGCATTTAGAAAACTCTTGTTTTAGGGAGATGCAACAGTTTCGGCCAGACATAGTTCCTATTTACGTTTACTGTATCCCTACAATAAACAACATTCCTAGATGGGAGTATAATTTTTCTATTAAAACAAGTCTATGCCCTGTGACAGCAAGACTGGGGAACTGAAAAATGATTGCAATTGCTAGAAATGTGAACAAAAAATCAGTTTGAAATGTGAGAATTTGTGGTTATTTTTCTTGGTTTGCGACAAATGGTGATTAGTGTGTTAGAAACGTGTGAAATGATGGTGAGTGTGTTGATATGAGTCATGTGCATTTCAAATGTGAATGTTGGTTAGCGTCAAATGTGAGCAATGGCGGTAAGTGTGTCAAGAGATGTGATAAATGGTGGTATGTTAGTAATGTGAGAAATGTGGTAAGTGCGTTGGAGATGTGAGCAATGGATGTGCGTAAGAAACGGGAGAATCGTTGTATACTGGAGATGTGGGAAGTGATGGTAAGTGTGTTGGAAATGTGGGAAATGGTGGCAAGTGTGTGGGCATTAAATGTCCTTTTAGTGGTGAAGGAGCAGCAACAGTTAATTTCACAGGCGTCTTGTCTCACCAGGGAAAATGCTGTCACTTCGGCCTCCACCGCCTGTCTGCCTCCTTCCCGCTTCCTTGGTGAATTATGCCCTGAACTTCACCCAACACTGCTGTTACCAGGGCTCTCTCTGGAGCTTAACTTCCATTTGATCCCAGAAAGGGTGGCCACAAACGAATCGTCTCCATGTCACTCTGCCTTCCGTCTTCAGGCTGCTCTCTCTTCAACTCCCCTTCCCCCTCTCTTTTATACATTTCCACCCCATCCGTGGATATCATTCTTGGTCTCCCCCTCCAACCTCTCCTCCACGTTACTCAAATTCACACATCTAGTCAGTCTTTCGTCCATTAAGTTGCTTAATGGTGACCACAATTAAAACATAAAAGACTCCTTGTACTGAAGGAGTTAACAGATGTTTTTAATAACTGAAAATAAAAAACGATGTTTCTACAAGTAAAGTAATCATGTGGCGAAAATATGAAAGGGTTACAGATATTATGGTTGTTTGTCTTATATAAAATTAATGTTGGTTTATATTGTTTTAACGCGTTCAGTTCACTGAGTCATTTTCATTTTATTGGAAGAAACACCAGACGGCTTTATTGAACTTAAAGGAGGCTTTTCTAGGTCGAGAGGTTGGATGTTACCATTGTTAACATCTCCACAGCTAGAAATCTTCCATAACCTGAAGCAAATAGCCTGGTGGTGGCTTAACTGAAAAGAATGTGATCTTGCTGCAGGAGTTAATGAAGAGGTGAAAGAGTGTATACTTGCCCCAACCTATAACCCCTTCACTCAGTCGACGTAGTATATTTATTATTCTTGCTACTGCCAGATGATTTTACCTAGCTTAGGAGAAACTTTTGGAACTGGATGACTTAGACATATCCTTTATTAACTACTTCCGTACCACAGGACCTGGATACGGTTAAAAACATCGTCCAGACATATAGAAAAAATTAGATGAAAACATCATGACGGATTGAAGGGGTTAAAAATATGAAAACGGGAACTGCTAATATCCAAGTGCATTTAGTTTCAAGACGTCCGTTCACATCGCTCCAGCGGAAACGGGCTTCCTGCGGCGTGTATTAATTATTGTGCAGGAAACTATTAAAACTATTAACTCGGTGTTAGTTCAGCCAGTGTTGTTCCGATACCTGCAACATTTCCAGTACGATGACGCCATTTATTCTCCTGTGTTGACGACAGATAAGTTCACCCAGGTTAGGAAAACTTTCGAACTGGATAGGACAGATACAGCCTTCATTAACCTGGATAGGACAGATACAACCTTCATTAACCTGGATAGGACAGATACAGCCTTCATTAACCTGGATAGGACAGATACAGCCTTCATTAACCTGGATAGGACAGATACAGCCTTCATTAACCTGGATAGGACAGATACAGCCTTCATTAACCTGGATAGGACAGATACAGCCTTTATTAACCTGTCGTCTTATATGCTTTATTCTTCCCACCAACAGACTCAGGAAAGATTGCAAGCTACAGAGGTCAGCTGCCAGTTTTCACAAAGCCCCGTCACTAAGAGAAACCTTCCGTAATGTGAATCAAGTCGTCTGGCTGGAGCAACACTACACCAAGCAAAGACATCTTAAGTGAGCGGGTACCTAATATAACATTCTTGAGCTAATGTGTATCTCATTTTAACAATAGCATGTAATACGAAGCGGGAAAATAAGGTGCGACAAGACGAAAGGGAGAGTGTGTTGTGGGAGAAGTGGTTCGTTATATACTGGGTAGGGTGAGGAATGCCTGGAGGTTCTTTTTGTTCAGGTACCCCTCACAGGATGAGAAGTCGGTTAACAGACATAAAAGCCACAAAAGACATAAAAAGACAGCCATAGAAAGCTAATGATTTCGTTTAGCCGATGGGATTTCTATTAGTGAGGAGGTTGAAAACTGAGTCAGCTACCCTTTGGACTGCTAGAAATTTACCCAGCTAATAATGTGATCTGCATTTAACCTCAATATTCTGTAATACCTGTTGCCATGGTAATGAAAGGATTAACCTGGCATGCTCGGGTTGTATTTTGTTCGTAAGGGACAGTTGTTCTTGTTGTTGTTGATGTGGCCCCAAGTTCATAAGAAACCTGAACCCGGTGGACTGCAGGCTTAAGTTGCCCCTTTTCTGAGTGCATCATATTTCTTAGGAAGGATAAGGAACTAGGTGAGGGTTAATTGTACACCTATTGAAAAAAGAACGTAGAGTCATTACTGTAAACTTAGGCTGCCTGTTCATGCAATTTACGGGAATGAAAAAAGTAACTATTGCACTTTAACGGTATATAAGTCCATTAGTGCCCGCCTATTCCCAATAATGGCTTTTAGTCCAGCCATTATACAATTTGGCTTGTTAACACATTTCAAATTATGCAACATGTACTGTGTCGGTGCTATACTGGTTTTATATTTGTGTGTGTGTGTGTGTGTGTGTGTGTGTGTGTGTGTGTGTGTGTGTGTGTGTGAAAATTTTTTTCAATTTCAATATTTTTCAGCCCGCCATGAGTGCAAACCATCAAAACACTTTTCCTCCATCCTCAGCTCAATAGGATCCAATATGAGAGCAGGGGAGAAAAATTAAGCGTGGAAAAGAAATCGTCGACCAAGAAACACACTAAAAAATCTTCGAGCACCAGAACTCGTCCATCCATTTTCCTTCTCACATCACAATTGGGTATGGGTATGTGACTTATCGTAGGTCTTACAACACCCTTTAATCATGAGACAATGCTTCAGTTTGAAAATGATATATTAACCCGTCACGTCCCGAGCACTTTTGCACCTCCGACACCCCCCAGTCCCGAGCATTTTTGGAAAATTTTTTTTTTGGCTAAAACCTCCGCTTTTGGTGAGAAACATCGAAAATTCATAGAGAAATCGCTCACCTGAGGTTTAAAATACTCGATACAGGTAGGAGTACCTCCTTACCTTACAGGGTTTTCTATCAGGCTGGCTGCAAAGAAAACGAGTTCTATGGGAGGATAACTATTCCACACCACTCATAAACGGTATTTATTTAGTTATTTGGTACGAATTTATATGTAGTACGAGAGTATATTGGTTTTCAAACAGTAATATAGACATTATAAGCATTGTTTCACTCACTAACTCATCACCATTCCTGACCTTCTTTTGCCACATTACCTGATCATCATTTCTGACTGTTTCTTCCTCTAATGCTATGTAAACTTTGTCTTCCACATTGTCTTCGATTGGGAATCACTCTGGCCCTGAATGTCTTTATTGGCCAGGTCATTGGTAACAGGTGAATTGCCGAGACAATGGGGGGGGGAGGTTATGCTGTGTAAGGCATTGTACCCGTATGGCATCTTGTAGAGGAATAGAGGAAGGTGTCCCGTGTATACGTACGAAAAATCACGCTCAAAAATTGAAAATTGTGCAAATTAGGGACCTCGCAAATGCACGACGTACCAGTACGTCGCCGGGACTGGCAAATGCAAAATGTTGCAACGTACCCATACGTCGATGGGACAGGGTGGGTTAATAACGCCAGGCAACCACAGGTGAATGTTACATAATCCAGCACTGTAGTACCTTTTAATGTCCCTTCTGTTTTTTTTTTTTGTTTTTTTTCACCTACAATTCTTCCCTTTGCCATCATAATGAGACCTACTGAGATCGGTATGGAAGAGATGTGTGTTGTGATGGCCTTCATTTATTAAGGCTTCAACTGTTGTCGAACTGCAAAACATAACGCCTTTAGACGAGTAATGCAGAACGATACTGGTTTCGCTTATTCTTAAAACTGTTCCCCAGTTCAACAAATTATATAATAGCTGCGTCGAAAGTCATGATAGGGAAGATCACGTAATAAGCGACAAATATAATAAGAAATTGCAATATCTGTGTTCTGCTTCACTATATAATATATATACTGAATGTACTCTGGTACAATGAAGAATCCGGAAATGATTACCGTACTAGCGCAGCGGTTAATTTTTATTTATTATTTATTTATTTATTTATTGAGGTAGGTGTACAAGCAGGCATTTAAGTCATCTAATTATAAAGATGTCACCACACGACAGCGTCCTTCTCCAGCAACGTAGGGAACAGTCACAAGTTCGTACAGTCGTAACAGACATGACATGAATCCAGTAAAGGAGTAACCTCTCATCGTCAGGCTGATAAGTGAGAAGGAAGAAGGTGGAAAGAATGGAGATAGATTATATAAAGAGGGTATGGGAGCGTAATAGACGAGTGATAAACAAAACTGGAAGAGGGAGAAGAGAATGAGAACGAGAAAGTGAAGGCAACTGAGGGGAAGGGAACATAGCAGGGACCTGTTAAGCAGAAGGGAAGTAAAATGGGAAAAAATAAAGGAATTTGTGAAAAGAGGGTGACGGAGGCCGGGGAAAAGAGGAATATTGTGATAAATTATATAAGTAACAGAGAACATGTTCACCAACAGAATGACCTCCTCCCCCTACCCTGTGACAGGGAAACGGGGAAAGAAGGGGAAAACAAAACAGTGATAAAAAAAAAAAAGAGTGAGAGAGAGCGAATGGCTGCCAAACAAAAAGTGGAAGATATTAAAACAGAAAATGTGGAAGGGAGAGGAATTTCCTTGCTTCGTTTTCTGGGGTAACTCGTGCCTTACAAACGTTGATAAACCCAATTTCCTCAATCTGGTCAAGACTCCATTAGGTGATCATGTGGGTTCTGGGGCCACGCCTGCTACCAGCACGGGATACTGAGTCTGGGTTTTATGGAGTTGCTACCTCAGGACTTTTGTATTTGTCCATAAGAGACCTCTTTCGATGAGGGTGTGATAAGCAAGTTGCATTAACCTCTTTCAGACCGTGAACGTTATATTCATTTTGTTCTTGCTACAAATCAACGATTTCATTCAACTTAATGGATCTTTCTTATTGTGAAAGGGTTTATGAAGGTTGTAACTCACCCCTACAGTTTGAGTCTGCTGATCCAAACAAAACCGTCTGACAGTATCAAGAATAATGTACTACAGACATCACTGTAGTAGACCTGGTAATTCTTTCAGACGAGGACGTAAGCACTCTTGCAAATCGCTAAACGAGAGCATATGTTTTGACTGGGACTCGCGCGAGCGTGTGCGTCTGTGTAATTCACCGGGCCGGTCAGGATCACTTGACGGTCGTGGTCGTCAGCTTTTACCCTCCTGGAAGGGAGGTGAGAGCTCATATAGTCCAATCTAAGGGCAAGGCTGTGACCTTCACACACGCACACACCCGTCCCCTTGCTCAAGGGGGACAGTAACCACCCACTTCGTCAGTGAAACTTTTCGCAACCTGAGCGAGGGCGAACTCCCGTCCACCAGATGGCGAGCGAGAACGTTACCACTGAGCCAGCGAGTGTGTGTGTGTGTGTGTGTGTGTGTGTGTGTGTGTGTGTGTGTGTGTGTGTGTGTGTGTGTGTGTGTGTGTGTGTGTGTGAACAAAATATCTGTGTTTTATCTGATTTAACCACTTGGTGGGAGGAAAGAGAGACAGCCAGCGAGTAAACCTTTTGCTTTTTTGATCAACAGGTCAACGATCAAGGTCACAGGGCTTGGTCAGAGTTTGATTAAGCAGTTTTTATCAAATATAGACCAAACTTGGAGGAAAGGTTGATGTTAGGGCAAGCATGAAGTGATTCTGCTCACTCAGTGAAGGTCAAGGTCAAAGTTCGACCCGTGTGTGTGTGTGTGTGTGTGTGTGTGTGTGTGTGTGTGTGTGAATAAAATAACTTTTTTGTCGGATTTTAAGCAAAATTGGTGGGAGGATAGAGAGGCAGCGAATTAGTAAACCTTCTGCTACAAGTCAACGGTCAGGGTCACAGTGGTAGGTCAGAGTTGACTTATGCAGTTTTTATCAAATATAGAGCAAACTTGGAGATAATGTTGACGTTAAGGTAAGGATGAAGTGATTCAGTTTTGAGAACACTCAGTCATGGTCATGGTCAAAGTGCAATCCGTCTGTGTGTGAGTGTAATAAAATGATAATAGCTCAAACAGTTGTGATCCGATATTAACCAAGCTTGATGGAAGGTTTGAGGGTTAGCCAAGGAGTAAAGCTGTGGTTTTTAAGAACAGTAAGTCAATGGTCAAAATCAGTTAAATTGTTTTATCCAATTTAAACCAAACTTTGTGGATAGGCTCAGTATAAGGAAAAAATGAAAGGATTTGATTTTGAGAATAATCAGTCAATGGTCAAGGTCACTGGGAAAGTCTCAGGGCAAGGTTACTGGGCAAGGTCAGCTCAATCAATTTTGAGCTGATTTGAACCAACTCAGCGGAGGTGGTGAGGGTCAGGTAAGGAGAAAGGGGTTCAGTTTTGAAAACTATTAATCGAAGGTCATAATCACAGGGCAAAGTCAATGTTCGACCTGTGCGTGTGTGGGGGAGGGGGATAAAATAATTAAGTAAAAGATTTTATCTTTGGATCAGGCTTGGTGAGTGAGCTGATTTCCCAAAAGGTTAACCCATTAGTTTTTAGAACAATTATCAATGGTCAAGGTCATATGAGAAGATCAAGTTTATAATTTTTTATTTCATGTAGCCCACACTTTACGGGAGAGTTCATGCTAAAACAGGGATAAGGATATTCATATTTTCAGGATAGTCAGCAATAGTTCAAGGTTGCAGTAAGGGTCAAGGTCATTGGTCAAAAGTTAACTCAAAATGTTTTTATCTGACTCGAACCAAAATTGGTGAAAGGGTCAAGTGTCGGGCAGAAATGAAGTAATTCGATTCTGAAAATCAATAGGTCGAAGGTGGTCACAGGGAGTATTCAAATATTCGGCCCTTAGAGCTGTTGGTGATCACAGGTGTTGCACTCTTCGAGTGTTCCTTCTTGTTGTTTATGTTGTTCTTAGTACTACTGCACGATTTTTTTTTTTTTTTTTTTTTTAGCTTGGGAGAAAACTTTAATAAAGAAAGGGTATTTGCCATGCCCCTCCAATTCGGAACCTCTCCTCGAAGCTGAATTAATTCAGTCAAGAATACAGTCAAAATGTTCTCAGGATGAATAGGTATATGTAGCTAACGTTGGACACAACGATAAAACACATTCATGAAATATACGGTAAAAGTTCACGTCTGACACACCAACCAAGGGCTGATCCTCTATATCCCATCAAACTTCTAGCCGTACCCTATCCATTCTCTGACCACACAATTCCTTGACCCCTGGTACAAATTCATGGCACGACGAAGGTCACGTGGTCAAGGAACGTGGTTATTTACCTAATTCTTTTTACCACCAAATTATCTGACTCTGACCCTGTCTTTCTTCATAGTTTATTTTTTCTCTCTCCAGACGGTTTTGCTAAACATGGCCTTCTCATTTTGAAAGGCTTTGTAGCTGCATACCCAACATGTGTCAGTCATGTTCACCTGATGGTTGCCCTCCATGCTACACCATCTTTTGCAGCGTCTCTGTTCAGTCCCGTAACCTTCAAGTCATTTTCTGGGATCTAATTCCAAGTCATTTTTGGTTTACCTCTTGGAGCTACACCGTGCACATTTACATTCTTATATATTCTTCACTTATTTTTCATCGATTATTCTCTCCAAATGTCTAATCCACGTGAACCACCCCCAATCCACCTAAAACTGCCCCTAGTCATCACATCATTAATGTCTTAAGTATACAGCCGATCTATCACCTGCTCTTTCGCAGTTCTGCCTCATGCAGCTTATTCAAGGAAACCATCCTCATTTCTGTGCACACAAATCTACGAACATTACTCTCCTTCTTCCCCATGTTTCACTACCATAATGCAATAAATTTTGTCATCGATTCAGGGAGAGTAGTAATTAAATATCGATATATAAATACTCAATGATTTGGTATTAGAAAAAGGGAGATCCGGTAAAATGCGAAGTTAGGAACTCAGTAATTCATACTAAATGAGAGTGACTTGATGATATAATCAGTTGATGATTATCACTATGAAGTGGATGATGTAAAGGGTATATGTGAGAGCTTAAGGGTAGGGGAGAGTGGGAAGGTCAGGAAGTAGAAAATTAATGTGGGATGGACCTAAACAACTGACGATGTACACAAGTGGCAGTTTGAATCATCTGTTGTATGAGATATACATGTCAATAGGCTGCACTTTTTTTTTTTTTACTCAACAGTCAATAATAGGTCTCTGCGGTGTTGTGAAGGGAGACAGTTACAAGAAATTGTTAAATGTGGATGTCGTATGCTGTGAACTGCACGTCCGGACATTACATGAATGAAAGTAGGAATAATTTCACTGAGATTTCTCTTAGTAGTTCTCCCTCTTCTACAATAAATATCCATTTCTCCAATCCTACCTACCAAATTCAGTAGGTGGGAACGTGATGCTGCTGCTGCTGCTGATGATGATGATGATGATGACACTCCTCCTTTAGTACAGAATACTTGCTTCTCAGTTTATGTTGTCCATTGGTAAATTCAATCAATTAATCAATCATTTCCTGTAGCACCCCACGGGATGCACAGGGCCTTGATGAACTCCCTCCACCAATATTTGTCTCTTGCCATCTCCTTCAGGTCCCACCAACACTCCTCTCACGCTTCTCTTTTCATTGTCCTCAACCAGGTTTCCCTCGGCCTACCTCTTCCTCTTCTTCCTCTAGTAGTTCACTCTGGCACATCCTGTATTAAACTGCCTTCTTTTCTATATATGTGCCCCAGCCATTTCCAGCGAGAGTCTCACATATTCATCAACTGGTTCCACTCTCGTAATATCCCTTACTCTTTCATTTGTAACTATGTCTTGCCACTTTACCCCAAGAATCCTTCTCAGTATTTTATTCTCAAATTCTAATACATTCTGATCTGTTGCAATTGTACTGTACCATGACTCATGCCTATAGATTAAAATTGGTCTAACCATGGACTTGTAAATTTTTACTTTAGTATGCACCGAAAGCATATTATTATTCCAAACAGATTTCAACATTCCAACAGCTCGCCAATCCTATCTAATCCTCTCCTCGGTTTCATTGTTTAATGATCCATTAGATTATACAATCGTTCCCAGATATTAAAATTTTCCACATTCTTCACCACACTATTTCCAATTTTTAATCGATTTGGTTCTCCACGTTCATATTAATAATTTAAGTTTTTCCACAATTTATTACCAATCCCACTTTTTCTCCTTCCTCCACCAGACAATCAAGCACCCCCTGCATCTCGTAAATACCTCCGCAAATCAGTACAATATCATCAGCATAGTTCAAATCCATCAGCCTCTTATTTTCTTCCCAGTTAATTCCTGCACCTGTTCTCCTTACAACCTTTCTCATAACATAATCCATAATCAAAACAAACAGCATAGGCGAAAGAATTCCTCCTTGAATCACTCCTTACCTAACTTCAAATGGATCACTCAAAGAACCACCCACCATTACCTTACAAATAGTACCTTCATGCAGGCTTCTAATAATATTTACAAACTTTTCTGATATACCATAGAATCTCATAATTTTCAACATAGCTCCACGTGAACCACTATCAAACGCCTTTTCAAAATCCACAAAACACATACTAAGTGGCATTTTCATCTCATTAGCTTGTTGCATTAGATGCCTTACAATAAAAATTTGATCATTACGACCTCGACCCTTTCTAAATCCCGCTTGTTCTTCTCTTAAAATTTTATCAATTACTGGCTCTATTCTGTTCAACAAGATTTTGGAAAAGACTTTTGCAACTACAGGTGTCAAAGTTATCCCCCTCTAATTTCCACACAAACTTAAATCTCCCTTTTTTGGCAATTTTATAATCACTCCATTTTTCCACTCTTCTGGATTCCACCATTATCCCAAGCCACATTAAACAGTTTCAAAAGCGCACTCATGAACTCATCATTTTCCACCTAAAGCATTTCAGGAAATATTCCATCCTCTCCTGGAGCCTTAAAATTCTTTAACTCCTTTATAGATTTTGCTACCTCTTCCAAGGTTATATCCCCTGTTTCTATCTGTAAATCTCTCTCGGCTGGCAAAATGTCCTCTTCAGCTGGGATTGGTCTGTTTAGAATAGATTCAAAATGCTACTTCCACCTTTCTTTTATATCCAAATCTTTAGTCATCAAGTTACCATTTCTATCTCGTACAGGTATTTCCTTCCTTCTCTTTTCAGTCCCAGTCAACTCCCTTATGGCCTGATACGCTGATCTTGTGCTCTGACCGTCATTTTTACTTAATTTCTGTCTCTTTCGCCTTTTCATCATACAGCCTCCTCTTATCACGTCTAATGAGTCTTTTTACTTCAGAATGTATACTCCAGTACTTTGCTCTAAGTACTTCAACTACCTGGCCATCAGCATGTTTTTCTTCACTTCTTAACTTCGCCTCTTTCCTTTTCGGAATTGCATTCCATGTTTCAGCTGACATCCACTTTTTCCTTCTCGCTTTTCCTTTTTTTCCTAATAGTAAGCTTAGCACTCTCATGCAAAACCTCTTTTACCTCTCTCCACATTTGATTAATATCATTGTCTTCAGATTCCATCAAAGTCTGCAGGACTAGAAACCTGTTCCTACATTCCCACCGAAACTTCTCCTTCGTGTTCTCATCATTTCTCAGCTCACCAAAATCATATTTAATATCTCCTGTACAATTTCCATTAACATTTCTCTTAAGTTTTATTTTAATCTTTGACACAACAAGTTGATGATCACTACCTATATCTGCCCCCCTCCTTACAGATACATCTTGCAAATAACTCCTATGCCTTCTGCTAATTGCAGTGTGGTCAGTCTGATTACAATATTTACTACATGGTGAAATCGTAGTAGTCTTATGTATTTTTCTATGCTCAAAGATGGTTCCACCAATCATAAGGTCATTTACCAAACAAAAGCTTCCAAATCGCACCCTATTTTCGTTTCGTATACCAACACCCTCCTTACCCATACAATCTTCAAAGCCATCCCTACTACTACCAACAATCGCATTAAAATCACCAATGCAAATTAACACATCATGTCTTGCCACTCTGTTGAGAACATCCTGCAGCTTCTCATAAAAGTCATCCTCCATTTCATCAGCAGCCTCATTTGTCGGAGCATACCCTGCCACCATACTGATATTACCATGGTCAGATTTTAAACGAGCATAAAGCAAGCGCTCATTAATTGGCTCAAATTCACATAGTGCCTTGCAAGCATCTCTACTCAACAATAAGCCTACTCCTTGGTAATGATTTCCATCCCCTACCAGAAACCAACATAGTAATACCATCTTCCAAATTCATTTTATCAACACCAAGCAACCTCGTTTCTGTAAGAGCACAAATATCTATATTGCATTCCTTGAACACTGAAATAAGTTCTTCCATTTTACCAGCCTGATTGAGAGTTCGAACATTCCAATTTCCTATTCTTAAGGTTCGCTTTGGATGTATAAACTTATTCCTACACCGTGGGATTCTTAGCACCCCTTGCCCACTTAAGGGCTGCACGGAACTGGGGGCCATTGCTTCATAACCAGAGTTCATCAAGATTTCTTAGGCAGAAAAATATTTTACCCTGAAGCCAATGCCAGTGGCTGGCAGGAACCAGACAGTGGTGAGAGGAAATTAACTAAAAGAAAATAAAATGCAGAGGGTTAGGACAGACAAAGTACAAGAGAAAGAGAGACAGCAAAAAGAATGTAGACAAAAGTGTCCCTTTTAGTCGCCTCTTACGACAAGCAGGGAATACTGGGGAAGTATTGGCAAATTAGGCTAAGATAAATCCACCCAGGAAAATTATATTAAAAACTGTCTGGATGAATGTATGGACTGAAGCTTAAGCATAATGTACAGTACTTTATTCTAACGAACGTCAAACTTTTTTTTTTTTTTAGCTCAAGCCCACTGAACACAGAAAGATGCTGCTGCTGCTGCTGTTGTTGATGATGATGATGATGATGATGATCGTGGTGGTGGTGGTGGTGGTAGAGATGCTGGTGAATGATATCCTAATTTCTGATTACCACTGAGGGACAAAGGACTCTTTAATGCAGTAAATTACCTTATACTGGTTGGTCAT
>NC_137043.1:12573188-12710688 GCF_032717465.1 Coenobita brevimanus | reverse complement strand
ATTTTGGCAAACTAGTAGACCCCTCGATTGATCTTCGTTCCCTACACATATGGAAACAACAGTTAGATAAAAAAAAAAAACTGATGTGTACAGACGTACATGCCTGTTACTGTACACACTCCTCATAGCATCACTAATCCTACCTGCATTATGTTTTCCATTAGCTTTGACTATACACCAGGGACAAGTCAACTTTGAAAGCTTCCGGATGGAGTTACATTAGATATGAATTTATCTGTATTAATCTACATCAAGTCCACCGCAGGGCTGCATCTTTCCTCAGAGTGAGTGCCAAAATAATCTTTCCCAGTGCAGGCGTAGTAAAAATAAGGAAGGGGAGCATGTAGGAAGAGTGATGGGTGTGAAAACCGGTGCTGTAATGACTGTTCATGTATTTTAAGGTCTGCGTTTGTTGTCGGTAGAGCCAGCAGACATGTAGAACCAAATGAAAGGCATATTACAATAACCCAGTTAAAATATCCGCTAAACCTTGGGTTCGAACATTAAAGTCAGGCCACACACAAAGTGAGAAGAGTACGCTGTCGATCAAGACAAAGACAAAAGTCGTGAATGAGAGACGTTGTGACCGCTGACAATTTACTTTCTATTGATAATTTACCATACAGTTGTGAAATTACACGAAAATTAGTTTTGTCCCCAAATATTGGTCACAGGTTATTCCTTTTTCACCCTATGCACCACCGCATAAGTAGGGTCGGGGACAAAAACTCGGCTCATATTTCGCCTCGTCTAGTTCATTCCTCTTGCGAGCTAATAATACTGTTAAGAGAGAGACTTGGTAATGTGCTTCTCCGTCCATAGATGACTGTCGTAGATGTGTCTAAGTAGACAGTGACAAATATTCCCTAAGTGTGATGTAAAAGTAGTTACAGTTGGTGAGCTTTTATCCCTCACTGTGCATGACTAACTCTGTAATTATTCTCTGCACGGTGATAAACACTTCACGATAACTCTGCTGACTATTACAGCACACGAACTCAGATGGAATAACTGTCAGCCTCACCCTCACGTACCTGCCAATCTTTTGAGTGAAAAAAATCGGACTGGTGTTGCATAACTTGCTTACTGATCACGCTGGCTATTCCGTCTCTCACAGTGTAAAGTATCATGTGAGATTTCCTGCATCAACTCTGCCACAGGACTACAAACAATTCATTTCCCAGCAACACCAGTGTCCCCTGATGTCTTTGTGTGTGTGTGTGTGTGTGTGTGTGTGTGTGTGTGTGTGTGTGTGTGTGTGTGTGTGTGTGTGTGTGTGGTAAGCTATGCTTTGCAGTCTTGTGGAATTCATTTTCAAAAACCCTACCTTCAGTTAACAGACGTAGTGCAGTTTGCTGTATCTTATAATGTTACGTCAAATGCACCTCTCTTTAAAAATTACCTGTTGCTCAAACAACTAATTCATTACTTGATTTATTATATTCACTTACGTGTAACTGTCGTGTAAAATTTCATTTATATAATTCCTCGGGAGCCCATTTCATTAAAGTACAGAAGATATTTGATGACAGTCTATCAACGTTTGTGATTTCTAAAAGCTAACATGTACGTTGTTACTGGAAGGAGTACATGACAGCTACGTTCACTCTGTTGGTACTGAGGAATAACTGAAGAATAATGGTAAAGTTGTGTGTGTTAGACGTCCATCCCCATTGCACACACCCGCTGATCAACAAACACCACCTCGCCACCACCTGCCAGCCTCACCCTCTCCCTTGGCAACATTTTTTTTTTTTTCTAATTTATTCTCATATTCAGGCTTCATGGAGAACCTGCATCTACAACCTTCTCGTAAAAAGTTTTCTGAAAATTAACTTTATCTTTTTTATTAAACTTGACCTGGGTGCCTTTTGAGCATCACACACACACACACACACACACACACACACACACACACACACACACACACACACACACACACACACACACACACACAGGGACCCATTCAGGAACGTTTGTCAAGATCTTTTACGCAAGATTTAGTCATTCCATCAGCAACAGCATATCTCCTTTATGCTGATATAATACTACTGTACTTGCAAAAATGAACATAATTTTAAAGTTTATTGTTGTATAATAGAATGATATTTAACGCATACGGTGAATAATTAATCATTGTGCAATAAAATATCCGGAAACTCATTGTATCTCACGAATTAAATTTTACTTCTACAGATACCAGAGACTAATGGTCGTCCGAGTACAGATATATTCACTGATGTTTTTAGGAGGAAAACAAAATAGTAGAACGACTTAAACATCACCAACGCCTGCTGGATCAGACCCCCGTGACGTCACCAGCACTCGATTGAGGAAAATACCAGGTTGATTGATTGCAAATAACAAAAAACTGGCGGCGCAACTGCCAGGGTCATATGCCGCCGGACGACAAAGTAATTCACACAGCAAAATAAACAGTGCATATTCAAATTAAAGTTATTATCTGGTAGTAGGAACAAAACACTGAAAAATAATAAAAGAATAGTTTATAAAATATCGAGTACTTATAAAAGTGGAAGGAGGCCCGCCTCCTGAAGAAAAATAAAAACATCACTAAAATCACCAGAGGCTTCGCCAAGCATCGAGGACAAACAGTAGGCACCATCTACCCCCTTATGCCTATGGAGGAATCTCTGTCGTAGGTCTCCCAGACTCGTACACTCGACCAGCAAGTGACGACAGTAAGGAGAACAAGGCAGTCATCACAGTACGGTTGAGAGTCACCATTTATCAGGAACCCATGTGTAAGCCGCATATGCCCAGTGCGAAGCCTAGCAAGAGCCACCTCCAGTCGCCGAGACATAGAGGGAAGAACCCTTGGCACAATCACTCTCTGAAAGATTTGTTTTAGTTTATTGTGAGAAACAACATCCCAGTGTCTCTGCCAACAAGTACGAATTGTGTACCGCAAGTAAGGTGTTACATCTGAAGCAGGAAGTGGGTAGTCGGTTGGGGGCTGTTGAGAAGATGCAGCTTTAGCTAAAGTATCTGCCCTCTCATTGCCCGTCACACCAACATGTGCGGGTACCCAACAGAAGTCTGCACGGCAGCCACGACGGCCAAGAAGAAAAAGCCACTCTAAAATTGATAAAACCAATGGATGGGATACATTAAAAGACTCCAGTGCAGACAAAGCACTATGCGAGTCACTAAAAATCACAAAAAAAGATTGGGGGAGAGTAAAAATAATTTTAACAGCATATAAAATTGCAGTCAGTTCCACTGTATACACTGAAGTAATGCCAGGAAGGCTACCGCCCCTACTAAAGGAAGGGAAGACAACACCAAATCCTACTCCAGTATCAGTCTTAGACCCGTCATTATAGACGGGGACAGAACCCTCATGAATCGAGGCATGTTCTAAAAAGAGGGAGAGGGACACCTGAGAGGGAAGTGAGCCCTTTTTTTCAACAACGGACCTACAGAATGTCAAGTGAGGGAGCAGCCAAAAACCCACCCTTGGGACCCGATGAGGACAAATTGAGAGTCTCGGAACAGAGAGGGCTAACATAACAGACCGGACCCTGTAACCAAATGGCTTTGGGAAATTAGGACGGATGCCAAAAACAGAAGATCAGGAATCCTGGGAGATGATGGCACAAGAAATTGAGTCTGGAATGCGGTGAAGACGATACCAACACCTCATCATTAGCAACTGGCATCGCAAATCCAAGGGGAGTACACCAGCGTCCACCAATAAGCTTGGAATCGGGGATGATCTGAATGTCCCGGTTGCCAAATGCACACCAGCATGATGCACAGAATTTAACAACCGGAGATGTGCATCTGTTGCAGAGGAGTAGACCTCACACCCATAGTCAAGTTTAGGAAGAATAAGAGACCTATGCAAGAGGAGGAGGGTCTGATGGTCAGCACCCCAGGAGGTATGAGCTAAGACCCTCAAAAGACTCAAAGCTTTAAGACAAGTCACCTTAACAGAACGAATATGAGGAACCCAGGTTAGTCGTCTATCAAACAAAAGACCCAGAAACCGCGTCTCTTCCACACAAGATATTCTCCTACCATAGAGATACAAGTAAGGGTCAGGGTGAACCCCTCGAAGCTGACAAAAATGCATAGCCACTGTCTTTGTTGAAGAAAAATGGAAACCGTGAGTTTCCGCCCAGTCAGAAATTCGATTGAGAGCCAGCTGCAACTTCCTCTCTATCAGAGACATTCTAGACTACGAGGTAAAGGAAATCGAAATGTCATCGACATATAGTGATCCACGTACACCGTCAGGAAGTACACTAATGACACTGTTAATCGTTTCGTTTTTAAAGGCTCCAACATGCTTGCATGTGTCGGCCTTGGTCACCTAATGGCGGCTCTCCACGCTGCACAATCCATTGCAGCCTCCCTGTTCAGTCCCTTAACCCTAAGGTCACACTTAATGACCTCGTCCCATGTCTTTCTCGGTCTACCCCTCATAACCTCACCCCCAATATTAACACTTCTCACCTTCCTCACCCAATTATCATCCCCCATCCTCTCCACATGTCCAAACCACCTCAATCTACCTCTCCTCATCACAACACCAATACACTCCAGTCCCATCCTACCTCTCAACTCTTCCATTGTAAACCCAGCCCCTCCAGGCCTTGGACGCAGGGACACACTGCACATCCACCTAATCATTGTCATTTCTGTACGTCTGAGCCAGCGAATGTCTTCCTCCTTCACTGCCCAGGTCTCACTGCCATACAGCATTACACTCCTAACACATGCTGCATACAAAGACCCCTTAGCACGTAGGGAGAGCCCTCTCAATGTCAGGAGAGGCAAGAGCTCCCTGAACTTCTTCCAACCACTTCTCACCCTAGCCACAGAGCTAGCTCCAGCCCCACCTCCAGCAAACAACATGTCTCCCAAATAACAAAACTCTTCCACACACTCAAGAGATTCACCAGCAAGTTCAATCCTTTCACATCTGACGATCTCCACCTGCTCACCCCGGCACGCCGTACACATAAAATCAGCATTATCTCGCAGTCTACCTCTGATACCACTACATCTCTTATGTTAATGGCTACGGCAAACAGAGTAACACTAAGGATACTCCCCTGTGGTACTCCATCTTCTCGTGCTCGGGCAGTAGAAAGCCCTCCTCCCACTCGCACCCTTAAAATTCGGTTAGATAAAAACTGTCGAATAAAAATAAGCAAGCGTCCACGAAGACCAAACTCATGAAGAGAGTAAAATACCATGACACCAGGCAGTGTCATATGCCTTCTCCAGATCGAAGAAGACCGTGACCTGGTGTTGGTTAGTGGAGAAAGCCTCACAGACAGAAGATTCCAAGGACAGCAGTGCACCAGAGGTAGATTGCATTTTTCAAAAACCATACTGGGCAGGGGATAGGAAGTCACCTCTCTCTAAAAACCACACAAGCCTAACATTGATCATATTTTCCAAAACTTTACATATACAAGACGTCAAAGAAATAGGCCGATAATTCGTCGCCTGTAGATGGTCCTTACTTGGTTTGGGGATGAGAATAACTACAGCAACCCCAACAAGCTGGAAACTCCCCAGAACACCAGATCTTATTAAACAGTGAAAGCAAAGACAACAGGGACTCACCAGACAGGTGACGTAAAAAGGCATAAGGAATATCATCATAACCAGGATAGGAATCATGGCACTGTGACAGAGCTGCCTGGAGTTCAGAAATTGAAAATGGAACATTGTAAGGCTCTCCTCCAGCAGAGGCAAAACTGAGACCACGAGACTCTAGGGGCCGACGGTGGCAAGCTGAAGGCGTATCTGCATCCTTCTTTGACACACTGGCAAAATGATCAGCAAGCAACTCTGCAACAGCAAGTGGATCAGCCACAGTTCCACCTGCTGCAGATAAAACAGGAGGGGAGGGAACACTAAATTTTCCTGAAATTTTCCTTACCCGGTTCCACACCTGGGTGATGGAAGTGCCCGAATTAATGGAGGAAACATAACTCTTCCAGGATGAATGCCTGGCCTCCTTTAAAACCCGCCTCATATGAGCTCGTGCCCTCTGAAACGCCACCAAATACTGAGGATCCCCAAGGTGATGACGAAGTCGAGAGAAGGCGACTCGTTTGGCTCTCACTGTGGAACTGCACTCAGAGTTCCACCAAGGAACCGGACGTGTAGGGAACTGACCCTTCATTTTTGGAATAGATAACAGGGCTGCTGAGTGCAACACGGTATTGAAAAATGACACAGCCTCAGTAAGACAGCCAAACTCGTTGACAGACTGAGAAATGGAACTTAATTCCCTGAAACTTGGCCAGTCAGCCTTATCCAGAAGCCAGCGAGGAAGACGTGGCAAGGTCCACCAGCACTAGCAGTTAAAAGTAATGGAAAATGGTTGCTGCCATACAGGTCTGGCAACACATCCCAGTTAAAATCTAAAACAGCATCAGCTGAACATAAAGACACGTCAATGGCAGTAAAAGCTCCAGTCTGACTATGGAAACAAGTCATTTTATTGGCACTGAAAATGCCTAACTCCTCATCTTCCACTAAAGAGGCCAGCATTACACCACGAGGGTTGGCCTCACTGTTTCCCCATAGCGGATGGTGAGCATTCATATCTCCTAGTAACAGAAAGGGAGAAGGAAGGTCATGAATAAGGCGTTCCAGATCCTCACTTTCAACAGTAGCACTAGGAGGAAGATAAAGACTGCAAACTGTATACTGCTGACGTAAAAACATCCGGACAGCGACAGCCTGCAGGAGAGTGGAGATGGCCAGATGATGGGATGGAATATCCTTGCGAAGGAAGATAGCAGCACCTCCATGATAACCTTGACCCGGCACGGGATCAGAATAAAAGGCATGGTAGCCAGAAGGACTGGAAGGAACTGTATCACCGACCATGGTCTCCTGGATACACATGCACAGAGGAGTAAATTGAGAAACCAGATGACACAATTCCTCATAGTTGGCACGTAAACCCCGACAGTTCCACTGGATGATGGAACCCATAATGGAGGAATGATGATTAAGTGTGGGACTGTACACGTGACAAGCGTGCGGGTTTCGAATGATGCCTATGAAGGCTCTTGACAGGAGCCTGCCCAGCACCAGAAACCCGCACCCTCTGTCTAACATCCGTGGGTAAACGAGAGGCTGAGGAAGTAAGTTTTACAACACTCCTTCTTGGAGTGAGCATACCAGTTTGTTTGGAAGGTGGCTTAGAGGCTGTTTTTGAAGGTGTAGGATGGCCAGTGCTCCTACCAGAAGCCCCAGAAGTGGAAGTAGAGTCCACAGGACTCGAATCAGTTGAGGAGGCCATCCTATACTGCAGATCTGAAGCACCTTCCAGCTGTCCAACAACATCCCCAGGTGGGGACTGGACCAGAGCTGAACCATCAGCTTCAGATGTCACCTGGTTAGATCCCTCAGCCTGATGGACAGTGGGAACAGGAGAGGTGTCGACAGAAGGGTCAACAACAGAGACCTTAGGTGGCCGGTCTTCATATTCAGAGGACCATGATGAACAACGGTGACATTTGCCAGGTACAGATGGAGCCTCGGGCATACTGGCTACGACAGGAGAAGGAGTTTGGTCAACGTGGTTGTCTGCCATCACCACAGAAGTGTGCAAGTCATCAGCCACCAAAGTGGGGGCAGAAACAGCCGGAGTAGGGGATGCGCGAGGTTCATTTTCACAAACAGTATGAACGATAGTGACAGCATCCCGCAAAGCACTAGATGATGCAATGGGCACTGGATTGGGTCGAGGCTGTCTCTGAGACATGGGGCGGTGTACTGGTATCCCAGAAAAGACAGAAGCATAAGTAACACCGGGCTGGAAGAAGCGAGTCTGGGCTCTCTTCTTCAAGTGTTCAAATTGATAAAATATCCTTTTCCAGGCAGTAGCGAGGACAGTTTTTTGAAGATACAGCATGAGGGCCCCCACAGTGATAGCATTTAAGGGGTCCTGGACAGTCACTGGCATGACTTGGTCTGCCACAGGAGATACAGACACCAGGAAGGCCAGCCTGTGAGCGGCGGCAAAATCGGCTAACATGTCCATACCCCTGACAGTGAAAACAGCGCTTTGGGGTTGGCACATACGGCTTCACAGGAAGCAATAGCCATGCAAGTTTCACGGACCTAAGCAATGTTAATTTATTAAATGTCAAGAACAATGTTGGAGTCGGAGTCAAGATCCCATCAATCTTTTTTGAAGGTGCTCAATCTTCACCACACCAAACGACCACAGCTCTTCCAACAGTCGCTCCTCTGAGTATCGGAGGATGTCACGAGAGAAAATGACTCTCTTACATTGATTGAAGGTTCCATGAGAAACACAGGTAACAACAGAACCAGCAACAGAGGTCAAATTCATTAGCTGGGGTGGACACCTCATTGAGAATGCTTCCATCCCCCTGGGAAGAGAACTTGGGCTCTCCTCCACAAGCTGACACTATGGCATGGTGCAGCTCAAAGATGTCAACATCTAGAACTGACCCTCCTATGGAGGATTTCAGAACCAGATACTTTCCATGAGAAGCCAGCACCAGTTCTTCTCCGTTCAACCCCAGAGCCGTACCTACCCGGCGTGACAGCTTCCCAGTCCCAGTTGAATGCTGGGGCAAAGGAGGACATTCACCAGGGGCCTGGTAAGGCTCCAAGGTGGCAATATGGGAGTCGCCAGTGACAGAGCCAGAGTCGTCAATGAAATTTGTTTTGTTGGTGGCCATGTGCTTCAACAAAAACCTTCGTTCCCCCACCCCTCCACCCACCACAGAGCCCAACAAGAGGAGGTCTTATGCCAGGGACAACACCACTGGCGACCCCAGAGGTAGCAGGAGAGTATACGTGGGTAACCACTGGGGGACCTTGGCAAGGGTGACTCCAGGATGATAGGAGCCACCAGGCCCCCCAGTGCCCACTTGACCCTAGCCAACGCATGACCAGCCGATTGACCTGGTCGGGCCCAACCAAGCCACCCTTCTAGCCAGAATAAGGGACCAAAGAGGTGTATTGCTAGCTACAGGGCGCACTGTGCAGCATTGCTAAACCTCCAGGACTCCCGTCTCCCAGCATTACGGGACGCCACGCACGGCAAACACGTAGGGAGGCAACAGTCCTGCCCTAGATGGCAAGTGGGCAGGGACTAGCATCACCAGCAGGCCTCCTCCACCAGTGATGTAGGGGGTGCTTGGTCCACGAGGCCGACAAATACCGAACCCTACAAAGGTAGGCAGGCCTCCCGAGTAGGTGGCATTGCAAGCCACGCTTCAAGCCCCTCCACCTCGTCAAGGTGACCCCCCCTTAGCGGAGGGAAAATACCAGACTACACCACAACAACCAAAAGCAAGAAACCACGCAGCGGCGACAGATCCCACACTTTGTTTTCCTACTGTTTTCATCTTTCTATATTTTTTTTCTTCACCGACTCTATATTCTTTATTCAACCCCTCTTTTCCATGAAGACCTCAAGAAGTTGGTTAAAAAAGTCTTAACCTCCATATAAACCTGTGGATAAAGAGTTTTGCTTATGCTTATCACTGTCTCTAAATTGAGTTTCAGCCAGTTCTTTTAGATATAGATTGCCGAGAATCGAATACACCTGTGTGAAAAGATAATCGCTTTCAGTACAATACCCTCACGTCCAAGACGGGTTTGTCCAAGACCTCTCGTGTCCAACATGGAGACCATAAATAATAATCCAGTATATTGCTGTAATACTGTTGCATACATCCAGTACAGAACCAATGGTTCATAACAACCCAAATCTGAGAACACAGCTATGACGGTCTCACCAGGTCCAACACCATTCCCGCGCCTGGGAGAGTGGCGTGGTTGCTATGTTGTCCAGTGAAATATTGGCATCTGATCACGTGCTGAGCAGGCAGGGCTTGCATTTGTCTCCCTCACGAGCGTCGTGGACACACCACGTGTTGCACTCAGCGGTTTGCTCGAAGGTTATTGCTTCTCCTTATGTGACTATGCCTAGGAAACCGTCTGCTAACTCCTTGAAGCTCTGCCTTAGGCTACTGAGCTGGAGATAACAGAGCTACTAAGCTGGAGAAACACACACTTTCAAGGTGAGGAAATTTGGTTTGGTGCCAAAATAGGTCTAGGTTGATGTTTTCAGAGACACTTTTCGAAGATTTTGTGACAATATTATTTTTTTTCATAAGGTCTTCTGTTGGTCCAAGATGTTTCTCATCCAAGACGGGACACTGAGGTGACAATATTACCGTCTTGGTCGCGAGGGTACTACTATTAACACACACAGGACAGACGCAAGTAAGATGTTGTCAAAGAGTACATGCATGTCACTCTGCTGAAAGGGAACACGGGTAGCCAAAGAAACATACCACTCTGCCATACAGATTCTGATCTGAGGGTGACACAAGACTAGGAGTTATGGAATGTGAAACATACATAACATACATACATACATATGTACATATATTCATATGGGTTCCACTTTTTTTTTTTTTATGTGAGGAAGAAGGAACCAAAGGCAACAAGCCTGCAAAACTATTCCTTCCAAGAGAAAAACAAAATATAAGACAGAGCCAAATTCAAGATCCGATCATTTCCAGATGCCTGGACACACTGCATTTGAAAAACTGGAGATCATAGGAAGTAGGAAGTACAGACAGAGGGAGACAGTTCCAGAGTTGACCTGTTGCATAAATGAAGGACTGGGAGTAACGGTTAACTCTTGCATTAGAGAGTTGGACAGAAAAGGGATGAGAGTTTGCTGCTAGACGGGTGCTACGCGCCCGTCATAGGGGTGGAGGAATGCATGCAGACAGTTCAGAGGAGCAGTGACCATTGAAGTAGCGATAGAAAAGAGATAAAGATGCAACAGTGCAGCAATGAGACAAAGGTTGAAGGGAGTCAGTAAGAGGAGGAGAGTTAATGAGGCGAAAAGCCTTTGACTCCACCCTATTGAGAAGAGCTGTATGTGGGGAGCCTCCCCACACATGAGAGTTGTACTCTACACAGGGGCAGATAAAACCCCTGTATAGAGTCAACAATTGTGCAGGGGTAAAGAAGGAACGGAGTCGGCTTAGCACACCCAATCTCTTGGAAGCAGATTTTACAAGAGATGTAACATATATGATCTTTCCAAGACAAGTCCCGAGTAAATGAAACCCCAGGCATGTTCAAGGATGATGCAGGATTAAGCTGAATATTATCAAACATTAGTGGGTATACCTGTGAAAGATTTTGTCGGTTGATAGGTGCAAAAACTGAGCCTTTGATGGATTAAAAACAACCAGATTATTTTTACCCCAGTTAGAGATATGAGCCAAGTCAGACATTAGGTGTGCCATAGCCTCATCCCTTATTTGTTGAAGTAACTGCTGAGATGGACGTTGCGGGAATCGAATAGAAAGGTGAAGGGTGGAGTCATCAGCGTATGAGTGGATAGGGTTAGATGTACAGCTTAGAAGGTCATTGATGAATACAAGGAAGAGAGTTGGTGATAGGACAGAGCCCTGAGGAACATCACTGTTAATAGATCTAGGAGAAGAACGATGGCCGTCTACAACAGCGGCTATAGAACGACCAGAAAGGAAGCTAGAGATGAAGGCACAGATAGAAGGATAGAAACCGTAAGAGGGCAGTTTGGAAATTAAAGATTTATGCCAGACTCGATCGAAAGCCTTAGAGATGTCAAGTGCAATGGCAAAGCTTTCGCCAAAGTCCCGAAAGGAGGATGACCAGGAATCTGAAAGGTAGGTGAGAAGATCGCAGGTGGAGCGTCCCTGACGGAACCCATACTGACGATCAGAAAGAAGGTTGTGATAGGAAAGATGCTTTAAAAATTTTCTGTTAAGAACAGACTCGAAAACTTTTGAGATACAGGATGTTAAAGCAATTGGACGATAGTTAGAGGGTTGGGAATGGTCACCCTTCTTTGGGACTGGCTGAATGAGAGCAAACTTCCAGCAAGAAAGAAAGGTACAAGTTGACAGACAAAGGCGAAAGAGTTTTCCTAGGCAGGGTGCAAGCACAGAAGCACAGTTCTTGAGAACAACAGGAGGGACTCCATCAGGCCCATATGCCTTATTAGTATTGAGGCCTGTGACAGCAGAAAATACGTCAGCTGAAGAAATTTTAATGGCAGCCATGAAGAAGTCAGAGAGGGGAAGTGATGGAGGAACAGCACCGGAATCGTCTAAGGTGGAATTGGAGGAGAAAGTCTGAGCGAAGAGATCTGCTTTATCAGTAGAAGAAATAGCTACAGAGCCATCAGAGTAGAAAAGAGGAGGGAAGGATGATGAGGTAAAGTTGTTAGAAAGGTTTTTGGCAAGGTGCCAGAAGGAGCAGGAAGAATTCGAGTTAGAGAGTTGAGAGCACTTAGTACTGATGAAATTATTTTTAGCAGAGCGAAGAACAGACTTAGCATGATTCCGGGCAGAAACGTATAAAAGATGTGATTCAGGGGTGGGTTGGCTCTGGTACCTTTTATAGGCCCTCTCCTTGTTGCGGACAGCATTAGAACAAGCGTGATTAAACCAAGGCTTTCGTGCATTAGTCAAAGGATATGAGAAAGGAATGTATGCTTCCATGCCCGAAAGAATAACCTCTGTAATGCGCAAGGCACACCCAGATGGCTTCCGCCCATGGAAGCAATAATCATTCCAGGGAAAATCAAAGAAGTACTGCCTGAGGGCCTCCCAGTCCACAGCTCCAAAGTGCCACAGACGACGTTTCTTTCGAGGGTCCGCAGGCCGTACTGGAGCGATAGGACAGGTTAAGGCGATAAGGTTGTGATCGGAGGAGCCCAACGGAGAGAAAAGATTAACAGTATAAGCAGAAGGATTAGTTGTAAGGAAGAGGTCAAGTATGTTGGAACTCTCTCCAAGGCGAACAGGGATACGGGTAGGGTGCTGTACAAGCTGCTCTAGGTCATTAAGGATAGAAAAGGTGTAGGCTTGTTCACCAGGTGTGTCAGTGAAAGGAGAGGAGAGCCAAAGGTGGTGGTGATCATTGAAATCTCCTAGAATGGAGATTTCAGAGAAAGAAGAAATGGATAGAATGTGTTCCATCGTAGAAGTAAGATAGTCAAAGAATTTTTGATAGTCAGTAGAAATAGGAGATAAGTAAACAGCACAGATGTATTTAGTAAGAGAATGACAGGAAAGCCGAAGCCAGAGTGTAGAGAATTAGGAAGAATCAAGTTCAGGAATACGAGAGCAAGAGAAGTTGTTGCATATATATACACAACAGCCACCTTTGGCTTTGAAATGAGTATAGAGAAAGTAGGAGGATACAGAAAACGGTCTGCTGTCAGTTGCCTCAGACAGCTGAATCTCAGTTAGAAAAAGAAGGTGAGGTTTAGAGAAGGAGAGGTGGTGCTCAACAGAGCGAAAGTTAGAGGAAAGGCCACGAATGTTGCAGAAATGAAGAAGAAGAGAGTCAGACAGTGGTTCCAGGCATCTTGAGTCGTCACCGGGAGAGGGGCAGAAGGCGGGGGCATTTATGGTCCCCCCCTCTGGGGACTCCGAGGCTATGTTATGCGATGCCATTTTTTCTTTTTAAATTTTGAAAAGGAAGTGTGGTGTGTACTGTGCATGTAGTTTGGTGTTGATAGTTAGAGAAACTTGTACTGGAGAGCATGCTGGCCTACTCTCTGTGTTACTGAGACACTGAAAAATTTCAGCAAAGGGGGATTGTCGGGACCTAGTCCCGAGGGCTGATGAAACGGGAGCTCCAGCTCTCCCTATCATCAGCTCTCCATCCACCTTGATATGGTATACACTGAAAACACTGCCGGACGTGGAAGGGTCAGTGTTGGCTTGTAGTTTTTGAAACCTTGCATTGGGAAGATGAACATTTTCTGAAAATAACTGCAGTTGAAGGGAAATGAGGATATTGAGGTAAAACATTATTACTGTTGATAAAGACGCATGATGAAATCATTCACGTTGTTATAATACTGTATATGAAAGGTGCCCTGCGAGATTTAAGAGAAACTTTGGGTAAATTTTTCTACCAGTTTTGATTAATAATATGCAGTAAGAAATTGGGTCCAATTTTGTGGCGTTACGAAGCTGATAACTTTATGGGAGAAAATGGTCTCCCTCATTATTCATTCATGTCATCAGTACTTGTAGCTCCGTAACGGTTGAGAAATGGACCCATGCTGTTAGCATTTTTTTACTCAAAATTACCCAAGAAAAACCTCTTGATTTTCTTTTTTTTTGATGGACATTTTGTATATATGTAGAATATTTCAGATAATTATGTATATCTGCATGCTCCCTTGGAAGAAATATGAGACCATTAACGATAAATACTGGGACACGTGAGGCGCGAGGACTGAACGCTGCTAGCCCATTGTCTAATGCAGGTTCCATATAGCCATTGATAACGATTTTTTTCTCTCGTGAATTATGTATAATATTGTAAATAGCCTTATAAAATCGTTCCCACTAGAAGATTTTAAGATGACAATAATCAACATAAATATTTCTATGCTGGTAGGATTAGGTCAGTGGTTTTAGCTCTGGCAATGTGAAGAACATTCTAAAAAGTGTTATACTGTAGGATTAGTTTCATGTTTGTATGGAGATTTGAGGATCAGTCTAGAATTTCAACTTCTCTGTCTGATTTGCTTTCTCTCATATCTTAGGAATTAATTCTTGTCATAATTGTTATTGTGTGTTGTTGAATTAAGTGCATTACAAATGGGGAAAATGTGAGTTCTCTCCTAAGCTCTACAATATGCATTATTGCGTGAGAAAATGTGATTTCTCTCCTAGGTTCTAGAATATTCTGAGCTGTGCTAGTAGTAGGGGATGGGGATAGGAAATTAAAGGAAGTGTCCCACTGCCAGGTGAGTTTAGTCAGTAATGGACAGGGAGTTTGTGCACGGCAGCCAGTCAGTGAGCCAGTAGCAGTTAATGAGCGAGAGCAAGTCAGATAGTGAGTCAGTAATGGACAGTCAGTGAACAGTTGGTGGCGACGGAGAGTGACGGAGTCAGTGGCAGAGTCAGTGAGTTAGACAGTGAGAGTTAGTCAGTGAAGGACGGAGGTAGCGAGAGAGAGAAAAAAAGTCACAGTTTGCAAGTGTACCTCAGCTGAGCCTGGAAGGAATTACAACCTTAAAGCGTTCTGAAGCCACTGATTAATGTCCATGCCTGTCTACGCGTCGATCTCGACGTATCAACGAAACCTACGGTGTAACTATTATACTGATCTTGATCCGTAGTCCATCATATGGCCCAGTTTATAAACAAAATAACCAGATATGAACGAGCAGGAAATTCACCCCATATAATTATGGAAATGAGTTAATTAGGTCATTAAGAACCAGGTATTGGACAACTCCCTGGGGGTGCGGTATAATTAATCTTACAGAAAGAATTATTTCCCGGCTGTGTTGGTTTGGCGAGGTATTATATTTTCTTATATTTCTTTTTTTCTTAAATTCTTAGGCATGAACTGTATAAAGTTTAGATATGTGCCGGTATCTGTCTTGAGAGTTACTTTAGTATCATTATTATCACTGTATTTGTGTCCACCATAAATTTTATCCCTCCTGTCCCAGAATACACTAGAGGATGTCATTCTGTCTTTATGCTTTTTATGTGTTGTCTCAACATGATTTTATAAATGAGAAGAATAGTAACCCATACCAAATAATTTTCTAGAGAATCCATATACTACGTGAGAAAAATGTATAATGTTTTCTCTTTGAACAACGGCATATCAGCAAAGAGGACCTGAGGATCACGTTCTAAAGCCATTAAAATACTTCATCCATTAAGATACCGGTAACTATTAATTCTTTACTTCGAGTAGAGTGATTATGAATAAAAATGAGTAATAAGGGTAGATAAATATAACTTTAATGGGCTAGAGAATGGAATGTAACTTGTCAAATTCGAATGTTGAACTGTTAGTTTAACAATGATGTGGAACAGAACACAAAATTAGGGCAACCAGAAAGTATTGTACACTAACCCATTATATATATATATATATATATATATATATATATATATATATATATATATATATATATATATATATCATCATCATCATCATCAGCTGTTTGTGTGTCCACTGCAGGACCGGCCTATCCCAACCGAAGTGGGGACGATACAGCCACTGTATCTCTACCAAGTGGCTTAGGCTGTCTGGTAGAGACTGTATGTAGGGTGTGAAGTGCTTGTAAGTGTAATTGTAGTGTTGGAGTGGCCTTGGATGTGTGTTTAGTCTGTCAACCAAGTGCAATCGGCCCGCACAAGCCGACTGGGTGCAAGCATACTTTATAGTATGCGACACTGGTTCAACCACAGCACCCCTGATGTCCGCCAAGCAGTGCGTGGCCAGGAGAACGATCCCAAAGTTTTATACCCTGACGGGGCGCGAACCCTCGCTCTCCAGTGTACGAAAACGCACACTTTACCACATAGGCTCCATATATATATATATATATATATATATATATATATATATATATATATATATATATATATATATACTGTACAGATAGATAGATAGATAGATAGATAGAGAGAGAGAGAGAGAGAGAGAGAGAGAGAGAGGAGAACACACACGCGTGTGTGAAGGTATGTCTGAAAATAAAGGTAGGGATCAGATGACGAAAAAGCGAGTAGCAAGGGAGAGTTATTTAAGCTTATTCGGTTTAGAAAACTATAAATTAAAAAGAAGACTAACTGGATGAAAGCGTTTACTGACACGTGCAGTTGGGATCATGCAACTGAACACAAGAGAGAGAGAGAGAGAGAGATGGTGGAGTTGCTCTGTCAAACTAACCAGGTCATGATGGGCTTTTTTGAGTTTTTACCCACCCGTGCCATGAATGAATTATAATCTTTTATGAAGCAATCTAGGAAGCAATTTGCTTCATTAGATTATACCAAAAAACTCTCCTCTCCCATCTGTGAATATAACGGCTGAGCTGGGTGATAATGGATGCATATTATGACCGCAGGACGAATGAGAAAATGGAATTGCGATTAGGAATATTATACGGAAGTGGTGGAAGGAGTGCAGAAGACTGTTTGTGTAGAAAACGACATCATAACGCTGTGTAATTACTGGTGGTCAGTTGTGACTTCGCTGACCTATGTTCCGGGGTTGTTTGAAATCTTTTAAAATAATGTTGCTGTAAATAATATTAATACTTGTATCATCACTTTGTACCTGCATAGACAATCAGTATCTCCAAAAACTGATGCTCTTAACCCATTCACTCCGTTGACGTAATTTTCACTTTATTTTGCGGTCTCCGTATGATTTTTTTTTTTTTTTTCAGCAATTTTTTTCAGTCTTTGTAGTAAGGGAATTCACTAAGGCTTCCTACACTCCCCCACTCCTCCCAGTTCAAACAACCTTTCCTAGGTTTAATAAAATCGTATAGAATGAACAAAAAAAAAAAAAAAATACGTCACTGGATTGAAACTGTTTAAACAATCACCCAGGAAGTTTCACAGCTGGGGGTTTAGTGGCTCACTGACACCACTTCACTACGAGTTTGTTTCTGCATTCTCTTGTAGGTCACTGATGTTAGCCTTTCTGACATGGTATTAAACAGCAACCGTGCCATCAAAATGTAAAGATCGTAATGGCTTGACTAAATGACTTAAGAACTAGCACAATGAAGTTTCAGACTAAATACTCAGTACAGAGCACTGTACGTTTACATACTATGCAACAGAAGAATTCTTCCAGAGATCTTTCATTTTGTTTCGAAACTACGAGCAGCACATTTTTTCCCCTGCAGTAAGCATCTCCAGTCTGACTGTTTTACTCATTTCACTTTTTTCTTAATCGAACGTCAATATTTGATTAACGATTGCCAGTTGTTTAATTTTGGACCTAAGCTCTCGAGTCGCTGGATTAATTTCACTTCTTGTAATTTCTCTTAATTACTGGGAAGGACTGCATGTTCAGTTAGGATGGGCACAAAATCCTGCTTTTTGTAACATTATTGGGTATTCGTCTAATTTCTTTATCAAAATTATGACTTAACCACTTGCTTGTTATGAATAAACTTCCTTTATCTCTCCATGCTGCTGGTGCGCTCTCTCTCTCTCTCTCTCTCTCGCTTTGCTCAATCATTCCAATCAGCCATCTGATATTTTTCTATGCAACTTAATTTCCGAAGTCTACCGAAATTTTCATATTTTGCAATCACTGTTTTTTTTATATTTAATTTCACTTTGCGTACTCCCTCAGTCTCATTTTTTCCTGGGGTTTGGCACATAGGCCTTTAGTGCATCCCGCCGCATACCGTCGACGTAGACTATGGGTACGTCACAACTTTTTTTCACGCTGAGACCCGACAACGTACTGGTACATTCTGCAATTGCAAGGTCTGTCATATGCACATTTTTCAAGTTTCGTGCATGATTTTTGGTTCCAATGTTTTGCATAAAAAGTAGAGGTTTGAGCCAAAAAAAAAAAAGTTTAAAAAATCTGCCGGGATTGTGGGGTGGGGGGTCATTGGTGAAAAATCGGCCGGGAGGCGGAGGGTTAAGTATAATGCAGGAGAGCTGGACCAGCATTAATCAGTTCTATATGAGAGCTTCTCTGTCCAACATATTCGAGTGGCGGTAACAAGAAAAATACTAAAAAGCACTCAGTGAGCGCATTTTATGCCAGTGCCATTAAAACGGATCCGGATCCGGATCCGGATCCGTGGAGATATTGTGAGGAATACTTAGGATCCTGATCTGTCCCAAAGTTTAATCAACTCTTTCTTGGACTATGGGCCACTCTTCCACAAAATTTCATCGAAATTCATGCAGAGCTTTTGGAGCTATTGTGTGAACAAATAGACAAACGTAGGTGAATATACCACCTTCAACTTCGTTGGCGGAGGTAATTAACACTGCTTAATCATACTTAAGAGGGTAAATGAAGACTCCTTGTTTTCCCTTGTGTATGATCTCCAGTGATGCATCAAATTGTCTATCGGCGGGAAAGAAATATAACACAAAAGATGTCATCGTACTGTAACAGTTAATGAAAGAGATGAAGAACGGTTGAGACCTAAACTGACTCAGTGGAAAGGAGTTGATGTGGCCACCATAATACCCCCACCCCCCTTTCTGCCCTCCACCTCTCTCTCTCTCTCTCTTTCTCTTTCTCTTCCAGTACAGTATTCTCTCCCCTGCATTTATACGTGTATAGATTACCGTAATGCATAAACTTCACACTATTTGTAAATTTACAGGAAGTGTTGCAGAGTCCATCAAGCTCCACGTTTATAGGCAGGCTTCATGCTTCTTGCGATTTCATTAAGTTCAGAAGCTTCCCGTAGTAATTTTTTCCTTTTAACCAGCTAAAACCATAATGGGGGAAGCGGTAGGCGAGACAATCGAGAGGATGGTCAACAGTCCCATTGGTCGTGGGTTCCAATCTCGGCTGGGGCAGAGAACAGATAAAAGCAGTAGTCTTCAACCTGGGGGGTGGGCTCCTTGGAGGGGAGTGAGCTCTTTCCAATGGGGGGCGCGAGAACTCTGAGGAAAAATAGAATGCTCTCAAGAAGTGTGTGTGTGTGTGTGTGTGTGTGTGTGTGTGTGTGTCACGATGAACCATCACTTTATTTTTAGAGTTTATATTCCGTCTGAGTTTAAGCCTTCGAAGCACATTTTTTTGGAATCGTGTAGTAAAGTGTTTTTTTTCCTTTTGTGTGTGTCGCCTGATCACCTTCCTGTTTCTCTCTCTCTCTCTCTCTCTCTCTCTCTCTCTCTCATCTGGTAATTTCGAAAGAAATTTAAGGATACTAAGAAATCTAATTTTGCAAGATGGACCGCACATCTTTTAAAATATAAGCGTCCCTCAACACCCTCCATCTAGCTCCCCAAAAGGAGGAAAGTGAGTTGCAGGAGAAAAGCTAATTTAGCCTGTACTCACCTGGGTTGGCACCCACTTGAACCTGAGGGAACAATAATAACAGAAATAATTTGGGAATATTAAAGACAAATGATGGCAGGAAGCGGGGGGAGGGGGCGTGGATATGTGGACCAAGGCTAAGGAGGATGCAACACGAAAAAGGTTGAGATCCTTTGGTATAAACCATTTTACATTACTCATGCCGTTATTAGATTTAATAAAGCATAATAGTAATGATTAGGTTGAGTTATGTTAGGAAACTTCTGTATGAACTCCATTTAATGTACGTGGAACATCCAGCCTTTAATCAGTTTTAGTCCAAAGACGGCTCGGCATCTTTTGTGTTATGGTTCCTCTGGTAAAATTTATGCATTGCTTCAGGTGACTCACACTAGCCACTGTTCCTGAATAGCCATGCACGTACAGTCGTCTCCATCCGTGATTACAGACTGGCTTCAAGTTTTGCGCAATGCGGCTCCTCCCTTTTATTTTATCGACTGCTTCGAACTGTTTACAGATGACACTTTTTTATGCGTCCGACTCTGGGCATAGGCTATACTCGTACAGCCCGTTCCGAGACCCATATTCCTCTTAGGAACCATGCTCCTCCACATGCTACCACTTCGGCGCTAATACCCACCATCCATATTAAGTACATGGTAAGGCTGTCTCACTCTGGTCTGATGTACTGGTATTTGCAGGAGTGCTTTGCGACTTGTCGATGCGTATTTAGTAGCTCAGTAAAGTCTGCTTTAACGAAATACAGATCCTTGGAACCAGCGGTCCTCAACTTTTTTCAAGTCGTCCCGTCCCCCTCAGCCTTGGTTCACATATCCCCCCTCCTCTCTTTCTGACATCATTTCATTCCAAGAACTTCTTCCCTAATTATTGCTGTTATTAGTGCTGCCGCAGGTTCAAGTGGACGCCAACCCAGGTGAATACAGCCTGAATTAGCTCTTCTCTTGCAACTCACTATCCTCCTTTTCGGTGGATAAGTAGGAAGGAGTTGAAGGACGTTTATATTTTACCTGAGGCGCGGTCCATCTTCTCATATTTGATTTATTAGTATCTTTTATTTTCTTTTTTCTCGAAACGACCAGAGAGAGAGAGAGAGAGAGAGAGAGAGAGAGAGAGAGAGAGAGAGAGAGAGTTGTACCGGAGGTGTTAAGGATATTAGGATGCGAGGGGAAGCCTGTGTAAAGACTTGCAATGGTTGTGGCGATATTGGCGTTGTGCTTATTTACCCAGTATTGCAACATCAATTACTTCACTTGTCGTGGCCAACTATAAGAGATTTTTTCTCTTCTTACCTTTTACTTTTTTTTTTATGCATCTGACTGGATTCATTACTTACAATAGAGCTATCATTTCATATGCTCACGAACCATCATATGTTACCACTTCGGACATTTCACCAAACTGTCCCTTGTGCAAAACACCACACGGTTCCCATGTGCTTTGGTGTACAGATATATAAAGATGTGAAGACAGGAAATTGAGAGGGGAATGGAGGAAGGCCTTATCACTGTAGTCAGTGCAGAACAATTACACCAGCAGGGAAGTCTTACCGCTATCAAAGCCGCCCAGCATGTTGACGTTTCAGCAGCCTACCCACTAAATTTGTCCGAGCTTTCAGAGTGGTGGTCTTACGTGCCTGGATGAGTCATATTACTTAGGAAAGCCGTGTCTTGGAAAATTTCACCAGCTATCCAGTGCAACGTTAGTTTTACCGGTTAGTGTTGACTCCTGCATGAGAGGCAGTTTCCAGCATCATGTTTTCATCCCGAATATTGTCTTTGTGAAATTGTATGGTTATAAATACAATGGAATAATACGTCATTGTTATCAGTGACATAAACACACAAACATGGCAATTGCAACACTTCGAAACCACATGCATTCTCTCCTACAAACAATCCGTCCCAATTCATATTTCGCTAGCATGGAGGAAAATCTGCTTCTGGCTAAGACGCTTCCTCTAAAGATTTTCTTCCAAAGGCAACTCATAGAATTACTAATGTCAAAGGTAGTTCCAGAGCAACATCCGTACCCTTACAATGGTGTTTGTTGAGACAAGCATCAATGGAATCTCACACTGATAGGAACGAGCAAAGGACGTGTGGAAGTATACGTAAAGGAAAGGAATGTGTGGGCAGAGAGATGGCAGAGTGAGGGAACAAAACACATTTGTGGTTCCAGGCCTCTCGCTCCACCGCCATAATGACAACATAAACCTGCCTGCTTCATAACATCAACAGCTCAGCACAGACGCGGCTAAAACTCGGGTTTCTTCTACACTTTTACCGTTATTCTCTAATGTTAGATTTACAGTGGGGCCAGGGAAGTCGTTCCTTTCCACTGTTACTGGTGCTGAGGGACCCTGTAACGTGTGTTCCACCGTTTAATACCTTTCTTCCTCGAGGAACAAAAATATACAGGATGGGAATTTTTAACCCCTATGTAGAATGATTATGATAAAATAATGACAAAAATATATTAAGTCTACTTTATCCCACCTACGCAACAGGTATTTGCTAAACTGAAAATAATTATCTGGCGTTAGTAAGACCAATAACAAAAATGTCATAGCAATGAAGAGGTTAATGGAGAGAATTTTACCTTTACAGTACGGCTGGCCACTCCTATGCACATCAAAGTCTTCTAGCGGTAGCAAGAGAGAGAGAGAGAGAGAGAGAGAGAGAGAGAGAGAGAGAGAGAGAGAGAGAGAATCACTGTTGCGATTCTGCTTGGATAAAATTTTCAAGTAAACATATGTCACGCCCAAATTTGGAGACCCACAACATTCACCTTCACAGACTGCACTACATTTATCCATCCTTCCCCACCAACCACTACTATTCCCGCCCTCACCAGCCATTCCTATTCTCCCACCCATAACTCTCGCGCACACACACACACACACACACACACACACACACACACACACACACACACACACACACACACACACACACACACACACACACACACACACACACACACACACACATATTTTCCAACCTCTTAGCTCATCCCATCTATTTTCGCCGCCCATCCTCCCCATTTCTTGTCCTTCCCGATTTAGAATGAACACCTTACTGACCTACCTAAGCTCCCATATGCACACAGCATTTGCTTTTGCTTGCATTCATCACACCACCACACCTCCTGCTTTCCCTTAATGACTCAAACCATAAGCATCACCGTGTATCCCACCCACTGCTCTCCACCCACCCTACCCATTTCTGGCCTTATGTAACGAGTAGCATAACACTTACTACCACGACTATTTGGCAGCCTACAGCTCCCGTAATCACCTGGCAAACGCCCACATTACACACACACACACACACACACACACACACACACACACACACACTTACTTAGCACATCTCCACCTCCCCCACCCAGTTCCGCATGACCTGAACCGCCATATGTCACACACCATTTCACCGATAGGGCTGATTTATTTTTATACACGCCTGATGGCCATGACCTGAGTCCTTTGGTATTGACCTGAGTCCATCAGATCGACCTAATGAGAGCTGAAAGGACCTGAAAGGATTAAACTATTTCAAAGCTTCAATGGACCAACGGTCGCCTGATAAGACCTAGACTGACTGAAATAATCCTGTACTGAATAGAATGGATCTAAAGTGACCTAATTGGCTATTACTGGATATAAATCAATCTGATTCGCTGTGCCCTAAACAAATGCAACTGGAGTTTAATGCCTATGAACGGACCTGGACTAGATTGACTGGCCCTGAACAAATGGTTAGATGATATTGACGTGAATCGACCTATCTGGTCTTGAATCGACCTAGTTTGTCTGAGTTACCCTATATGGAACTGAGATGAAACGACCTGGACAAAGTGAATAATTATAGACCAGGCTGGAACAGAAGTGGCCATCATGAACCTCAGTGGACCGAAATGAACCAGAATTGACCTAAGGGTATCCGGATAGTTATGGATGCTCCTTCGAAGGAGCACTGCCTTGCCGGGGCGAAGAATGATGTTAACTCCCACCATATAAACTGTCCTTCCTAAATACATGCTGAATGAGCCCTGTATTATGGCATGCAAGCTAACTATATATATATATATATATATATATATATATATATATATATATATATATATATATATATCTATATATATATATATATATATATATATATATATATATATATATAAAACAGGCGTTCCTTAAATGATAAAAAAAAATTGAAGGTTACATCCCACTTGGGACTTAAGGTTTAAGGATACGACCCTAAAATACAGCTTCATAATTCTCATGAATTAATACTGACAACATTACAGTAACGCTGGATCTGCGTGATAACTCTTGATAATGAAATGGAGATGTGGATCAATTATAGTCATACATATAACTAATGATTTTTATATACCGTATATTTTGAGGATACGATGAACTGTGTCCTCACAATAAACACATTTGTAATTAATTAAGGTAAACATATTTGCTGCACTGAGAAACCCGGTTAGGTAAAAGAGAAATCACAGTTCATATCCCAGAAGAAAAATAACTCATGTCCAGAAACCTGCTGACAATAGCTCCAGAAAAGACTAAACACACCTCAGTCAAAAGGCCCGAGGCACTTCATTACCATCAAATTATTTTTAGCACTGTCACTACGATGCCGGGATTTGAGATTACTACTCTGCACACAGTCATTTAGTTCAAGAAAGCTTACTTGTATTGGAGGGTTTATTCAATTTTCGATAAGCATATTAGTGTTATGATATATTCATATATATGTTATGCTCTATCCTGACGATTATAATTCAGATTAAGAGTAACTCCACATAATGAAAAGTCAGCACAGACATATACTTAAAAACCGAGGCACTTCGTTATTGTAAGAATGCTTTATGTCAGAAATGAGTATAATAATCTGCTTGTTGTTATTCTGATATATTTCGGCAATGTCCTGCGAGTAACGGTAAGTGAACGTAATTATCACGACAATGAAGTAATTATCCGGCAAGCAAAGCGAGCACCGTTGATAATTATGGCGGGTGATAGCGTCATTTAGTATTTACACAGACCTCATTAACCCCGTCACAGATCACCGTAATGGAGGCAGGTAATAAGGACGCTGGTTATTGCCCACCTCCACAACAACATTACGGTTCTGTCGCGGCGCAGGATATCTAGCCTTCTTTTTTTTTTTTTTTTTTTTTTTTTTCACTGATCCTTTGATATATGCTTAATACTTCCCAATTTGTTTTCTCAATCATTTATACATCTCATTTCTTTCGGATTTATTTTACTATATTCCTGCAATTTAGCTCTGATTTCCGTCATCATCATCATCATCATCATCATCTTTTAAATCCTATTTACCACCAATGTGTGGATTGATAAGATCCGAAATTTCAATTGCTAATGCAGAAAGAAAGCAACGCCAGGCCCTATCTTCCAACAATGTTTTTTCAACGGAAGATAAAACAAAAAATTATTCATTTTGAGGTGCCTGCTGACACCACTCGATATATACTGAAGGCCATATACAGATGGAAAAACAGAATGGGGAAAACTGTTCCACTAAGTATCAACAGGAACCGCTCTCATTCCAACAAACATTAACCCTCTGCGTCAAAGACAAAAAATATTTGGAAGAACACTGAGCACAATTGCCTCATAAAACCGTAAAATTTTGCATCCACCGCGAAAGCATACTTGGGTGCGATGCTTAAGCCTCTTATATGTGTATCCCATAAAAGCTAAATATACTCACATAAACACTGTGGGGCAATGGAATATCAGAGAAGAGATGTGGTGCACACTTTACATAGAACTGTACAGTACCACATTTGCCTGGCAGTAAGTACAGATTACATTAAATACAAAAGCAAGACACCCAGGAACGATAACAGCCTGTCTATGTATCTGTCTATCGATCTATATGTATGACGTATTAAATAATACATAATAAATTAATTATAACAAACATTTATAGATAAATAGATAGACAAACATACCATCCTCGTAAAGAAATTCAAAACAAGACTAGAGGGGCACTCAGTGGAGCGCATCTCTCCGACAAGGGCAACATAGTGTAATATTCAAACCGCTCTTCATAATGGATTAGGTTTTCTCGTCATTGATTAGGGTTTCGCAAAGTGTTTTCCGGATCCGGAATCTGTAATACGATCGGGATTAGTCCCAAAAGTTAGTCGACTGTTCTCCTGGACATGGGCTATCTACCCATCAGATTTGGTCCAAACCTCTCTTTTGGTTTTTGAGTAGTCCCGGTAACAGACGATCAGATTAACAAACCTCGGTCCAAAAGTTAATCGATTGTTCCCTGGGACATGGACTATCTACCCACTAAATTTGGTCCAGATCTCTCTTTTAGTTTTTCAGTAATCCTGCTAACAGTCAAACAAACAAACAAATGAAAGGAAAGCATTCGGGAGTCGAATACTAATCGCCCGCCAGAATATGATGTTGGCCAATTTCAAGATTTTTGCCATATCTTGATATCCTGAAGGTTTCATGTTGATAGCTCAAGTCATTCATGAAATATAATGGTGCTCAAGGAGGGCGATGAAAACTAGTTGACCTATGGAAGCCATTTCTGTGACCTTGACCTTAACCCCGAGTGCCCATTTTCAAAATCCTCCAAGATTTTGGCCATATCTTGATATCCTGAAGTTTTCGTGTTGATAGCTCAAGCCGTTCATGAGATATAACGAGAACACACACACACACACACACACACACACACACACACACACACACACACACACACACACACACACAAAGTGGCGGGCAAGAACATCTCTCCTCCATGCTAAAAGGCGGGCGATAACCAACAATAAACAAACAGGGGTGAAACCTTCTCCCCTTGTCTGAGAGATTAACATGACAAACATGGGTCACATATAGTAACTTTTATACAAGAATAGTGGAAAGGAGAAGAATTCACACACACACACACACACACACACACACACACACACACACACACACACACACACACACACATTCAACGTGATCTGCCAAAGTAACAATTTTGTGGAGAGAGAAGAAAACAGAAACTCGAGTTAATCAATTTCCTTCTCTCGTTCCATTTGCCGCTTGGATGGGTCTATGGAAGTGACAGTGGGGTCCTCCAGTACCAGGTGTGTGTGTGGGGGGGGGGAGATTATAGTGAGAAGAATAACAGAAGGAACTGGAAAAGTGCGAGGCCGCTTAAGACTAGACTTGAGAAACATGGAAATAGAAGAAACAAAGGTAAGTAATAAATGTGACTGACATTACAAAAAGGAAATAAAAAAGCAGAAACGAAACAGCTAAGGATAATATAAAGCATAGGAATGCAGAGAACAGTACATCATAAAAGGATGGAAGTAAGAGGGTTAGAATGAATAGAAAACCTAAGACAGAGAAGGACAAGAAAAGTTTAATTATTCTCCCTTTTCTGACAGTTCCCTCTCACTTGTTATTTGTTCATCTTGAGCCAGTTCGTCCCCACAGTATTTCTTTCACAAACTTCTGCTCCGGTTTCTTAAGTTCCCTTTCATCGGATACGGCCCCTTCCTCAGTCCACTAAACACAGCGGCAGCCAGTATTATGTTCTTGGGTTTCTGTTATAGGTCAGCTTAAGATCTACACTGCTGGATTTAAAACCTTCAGTTAGATCTGATTTCAGAAAACAATGTATTCGCATATTAAATACCATCGTCCGTTACAACACACACTATTAAAATCACAGCATTAAACTATGACGAACCTGGCTCCTTTTTTGCTGCTGCTCACGACAGCGGAAGAATCCCATGTTTTTTCAACTCCTTCAGTCCCGTGACGTATATTACAATATAATCACGCTACTTTTCGAACTCCAGATTATTGCAGAGGATGTGGTGGTCAGGGTGGTAATGACCATTTATACTGTGAAATGATTGCAGTTAAGAAAGGCCATAGTTGAATAAAAAGCCGGATCGGGGAAAAGCCTTATTATCCGAATTTCGTTAAAGCAGAATACTGATGATCCACAACACCTGCCGTCATAACATGAATGGAGTTGAGAGCAAAGACTGGAATATCCTCATTCCTTGTGTGTGTAGGGATTTTGTCAACCCACAGGTCAAAGCTTGTGTTGCAGACTGTTTCATACACTACCTGAGGGATATTGATTTATATCCGAAAAGGTATCAGACAGTCTAGTAATGTAGGTCTGGATAATGATTTTGATGTTCTGTGTCCTTTGTCCCTCTTACCTTCATTTCTCTGCCAATCATATTCATCACATTTTTTTTTTCCACCAGCGAAGTTGGACCCTTGTTTGTTTGTTTGTCTACTAGATCTCAAAAAGGTATTGATGAATTTCAGTGAAATTTTCTGAATATGTGGGTCACTGACCAAGGAAATGCTGATTTAATTTTGGTGGTGATATGTGTTCGAGTCCGGGCTCAGGACAGTTGTTTGTTTGTTTGTCTACAAGATCTCAAAAGGTTATTGATGGATTTCAACTAAATATTGTGGATAAGTGGGTCATTGGCCAAGGAAAAGTTGATTTCATTTTGATGACGATCTTAGTTCTCTGGTATAGGCGTTGGCGAAGGTATGTGTTCTCTCTGTGCTCTTAACTTGTTTATATTATTTTGCATTTTGCATCTTCGTGCTTGCCACCGATACTACCGTCTCTATACTTAACACTCACTTTGTGTTTTACATTGCACTGCCTCTCATATCACAAACTGCCTCTTTCGTTGCCCCAGTAACTGAACCTCCACCCAGCGTCTCACACCTACTGCTTAAGGGGCGCCAAAGACTCGTGCGTGTTTAACGCCAAAGCGAAGAGTGAAAAATTGATGAAAGGAGAGAGCGAAACGACGGACTAAAGTAGGTTCTTGGCAAAACTCCACTCCACTTAATACTTGGAACCCCAGGGAAGGAGGGGAAAAAGATTCCAGTAGAAACCTTGCAAGAAGGATCAAGTGCAGACAACTAGCACTAAGCTGCAATGGCATTTTTGGCAGTAAACATACCACCTGAAATGATACGTCTGACTATTACTTACTTTGTTACTATATTTCTTCATACAGCCGTTTGTGAATTATTTACCCACTAGAATAACGAAAAAAATTGCCAGACAGCACACATACTGTACATAATAGTAACTAGACCGGTAGTGACACTTAATAAAAGATGCGGAAATTCAAAAGCTAAGTGATTAGATTATGAATAATGCAATACTAAGTAACAGTTCCCACAAAAATCTTACTGAGATACAGAAAAATAAAAGGATTTCAGTAGAAATAAATGAATGGTGCGGATCAATGCCTAACTTGATAGAATTTATTCGGATTTATTATTCTGAATATGTAAGAAAACCATTAATATATACAACATCTCATCATGCAGTATTAACGGAGCAAGCATCCTGAATTCAGCCATAGGTAACAGATGGGTAAGCTTGTTGCATCACTGCAACGTAATCATTGTAACGTAATCTACAAAAAATCTGGATCATAAATTTTTGCACAATTATGCCCAGTCTATTGTCACATAAAAAATAAATAAATTAGGTATCAACATACATTTACAGTCATATTTCGGAATATGATAATTAATCTTCGGTCTGGAAGTTTATGTTTGGATAGCACACACACACACACACACACACACACACACACACACACACACACACAGAAGAGTAATGAAAGAAAAAAAACTATCTGACCTATAGGTTAACAGGCATGTCCAATTACGGTAAATACCGGAGGACGCCAAACGCTACTAATTTTCGCGCCTCGATCGTACGATTGATAATTAATAAACTCTTCACTACAATATCGTTTTTATATTTTGCCCTTACTATTGCCAGTGGATTTCAGGTTAGGTAGGAAAGACTTCAAGTACTGAAGGTTTAATTCAAGGCAATACTTAACCCCAACAATAACAAAAATCACTCCTAAGCTGAAAAGGATTCCCTGGCTGTAACAAGAATAGATTACAAAACAAAGTCATTTGACGGAAAAAGTTAAACTGTAATCACAACCATTACTTTAAAGAAAATATTAAACCAACAAAGGCACTGATCAGACTCATTGGTTTTAATTACAACTTCCTGGTCGTAAGTTAAGTTACCTGTTTCGTCTCAGAATATTAGATGATGTTAGTGGTGCGTGTTTACTGCCATTACGTGCTCTCTACAGCGGGGCAAACCACCAAGCAAACACAGTAAGTTTTAGTACAGGTTAATTATGATTTGACAGTCACGAACAAAATACAGGGACATGATGGAATGTGAGGCAGGATGAGACGTGTGGTGGTGGGTGGGACCGGGTGAGATTTGGACTGAAGGGTGAGGCAGAGTGAGACTTGGAGTGGTGGGTGAGGCAGGGTGAAACTTGGATCGAAGGGTGAGGCAGGGTGATACGCGGAGTGCAGGGTGAGCCAAGGTGAGACGTATGGTGGAGGGCGAGGCAGGGTGAGACGTGGGGTGGAGGGTGAGGCAGGGTGAGATGTGTGGTGGAAGGTAATGCAGGGCGAGAAAAAAAAAAAAAAAAAAAAGTCTATGCATAGTAGAGCATCTGACAAACTTCGAAAACGCACCATTGTGCACAGCAGAGAATGTGAAATTCAAAACACAGTACTATTTTGGGCACGCAAATAGTTTGTAGAAGTTTTTCCCCAAATAATAAAGAGAACACTGTAGCTTTTAAAAGAAATATTAAGAATAAAACGGTAAGTTACAATCAAATATTGTTACGTGTGAAAACATTCAAGGATCTGAGTTTTGGTTTATGAATTTTGCGACCAAACACGTGTGATCGAAAGCAAAACTAGTTAAACGTCACAAATAACTTAAGAGGATTTTCAGAAGTTATAAAGCAATGAAGTGAAGGAGAGAGGCTCCGGAGTATGAAAGGAGGAGGTAGCATTTCGAAACAGCTAACGATATGGAATAATGAAACAGATATTTAAATATATACCGTAATTAATCAGCAGTGAACTGTCTTTTGTGCTGATTATAAGGTGAAGCCAGTAGATCAATGGCTTGGATGTTATGCGAATAATGCCTGTGTCGTCCTTTCAGATGAGTATGTTAACTGATAATTCAGTTACTTTGTGCCTGTTTTTCTTTGCTCTGAGTCCAACTACTCTCCCTCTTTTAACTGTGAATCAAGTTGGTTGATTAGCTGAAATAAAACTGGCGGCGAAACAGCCAAGGTCATATGCCGCCGGAAAACAATTAAAACGACTACAAAAAAGAAAACATAAAAACTGACCAGAAGATAAAACGTAATGGCACAAATAAATAACTCAAAACAATTCATTAATAAAAACGGCAAAAATCACTAAACACAACATCTTACCAAGGAATCGAGCTGCCTCCACAAAGGGGAGGCTTCACTCTCCCATACAGCAGGCATCCCCAAGCACTGACGAAGGACTGTACAATCCATCACCTGCCCGGTGCTCAGAGGGGAACCGACTCCACCGGCAAGTGCCGAACGTTCAAGGGGACCAAGTAATCATCACAGGAAGGCGGGGACCCCCTCCCCCCTTTTCCAGTAAAAGTCAAGGGTAACCAATAACCCACTTTATGAACATGATGGAAACAACCTGTTAATGAAGGGACAGAGAATGCTGACAAAAGAGGCTGGACCTGAAAGCAAAGGGCCTCAGGACATTTTGGCAAGTGGCATAAACAGAAGACCGGGAATCCTGGGAGACCACGATATATGGCACTGAATCGAGGAGGCGGTGACGATGATACCAACAACTCATCAACAACTGGCGTCCCAAGTCCAAAGGGAGGGTACCAGCATCCACCAGGCTCGAATACCAGCATTATACACTGCATTCAACATCTGGAGTAGGGCATCTGCAGTAGAAGAATAGACCTCACGCCCATGTTCAAGATTAGAAAGAGTAAGAGATCTTTGCAAGATGTTAAGGGTCTGCCAGTCAGCAATCCAAAAGGTATGGTAGGGAATCCTTAGTAGACTCATGGCCTTAACACAACAATCCTTAATATGACGAATATGAGAAACCCAGGACGTATAAAATGCAAAAACCAAGTCTTTCACACAGGATATTCTGCGATCATGGAGATATAGGTCTAGGTCTGGATAAATCCCACAAAGACGACATGGCACTGTCAAAGTCGCCTGCATTGCAGAAATAGATAAAAGGACAATATACGGCTCTTTCCCAGATGAGGTGAAACAGACCACAATTTTCCAACTGCTGACGATGGCATGACGAAGGTAATTCTGTATCCTTATTTGGCACACTAGCAAACTTATCAACAAATAATTCAGCAACAGCAAAATGATCTTCCACAGTCCCACCTGGATCAGATACAACAGGTTGTGAGCGAATGGTAAACTTTGCTTAAATTTTCCCCACCTGGTTTCACACCTAGGTGAGAGAAGTTCGCAAGTTGATGGAGGAAACATAGCCCTTCCATGATTAACGTCTGGCCCCCTTTAACACATGCTGCGGATGAGTTCTCACCCTCCGAAATGCTACAAAATACTGAAGATCCCCAAGATGGATATGATGCAGAGAGAAAGCAACTCATTTGGCTTTCACTGTGGAACTGAACTCAGAGGTCCACCAAGGCACTAGACATTAGAAAACTCACTTTTGTCTTTGGAATAGATAAAGAGGCCGTCAGGTGCAACAAAACGGTTTAATAAGACACTGCCTCACCAGTACTGAAAAAATCAACCACAGAACAGTCAGTGGAACATAAGCCTGTGAAAGATTCCAGGTCGCCCTATACAAGCTCCAGTGAGGACGAGGTTGTGCTGCACCATCAGCAGCAGTCAAAAGGATGGGAAAGTTCTCACTGCCATGTAAGTTTGGCACACCCCAGACAAATCTAAAACAGCATCAGCCGAGCACAGAACCAAATCAATGGCAGTAAAAGTTCCAGTCTGACTATGGACGTATGTCATCTCATTAAAATTTAAAACATCCAACTCCTCATCGTCCAGTAAACAAGTCGGCATAACACCCCGAGGACTGGACGTGTTGTCACCACACAGCAGGCTATGACCACTGAAATATTTCAGTAACAAGGGGTGGGTGGGAAGAATATGAATGAGGTGTTCCAGATTCACCCTCCCAACAGTGGCACTTGGGAGGAAATAGAGAGCACAAACTGTATATCGATGATGCAGAATAACCTCAAAAACAACAGCCTGTAGGTGAGTGGAATGGCTCAGATGAGTAAGTGGGACATAATGACAAAGGATGATGGTGCAGTACTGCCATGATGTTCTTGGCCTGGAATAGTATCAGAATAAAAGACACGGTATCCAGGAGAACTGGAAGGAACAGCATCACCAACCATCATCTGGATGCACAAGTATGCTGGTGAAAGCTGGGCAACAATCCAACAACAGTTCCATTGAATTATATACTTATAATGGGAGGTGTATAAGGATGAAATGTGAGACAGCATAGTCACGGGCAAGTGGACAGGTTTGGATCTGTGCTCAGGAAGACCCTTAGAAAGAGACCGTCCAGCACCAGGAGGCTGCATAATGTGTCAACCATCTGAAGGCAACCATGAGGAGGTGTAAGCAGAAAACTTTGCAATGTTCTTTTCAGAGCTGGAAAAACAGGCTGCTTGTCAGGCAGCTTGCAGAACCCCCAAGGCGTTTTAGCACAGCCAGCGCCACCAGCAGAAACACCCAAAGTAGAAACAGATTCCACAGGACCATGACCCAGTGAAGAAATCATATGCAGCTGAACAGGAGCAACATCATCACCTGGTGGGGGCTGAAATACCAGTGAAGTAATTTCAACCTGCACTTGGCTAGACTTCAGAACCTCCAGGACAGGGAGAACATCAGAGAGGTTCACACAAGGTTCCAAATTGGAGATTAGGTGTAAGGTCTTCAGGTTCAGAACATTCTGAAGAATCATAGCGACACTTGTGAGGTACAGAAGGAACTCTGCAGAGGCTGAACAAGTCAGAACAAGGGAACACATTGGTATCGACATCTGCCATCACTAAAGAAGGGTGCAAACCCTTTGATGTGTGGGCAGAAGCAGCAAGTAAAGAGGGTAGGTGAACACCAGTTTCATAAGCAATAGGAACTTCAGGCACAGCGTCCTTCAGAATCACAGGATGGAGCAGTGGGTGGCAGAGATCGTGGCCGCTTCTGAATCACAGGCGGGAGGACAATAATATTAGAAATAGAGGAAAGAGCAGTAAAGTCGGTCTGGAAAAATAGAGACTGGGCCCTCCTCTTTGCTTCAGAAAAATGAAACTTTCCCATGTGTACAAATGAAGAAGATCTCCTTTTCAGAGCAGTAGCAAAGACTGTCGAGAAGATGCAGCATGAGCACCCCCACAATGGTAGCAGTTAAGAGGTCCCAGACAGTTAATATGGGATGAATCACTACAGGAGACACAGACACCAGGGAGGCCACTCTGAGCATGGCAACAAAAGTGGTTAATCTGCCCATACTCTTGAAAGTGGAAATACCTCTTTGGGGTTGACACATGAAGTTTCGCAGGCAGCAAGAGGCAAAAGAGTTTCACAGAAGAAGGCAACGTTAACCAGTCAAAGGTTATGAATAAGGTCGGAATTGAGGTCAGGATACAATCCTTCTTCTTCTGCCAGTACTCAACAGACACATATCAGAGGAATCCAGTTCCTCCAACAGCCACATCTCTGAGTAACAGAGAAGGCCATGGGAAGAAATCACACTGATAAAGATACCAAGAACATAAGTCCCTTTGTTACCAGACACAGAAGTCAGATCCTTTAAATGGGAGCTCTCTTTTGGGAAGGGAATTTCAATAATGATGGTACCATTCAATTGGGATGAGATTCCAGGTTCACTGCCATGAGCAGAAACAATGGCACCATAAACGTTGAAAATATCAAGATTTAAAACAGATCCACCCTCAGAGGATTTCAACTTGAAGTATTTCACTTACAATATAGGTTCAGACGGAACTGCATGGGTCCCCAAAGCGCATAAAGTACGTCTCCCAGTCCCAGTTAGACGCAGGGGCGATGAACAACAGTCCCCGGGCGGCTCAAAAGGCTCCAGAGTGGCAATGCAAGACAAACCAGAACCCAGTGACGAAGATAGAAAGTCAACAAAAGTGTTAACGTGACCAGGTGGTGTCATCTTGCTGGCCTGACCACCAATCACACAGTAAAAAAAACCTGGGAGAAAATCTGCCATAAATGATATATCAAGCCTTCACTCCCTTCCCCCCCACCCACCATGGAACCCAACAACAGAAGCCCATACACCAAGGATAGAATTAATCCAAAGGATAACGGGAGAGTAGACACAGGTAACCACCAGTGGCTCTATTTGATTATGACTCCAAGACAGCAGGATCCACCAGGTCCCCCAGTGTCCCCTTGACCCTAGTCATCAAGTGACCAACTGATTGATGCTGGTCAGGCTTAACCAAGCTACCCATCTAGACAGAACAGGGGACCAAAGAGGTGTGCTGCTATCTGCAGAGCATTGTGCAATACTCATATCATTCAACCTCAGTGCTCTAGTTTCCCAGCATTATGGGATGCAAAGCACAGAAGACAAGTGGGGAGGTAAAAAAAAAAAAAAACTGCCTGAGATGGACGATGGGTAGAAATGAGCAACATCACTGGCAGGCCTCCTCTACTAATGATGAAGTGGGGGAATTCTTGGCCCACGATGCAGACGCTAAACCCTACAAAACCAGGCAGGCCTCCAGAGTACTGTAGGTAGCACTGCTGGCCAAGCTTCAAGCACCACCACGACGTCAAGGTGATCCCACTAAGCTAAATGAATGTGGTTGGCATGATGATGATTGCAAATTGTATTTGGACCATGGAAGCAAGAGGATTTATTTGTAATAAAGATAAAAGTGAAAAAGGTTGGATATCGTAAACAGCCACAATTAATGCAGGTCTTTGGTATGAGTTAATGTCTGGAAGTGGTTAAGTGAGTTCAGCTGCACGGCCTGCCCGACACATGTTTCCGCAGCCTTTTAATACAGAGAATCATTTGGAAAAATAAGAAATATGCTTGTAAAGGTGAAAGCATGATGAAAAGTACTGTAATATAAAATGGCACAGGAAACAATATATCACTACCAGACGTCTAGCAAGCAAGTACATGGTCTATTATATTAGAGCCCAGTGACACTTGTCTGTTCCTTTCTTAGGCGGTTGCCAACCATCGTTCAATCAGTATCCCCTTGTACTTAGAATAGTGGTCGTCGTGGAGTGCAGCCTAGAAGGTGGTCGTGCTTGTGATGGGAGTATCCTGTGGCGTGACAGAAGCTGAGTCAACCAGGAGACCACAGAAGGAACTTGAGCGTTATAAGCAAATATGAGTGGCAAGAATGATGGGGTGGAACTGGTACGGCAGCAGTGGCTCTTAAGTGGTTAGTGGGGTCACTGGAGAGGGACAAGACGTCGAGACAGTTCATAGTCCGGCCTGCTTTGACTTTTGTATAGGAATCACAGGGTACAGAAACCTCATCAGGCTGGCTACATGTACGAGTAATACAGATATACAGTATATTAATTGCAACTATTTCTCTGAAGAGGATATTCTTTTTTTATCTTAGCATTTTCCCAAGAAGTAGCCTTGCAAAAATTACGCAACCTCCTCGTTAGGTGGCTCTGTTTTCATTTGAATTTTATTATTGCCTAATGATTTTATTCAATATAGGGGAGAAATTTAGCAATAAATGTGTTAGTAGTTACCTCTAACAATCACTTCACCTTCCCCATTTAACTTTGTTTATCGACAGATGATATTACTCAGCATCGTGGTACAACTGTGTAGCAGAACACAGGCTAATCTGCAGTGCATTTGTAAGGCAATTACAGGGTTGCCAACTTACGTATTATATTGTAACCATGTATTGTTTCATTCAAGTTCCATGCAGGGGCCTGGAATGCTTCGCCCTCAGCTCACTCATTTACTTTCTTTTCCCACCATCCCTGCCAGGGGTCCTTCGGCTCCCCAGACATTAAAGGTTGCTTTTAGTACTGCTCTAATTGGCAAAAACTTTAGGTGTATAAATATATTTAAGTGTCAATGTGACTGAAAAAACACAGCCGTCACTATGAGCTGTGGCTGGAAAAAATGTTGTAACAGAGCTACTAGGAACATGTTGCCTAAAAATGGTGTGATATCTAACATCAAGTCCAGTTTGCCTCTTCAACTGTGACTGTAGGTAAAAACTGCACCACAGCCACCACTAGCAGGAAGATGCCTAAAGAAGTATGATTCCAGGCAAAAAATGTGCTGAGGGACCCATGAGGATAAAGTATCTCCCTCAATGAACACAGAACTATAAGCTCTATGATGGTTGTACTCTCTGTAGTATTTGTTATAGGTAACGACTATGTAATTCAGCTGCGATTGATTCATGATGTAAATACAGTCACCATTCTCCCTTTCATAGAATAGGGCATCCCAATTGCTTTTCTAGCTAACATCAAATGTTCATTAGCAGAGTGATAGGAGCCTATCTGGGAAGGGACATCTCTAGTATTATTTTCCCAGCTTATAGTAAAGACAAGTGTTAGTGAGTCCTTCGGGCCCTCTTGCACTTGCTCCTGTGGAGGGCTCACTTTCTCGTGCTTCGCACTCATTTCCTCGTGCTTCTCATTCGTTTCCTCACGCTTCGTGCGCGCTTTGCGATCATTTCAGGTAATCCAAGTCACGTTTATGTGCTGTTCTAGTCTAACATTGTCACTATCGGCCATCAAGGTGACATCGAAGGGCCCATGATGGTCCGTTTATGTGCTGTTCTAGTCTAACGCATCTCATGGAGCGGCCTCTGCATGGCAAGATGTGGGTAACACTAACAGCTCCAGACTAAATGTCGTTCAGGCCAAGTGGAATTCAGTGTTCTGTTTTGAAAGAACTTAATTACACCGATGTTTGTTTCACTTCGCAGGGTGTCAAATCATAAGCGTTTCGAATGTGCATGGTTGAACCATGTATTAGATGGATACCAAGCCGGGTTTATCTGACGTCATGGTGGTAGCCATACCTCCATACTGGTGTGCAATATACGTGTCTGCAAATGAGCGTGTGTGCACGCAAGTGAGTTGCGATAAAACATATTGAATCATGTATTCGTCATTTGTGATCGCTTTAGGTGGCTTTTGGTGGAATCATCAGTCATCAAACGAGATGGGACCAAGTTTTTCGACATCAGCGAATTTTCTGTGATTTTCATGCCAAATTTGGTGCACCAGGACACCTCCATACTGAAGAAAGGCGCAATACCTTGCTTCAGGAATGGAACCCAAGTTGTCTGCATGCATGTCCGAGATATTAACCACTTGGCCACGGCAACCGACCGGGCGCCGGAAGCGGCGTTTTTTGGTCAAAATTTGATTGCTCATTAAATATAGTAAAAGTTTTTCAATCGTAATGGGACCATGTTTTTTCACATCAGCGAATTTTATGCCAATTTTGGTGCAATTTGAATGTGTAGTTTCGGCTGCCCAAAATACACACACACACACACACACACAGACACATGGCTACTGCTATAGTAGGAGAAGGTGGGGCAAAATGGCACACTTAAGGTTTGAGTCCATGTTTTGAGTACCTAATAATGTCCATATTTAAAGATTGATGGTATCTGAATAATTTGTTTATTTCTCCACTATATAAATGTAAAATAACAAATTAAAACTGAATAGTTTCATTGTGAGATTTAAAAGTAAATAACATTTGCTGATGGGCCATTTTGTACATCCGGTTGGGTAAAATGGCCCTCACCTGAGGGGTAAAATGGCATCCTACTGTATGGAGATAATAACTTATAGAAACATATTTTTTGAAACAAAAATATATTTTCTTTGTTCCATGGAAAAAAATAAGTGACATTATTTTGATTCTGCCCAAACAAAAGAACATAACCATAAATTCATTGAATATTAGAAATAATACAAATTCCTTTTCATTCTTATTTGTATAAAGGAATGCAAAATAGTTATGCCTGTATCATACCTGGGGATTATTATTTTTTTTATTCTGTATTGAAAAGTAAAATGAATGGCCATGCTCAAGAGTTGCTTCTTATTCCATGGTGAAAACTAAAATGAAAAATCATAAACAAAATGTGTATTCAAGTAGCCCAACAGTTCTCACACAAATTCAGTATCATCTTCATCAACACCTGCACAATCAACATGTGCCCAAATCAGACAGGTAGTACACTGAATCCACCCTTCTTCTGATGTTTTGCTGTATTTTTCAGTGCAGTAAAAGCAGAGTGTGTCGTCATCATTATCAGACTCACTTGACTCATCTTTAGCTGCTGTCGAGCCTCGTTTACCCTCCTCTTTCTTTTTTATAGGCCTTGACTTTTGTGCTTTCTTTGCCTTCTGCTGTTTTTCATATGTAATCTTCCTCTTTGTCCCCTTTATTGCTTCAGCTTTTGTCTTTCCACTTTGAGACTCAGCCAGTTTTGGTTTGTAAGGGGATACTGTTATGTGTTCTGATACTGCTCTCACTGATTTCGTTTTGAATCGAGTGTTTGATTTGCCTTAGGTGGGGGACTTATTTCAAAGACAGAAACGCAGCCAGAGGTACTAGCAATATCAAGTGTTTTGTCAAAACCTGGTTGTGTTGTAGGCCTATTAGCATCGCATGTTGTGGCATCAGTAGGTCTTTGGACATCATTTTGTGTTTCTTGGATACTGCCATTTAACATTTGAGGTTCATCTTGAAGTTCATTGACAAGGGGCTGGGAGTCTTTAGAATTAGTTTTATCCTGGTCTGTTACATCTGGAGGGACAAAATCATGATCTTCGAATATGTTCTGGTTGAGTGGGTAGATCCCTGTTTTCCTGAAGCCATTTGCTGCATTTTGGGATGTTGCTGATTTGAGAAAAGCATTTCCAAACAAGGTGGCTAGTTGAAATACTGTGACGTCTTCCAGGATGCTGTTTCAACCAGCACTTAACCTCTTGAGTAGTGTGTAGAAAGTGGCTTCATAACTGCAACATCTAAAGGGTGCAACTTGTGTGTGCAGTGGGGGGGAAGACAATATATACAGACCATTATCTCTCGCAATATGAATTGCAGCTAGGTTATAATTTTCAAATCACAAAATAAATAAAATAAAATGAATTGGTAGTTTCACAAAAGATGAATGGGTAATATGGACCACCTTGAGGTAAAATGGCAGTATTCCATTTTACCCCAGTCGCATGTGGGCCGTTTTGCCCCAGAGGTGCTTTCAATGTAAACAAACCTCACCTCCGACCACATACAAGAAAATAACTACTTCATTATGTCCGTCTGAATCACACACTACAGCTAAGTAATCGTCCACAATTATTTGAAATTATACGCACTGTACCCCTACAAAACATTGTTTTGCAAAATACTCACCATTAGATCAGAGGGCGCTGAAAAAATTAAGAACTTCTCACGACCAAACCGAACGTGGCGCCCATGCTCCGGTCAAGCTGATGACGGGAGGATTAGTTACATGGCGCTGTCGACAAATGTCAGCAGCTACAAGCACAGCTAGTAAGAGTGGTCCATCTTACCCACCTGGGCCATTTTGCACCACTGTCCCCTATATTAGATTTTATTCAGAGAATAAGATGCTCATATGAGTCTGAATGTTAGATGAAGCATTCATTAGACCAAAAGCATAGGACGTTCCCCTCCACCACCACAGAAAAGTCAATCTGCTGTGCAAGCCAACTGGGAAATCAAGCCATAACCCAAAAGGCAAACACTAACAACCCATTACTACACTATATTCTATCACAAACCATTAAATGTTGCACATACAAATAAAATGAAAGTAATATCTGTAAAATCAAAAGCCTAGTACCCCTGAGTCCCTGACTTCCACTGGCAAATCCTTCCCGACCCATTTTTGCCGTGCAAATGAGCGAGACCACGTCCAGTAGGCCTCTAAGGTTCAGAAGATTTGAAACAGGATGGCGAACTCGGTGAGGGAGGGTTCAGTCAGTATTACCTCCGGCACAGAGCTGACATCTTTCTCTGGTTTATTCTTGCTATCTTCGAACGATTTTATACATATTAGGAGGAAGATTTTGACTGGATGGTTAAACATGGCCTTCATAAACCCCTACAGTACGAAAGGATTTTGCTTAGCTGCATAAAATCTTCTGAAGGAAACAGACGGATCGAGAGGCTGCAGGAGTTCAGAGGATTCGAAGTAGGATTGTGAATTTGGCTAGGGAGGGTCTGAACAGCTTCTTTATATAGTATGTTTTTATTATCTTCTGATGATATTTATCTTCTGATGGTATTTTAAACTGCATGGGATATATAAATCCCTCATGAAACCCTGAAATATGAGATATTCTTTTTAAACAGAATAAAAGATGCTGGCTGGTGAATTGCGTAATGGAGGGCTTAAACACCTGATATTTACTCCTTCCTCCTATCATCTCCAGACATCACCTTCTGCTCCCCAAACCTCGCCCCCACTACATCATGGAGAGTGGTCAAAACCCTAGGTTCTTATCACCTCCCAATCATCATCATTACCAAAACCAGAATCACCCCAGCTGGCCACAAACACACATTCACTAATTATAAGAGAGCCAACTGGGAGGCCTTTGTAACTGAAACAGAACAACATTTCGAAACACGAAACAGTACACCCATCACAAACATAAACACCGCTGTGCACACTTTCAATACAATTATACAAAGAGCAGACAAAAGACATCCCTAGAGGCAACAGAAAGATACAATCCTAACTTCACACCAGAAATTCAAGTCCTCATCAGACAACTGGACACACTGCTACACTCCCCAACACCCCATACACAAAACACCGTACAACAAGTACAAGAACTCAACACTCAGATTAACAATAAAATATCAGAACAGCAAACACTAAACTGGAAAAATTACCTCCAAACACTTGACCACAAAACAAACATCAGCAAACTCTACAAAACACTAAACAGCATCACACTTTCCATCAGCAACACCATACAATCACACACTGCCATCACAACGACAGACACCATACCCTCAAACAAACAACAAGCAAACACTCTCATCAATCACTTCTCACAAGTCAGCCATCTAAACCCCCATCTCGAGGACCGACGTATCATCCGACGTAAGAGACAGTTCCCCACAGACCCAGACTACACACCTTTCACTTACAACCAGACGAAGCACATCGTTAACAACCTCAAGCACTCATCTGCGTGTGGACCAGACAACATAAGCAACATTCACCTTAAACACTTAGGACCACAAGGCATACAAGCACTCACCAACATATCAGACTACAGCTACTCACACAACATAATACCCAACATCTGGAAGCATGGCATTATCATCACTATCCCTAAACCCAACAAAGACCCCACGTTACCCTCCTCACACCGCCCCATCACACTCCTCTGCACCCCCTCTAAAGTCACTGAACGACTGGTACTACAACTAGTCACACCTCACATTCCCCTAGCCCAGTCACAACATGGCTTATGGCCACTACACTCCACAAACACCCTTCTTACAGACCTTACACAGAGAGTTTTCGATGGGATGAAATCAGCTAGGCCACCACACAGAACACTCCTAATCACACTAGACATCAGCAAAGCTTTTGATGCTATCCCCCGCCACAACCTCACAAACAAAATACTCAACACAGACATACACAATAACACAAAAAGATGGCTGGCAAACTACTTAGCAGGCAGATGTGCACACGTAACATTTGCCGGTCAGTCTTCTAACATCAGAAACTTCACAAACGGCGTCCCCCAAGGATCTGTTTTGTCCCCTACACTCTTTAACCTATACAGGCACGACATACCCACACCCCACACACCACAGATACACATAGCTTCCTATGCAGATGATATAACACATACATGTACGCACCAAAACGCAAACACAGCTGCACACATCATTCAACCTTACCTCAACACACTACACGAATAGTTCACCACAAACAGGCTAAAAATAACCCCAGTCAAAATCTACAGTGACCCTTCTCACAAACTGGACAGCAGAACACAGTCACATCCCACACCTCACCATAAACAACACTCCCCTACCACACACACACACACACACACACACACACACACACACACACACACACACACACACACACACACACACACACACACACACACACACACACACACACACTCAAAATCCTTGGTATAACATACAATACATCAATGTCATTTAAACAACACATCACAAACATTAAAAATAAAATAACACCAAGACTCAATGCTTTGAGGTCACTTGCCCATACAACATTCGGACACAACAAAGAAACCACCACCACAGTATACAAACAATACATACGTTCAGTGATGAATTATGCAAGCCCTGCCTAGGCTTCTAACCTCACCTAAACACACTTACAACACTCTACAGACCATACAGAACAAGGCCCTAAAAATAATCACCGGCTGCACAGCTACTACACCCACAAACCACCTACATCAAGAAACCAAAGTCCTCAAAGTCAAGGATCACCTAGACATGAGAAGCACGAGTTTCTTGCTGCAGCCTCCACAAACAAACCCACAACATCCACTATATTACATGGCAGCACATCCACCCACACCAAGGAACATCAAAACAACACCAAGCACACGATACCATACACAAATACTGTCATCTCTCCCCCCTCGCCCACCTCATACCAGCTTCCAGAAGCATATCCACACTTAGATCACTTGCCGCTCCATTCAGTCACTTAAAGACAACACACAGCTGCATGCACGGCCTCCTGACATCCACCCTTCTGAATCCTATCTCCCTCGTGAGGACAGGGTTCACCTGGCCAGGCTGAGATGTGGGCACCATCCAGCCCTCTTAAGCTACCAGAAGAGGCTGGATGACTCCGTCACTGATGCCTATCCAGGATGCAACACAGCACCCCATACTATTAAGCACATTATGGAAGACTGCATTGCACACAATCACCTACGCCAACAACTCAACATACACTCTTTGAGAGCTCTGTGGGAAAGCCCGGTCTCAGCCATGGCCTTCCTCAGGGACTCGGGGCTGTTCGGCCAGACTGCCTAGGGAACAACTACTACTACTGCTACTCCTTCAATAATATTTTTTCCTTCTGTTTTATTCTTGCTGTCTCCAGATGCTTATATATATATATATATATATATATATATATATATATATATATATATATATATATATATATATATATATATATATATATATATATATATACAATTTCCCCTAGCTATTGATAGCATTCACTACATGCTTTTAGCATAACATTCCATGGGCCGTCTTCACAGACTAACTTAGTCAACCTCCTCTCCTAACACAAATGTGTTTTATCAAGTAGAATAAGAGATGTGGGAAGAGTTCCCTCTGTGTCCTTCCGGCAAAACTACAATCTGAGCCTAATTACCCACAACCAGTACCAGTATCAATAACACTCAGGCAGTGCATCACTCGTCCCACTGATCCTCCCCTATTCTTTTCCTGTACAGCATGTTTTGATCAACGACAGATATTGAGCACCTGTCGCACACAGGTTACTGTACACTTTTATTGCAATGACGTATTTTGTACTTTTTTTTTTTTACCTTATTAAGATAAGGAGAAAATTTTAAACTGTATAACCACCACACAGCATTCATTAACCCCTTCACTACTAGGGTGTTTACTTAATCCCATGAATCTGGTGACGTATATCTTTTTATTCTTGTCATCTAGACGATTTTATATGAGTCAGACGAGACGTCATTCAGTGAAACGGATACTGAAGGTTATAGTTTCCTCTTCAACATGAAAGTCTCTTATAATTTTAACAAAATATCCTGAAGATGGTAAGAATAAAATATATAATATGTCATCGGAGTTGACAAGCTAGGTTAAATAAACTTGTCTGGCAGTTAAACCTGGACACTACCGGAGACCCCTTATAAAATATCTATTCATTCACCCTAAACAAGCATAATACACTGATTCCTGAAAAAGAAGAATAGTGGTAAATGCAGTGGGAATACAGTGATATTGTACTCTGAGCTGCTTTAATTAACCCGCGGCGTCCCGATGACGTGAATTAACGTCCACACGTTTTGTCACTGCCAATCCCGTCGACGTACATAAACGCCAATCAATTGCAAGGTCCCTAATTTGCACAATTTTCAATTTTTGCAAGTGATTTTTGGCACGTATACACGGGACACCTTCCTCTACAAGATGCCAAGCAGGGACAATGCCTTACCCAGCATGACCTCATCCTCTCCTTGCATGCCCTTTTCTCAGCAATTCACCTGTTATCAGTGACCTGGCCAGTAAAGCCATGTCATGCCACGGTACGAAATTCAGGACCAGAGTGATTCCCCAATCGATGACAATGTGGAGGACAAACATTAGAGGAAGAAACAGTCAGAAATGATGATCAGGTAATGTGACAAAAAAAGGTCAGGAATGGTGATGAGTTAGTGAGTGAAACAATGCTTATAATGCCTTTATTACCATTTGAAAACCAATATACTCTCGTACTACATATAAGTTCGTACCAAATAAATAAATAAATACCGTTTATGAGTGGTGTGGAATAGTCATCCTCCCATAGAACTCGTTTTCTTTGCAGCCAGCCTGATAGAAAACCCTGTAAGGTAAGGAGGTATTCCTACCTGGATCGAGTATTTTAAACCTCAGGTGAGCGATTTTTCTATGAATTTTCGATGTTTCTCGCCAAAAGCGGAGGTTTGAGCCAAAAAAAAAAAAAATTCCAAAAATGGTCGGGATTGGGGGGAGTTAGTGGTGGAAAAGTGGTCGGGATTGGGGGGAGTTAGTGGTGGAAAAGTGGTCGGGATTGGGGGGAGTTAGTGGTGGAAAAGTGGTCGGGATGGGGTGGGTTAAATGGAACAAACTGTGAGTGATAGCCTGACTAACAAACTGTACGAAACTAGTTCATTTGAGGGAAATTACGACGGGTGACCGAAGGTTGTGAGTCACGGTGAAAGAGTTTATGAAAAAGGGCAGTGTTCTGTGGGGAAAAGTTTTGTTTCTGTGTAAGGATGTAAACGTTTGCATATCATTTAGTAAAGAGTAATGGTCACAGGATGCAGTGCAAGGTACCATACTGTATAAGATAATAAGGAGATACTGCTGCATCATATCCATAGGCTATTTCATTACTAGAGGTAGATGCTCTGTTGTACAGTATATGACATTTATTAATTTCTAGTTATATAACCCGAAGAGTTGCAGTCGGAGGCTTTTCTACTTGATAGAGTTTGTATTTTATGTTTTTACAGTTTGGGACACAGGAGCAATAGAAGTTTATGTCAATCATTCATACGAGTATATGTTCTCTCCGATGTGGTGTGTAAATGAATACACTACAGCATGGTTGATACATGCACATTCATGCCCTGCTGTGTATTCTGCAGTTTACCCCTGCTGCTTCATCTCTTGTCTTTTACGGATCACTGACATCGAATGATCCCCTACACATACCACTTCATATCTACACACGCCACTCACCAACCTGGATGCTCATGTCCCTTTGATAGAACATCTCTTTTCCACAATGCCTTAACCCCGTTCTTCCCCTTTCCCTCTTCCTCTAATTTTATCTACTTCACATTTATATATATTTTTTTTATTTATGAACCCTCCATGAACTAAAGTGTAGATGATGTTGCATGTCAATGAAAACATACACTGTAAAAACAAAGTAAGAAAAAATGGCTTTTGAGAGGGGTGTCTGTACTCGGTCAGGTGCTTCCTAGACTGAGTCATCCAGTGATGAAGCGTGTGTCAAAATAATAAAATATCTAGGAAGCGTAATTTGTAACGATCGATCAAGAAGTGGGGAAGAGAGTTCAGTAATCTAGGAGGGTAATTGGTGCCCCGAAAGTAATGTGAGTGTGGATGTGAGAGATCCCGACATGACAGTGAATCGTTACCAACTTTACTATAAATTAAGGAAGTGAGCCATGGACGTTGTTAAAGAGACATAAAGTTATGACTAAAAATTGTTTAGCCGAGTTACACAGGAGTGCATGTGAAGATACAGAGAAACAGGTGGACACATGAAGAAGTATACAGGACAAATGGCATTATGGCAGACACGGAGGTTGGAGGTAGAATGAACCAACTGAATATAAAACACACACACACACACACACACACACACACACACACACACACACACACACACACACACACACTCGAGGAGAAGAAGACAAGAGCTGAGCCTGCAAAACTTCTTTCATAACACTAATAAAAATACCCCAAAATTATTAGATGAAAGTGTTTATAAGCAAAGCTGAAAAGACAGGAGAGAAGAACACAAAGATAGTGAAACAAGGAGGGTGGAGGGGGGGGGGATAAATATACAAGAATGCCCGTGTAAGAACAGCCTGTCCTAATCTAGGGTCGATTGATGATATGGAGGTTTTGGGATGAATTTGTCAAAGGTGCCATACATGAACCACAAAGTCAGTGCTTTGCGTTGAACAGAGAGACAGATAAACAAAAACTGCAATCAGGGAGCATGTTTGGCTTGTGATCTGTTCTCGGATTGCACACCCAGGATGCATATTTGCCACCTATAAGCCAGTGGAGCTCCGTGCGTTAACGATGACCACTTCTGTTTTACTTACGTATTACCTGACCCCAATCTAACCCTTAAAGACTAACCTAACATAACCTAAAATTTTTAAAAACAAAAAAACTAGCGAAATAAAAATAAAAACAACTCGGATCTTTCAGCCGAGACAATTGGCAATCATCCCACAACCTGTTCCTTACTGGCATTCGTCTGTACCCAAGCATCGTCTCTGTTCGTAATCCAGACTCATTTTGATGGCGTATGTTTCTCCTTTAACAGCAAACCATTTCTGCCAGCAATAATCATATCCAGAATTTGCTGGCAATGAAAGAGTCGGGAACACATTACCCTGATTCACGAGCGGCCATAAAATTGTGGCGTAATCACTGTTGAAACTGTCATTACTGGCAAAGCTTAACGTAGTGCGCCATAATGACCACCACACCATAATGCATCGTGATTATTTGATACCATTATAATGCCCAACGAATATAATGAACCAGAGCTTGATGTGTGAGTGTGTGTGTGTGTGTGTGTGTGTGTGAGAGAGAGAGAGAGAGAGAGAGAGAGAGGAGTGATTAATGGCCTCGCTTGGTTTAACTGAGCATGGATTCCGTGTACTCACAACAAATCATACCCACTGACGCTCTCTCTCTCTCTCTCTCTCTCTCTCCTGTGAAATTACTGATTATGCTACTCTTGAGGCAGACTACACTGGGTGAGTGGGTGGGTATGTGGGTTAGTGAGTGGGTGGGTGGATGGGGGAAGATAGTCCATGGGGGAATACGTCCTTGGGGGAGACAGGCCCGAGTGGAAATGTAGGTCCAGCGGACAAAAACAGGTCCATGGTGAAAATAGGTCCATGGTGAAGATAGGTCCATGGTGAAAATAGGTCCGTGAAGAAAATAGGTCCATGAGGGAAATAGGTCCATGGGGAAAATAGGTCCTTAGAGAATAATAGGCTCATGGGAAAATGTGTCTGAGAAATTGTGTGTATGAAGGAAACTATGTCCAAAGGGTGAAAACTGGTCCATGGGAGAAAATAGGGGGGTGAGGGATGGCCTAAAAGGGGTGTACCCGGAGACAGACTTATGTGCTGGCACTATTAAATACTGCTAACGGTACTACTATATACTACTGCATTACTTTTGACTGCTACTCCATCATTATTGACCACTACTACCACTGGTACTAATTACTACTACCAATCCTAATATATACTACTACCAGTATTACGAAATATTATTACCATTTCAGTTCAGCCTTATCGATAATACTATTAAACACTACGGCCAACACTACAAATCAAGGCGAGAAAGAGCAAGTTTATGTGTGAGTGCAATGCATGTCAAACGTGAATTGAAATGAGTAAGATACATGAGGTGCATTAAAGGGACATGTATGTGATGGGACGAGTGCTATAATGAGCACAGTTTTTGGTGGCATCTTGGATGAATCCTGCAGTTAGGAGGTGGAGAGAATGTAACACGGTGTTGGAGGTAAAGCAGTGCTTTGTTATGATGTCCTAAACACTTCAATTCCAGGACATTCTCATAATCTGAAATAAATCATTTGTTAGTCTAGTAGTTTGCACAAAACATCAAAACTTATCGTGCTGAAAAGTTAAGTTGGTGTTCTATCATTCCAAAAGGCCTTTCGTGAAAAGAATATAGTAATTTGGATGGAGGCACACACACACACACACACACACACACACACACACACACACACACACACACACACACACACACACACACACACACGCAAGCACGCGCGCGCGCAAGCGCTCTTCTTTGTGCTGATAGCTTTATGTAATGCGTCTATCCTTCATTCATATCTATGTTTCCTTAAATATGATGAAAATCGTCTACAGATAGCCAAAACAAAGTGACAAGTGTTAATCATATGGAACTGGTTAATATGAAATACGAGCAAATTCATACACAGCGAAAGTAAATTGGGTGTCAAGTTACGTCAGGACAGTTGAAAAGTCTTACCGAAGCATTGTTGATGTAAGAAGGCTATAAACAAATGCCAAAGGCCATGCCATAAGCTCTGATACACTCTATACCCTTCTCACCTTAACCTGGCCCGGATTTTAGTTCTTTTGTATCTCAGTGAATACAATATCTATGGCTTTACATCATTTCCAAAACACTTCTTCGTTACTAGCACCGTGTTCTGTCATTAATCTATTGTTACAACTCAGCAATTCAGAATGGATAGATGACAATATCAAGTAAAGTTAGAGTAAAAGGAGTAGAATACCTCTTCTCTTCTAAAGTTTGGACTTCGCAGTAGTTTCTTTGTTTTTATCTTGTAAGCGTCGGTACTGAATTGTTGGGACTTCATTTGGGAACTAGCCTTGGGTTCTCATATACCAAGATGACAAATGTGAAGCTCACCGTTTTGGTTTGCATCAGCACTAACCATGTTGGGGCTCCATGTGGTTGCACGGCATAGGAAGGGACTGTGAAACAAGCGGTGCACCAGACTCAGACAAATTACCTTTGGTGACAAGCTGAAGTGAGATAAATGTCCGGCAACACAGGGGTCCAGCCTGCAACTGGACAGGAATGTATATCTATCCGGAGTAAGACAACTTATCTAACTGCATATGTGTTTAAATTGTAGGATATTATAGCAAAGGAATATCCACAGTTTTAAAATATTGTCTGATGTATGTATGCATGTGTGCATATGATCAACTTCCATAGCTACCCTTCGCTAGTTTTGCTGCTAACACAAAAATGATATAACTCTTCAACATACAAATATATGAGTATGATGCATTGTGATAGATCTGTTTTCATAGCTGTGCATGATGCCTTCTGTACGTGACATGCTCTTTCATATCTGTGAGACCAGCTTACGGTCATTGATCAAAAGTAACATCAAGTGTTTTTGAATTTAAACCAGATATTTGCTTTCAAAATGGTTAGACGTTTCTTTAGTTTTTACTTAATTTCAACTCGTTAAACTCTGTCATTATTAAATTTAGCCCGACAATTATATATACTGTACACACACACACACACACACACACATATATATATATATATATATATATATATATATATATATATATATATATATATATATATATATATATATATATATATATATATATATATATATATATATTCTCTAGAGGGTAAGCCTACATGAGAAGTGTCATCCACAAATATTAGTTTTTGCCACCCAGATATGACGGAAACATATTCTGGGATCCACAAGAGTCAAATGGAAAAGTTGCCAGCCATAATACCTAAAACTTTCCCCTCAGTCTTCTATCATTTATCTCATTTTTCTTCATATATTCTTTTTTTTTTCTCTCTCTCTTCCTCTTTTTTCCCTTTCTCCTTTCATGTTCTCCTTTCCAAACGCCATATTTCTTCAATAAATAAGAACAGTTCTCGTATATAATTTTGATCAAGCCACTGTGAGCTCATATCTTACTATAGCCATTTTTTTTTTATTGTTAAGGGAAGATTCTATATCATATCAATCAAAAATATTATTTGCAACAAATTAAAAAGAACAATGTAGGCCAACCCTGCAGCACAATACTAAAACTATTAAAAATGCATGCATTTTTGTCGTGAGCCTTGCTGTTAGAAACTGCCAATTAATACATACGATATTCGGTCACTGCCACGTGTAATGACTGACTGGAGGAACGTGTTGTGTTATTCCTCTTGACGTCTTCAGTTTCACACACACACACACACACACACACACACACACACACACACAGGATGAATCACTCTTAAATGTGTAGGGCAACTTGCCGAAAATTACAGTGTACTTCTTTAAGACTGATAAATACTAAAATAATTGAATATATAAATAAATAAATAAAATGGTTGGTGTCTGCTTGACAGGTGTCTTTAATCCCCGGTGCCTTTTCCTCTCTTTACCTCTGCTTCTCTCTTTTCTTCTTCCTTCCTTCTTCTTCCTCTCTCCTTTCCCCTTCCTTCCTCCCTCTCCCTCTCTCCTTTCCCTTTCCTTCCTCCCTCTTCCTCTCTCCTTTCCCCTTCCTTCCTCTCCTCTTCACATCATCAACTCACTTCCCTCAAAATTCTCCCTTTCACCTACACAAATTACGACATCTTGTCAAATTACAAAATCTAAAACTTTCTTCACAATCCGGAAAAAAAAAAAAAAATGTTTCACCGCCTTCGTGTGGTGGTGTTGGTGGTGGTGCTGGGGTTGCTGCAGGGGGAGGCGGCGGCAGGTCGGGATCGGGGTCGCCGGGGAGGGCTAGGCCTGACCCGCATCCAGCGCCTCCAGGAGGAGGTGGAGCATCAGGAGGCGCTGGTGGAGGCCCTCTAGAGGCAAAAAAAACAACTTAGGGCTTCCAACCGCGCCTTCCGGCGACAGGCTAAGGAGCGGAGGGTGGCGGTGGCGGATGAGGCCTTACCTCAGGTTCTCTTGCAGAAAATCGAGGAGATCGACCACCTCACCTGCCACCTCGACTCCGTGTGACAGCAGGTTAAAGACAAGGCCCTCCACGCGGACACACTGAGCGGGGAGCTGGTGGCGCTGACGGACACCCACGCTGACCACCTCCACCGTCACCAGGATGAAAAAAGGAGGAGAGAGGAGGTCGAGGGGCTCCTTGCAGAGGCCAACAAAGGCCATGATGAATGGCAACTCCGCCTCCTCGAAGTGCAGACCGAAAGGGAGGCCCATCAGGCACGTGTTGAAGAACTTACTAAGGAGCTTCAGGCCCTCAGAGACGCCCACGACGACGCCAACAAGCGCCTGAAGGACTCCTGTCAGCAACACGATGCCGAAAGACGGTGGTGCGAAGAGGAGTTCCTCCTAGAGGAGGCTGTGAGAGACCGGGAGGAGTGGGAGGCGCGCCATGATAAGGTGTTAAGGACCTCGGCCACCATAAAGAGAGGGGCGTCGAGATGGAGTCCCTTCTGGGAGACATCCCAGGCGTCCTAGACTCCAAGGATCACTAGATTGAGACGCTGCAGCAGCAGGCTCAGGGCCACGAAGAGGCGCTGCAGCAGGCACAGGCATCTCTTGAGGAAAAGGAGGCGGCACATGCTGATCTGGTGAGAATTGTGGAGCAACTCCAAGAAGAGAGGGATGATCGTGAACGTCAGCTGGCCAAACTGCACTCAGATCACCAAGAGGTCATGGCTGCACACAGGCGTGCTCTCGGCCAGCGAGATGAAGCAATCCACCACCACAAAAAGGCCATTAAAACTCATCTTGATAAGATCAAACAACAAGAAGGTCATATTGCCAGTCTTGCGGCAATAAAACAAGGTCTGCACAGGGCCAAGAGTGACCTTCACAGGTCTAACGTAGACCTGACCAACACACTCGTCCTCCACCACGACCTGGAGCGGTGGCGTCTTAGTTGTGGGTCTACCCCCCAGAGGCTGTCGAAGAGAAGAGGTGGACGACATCATGGGGGCCAAATCACCTCAAACCCGCCTGGCCCCTCACGGGGCTGGAGTACCTGGGAGTGGTTTCGGTCGCCCGGGCAAGTACCACATCTCCCAACACAACACACACAACAACATCGTTTTTTCTACACCGAGAAATGACTCCCCGGCTGTCATTTCTCGACGACTTCTAGCTGGGGACAATGAGAGCAATCCAGGACCCACCAACAAATACATATGTCCAACATGCTCAAAACCTATCACGTCGAGTCGACAGACAAATGGTTCAGTTCATTGCAATTCCTGCAAGAACTGGACCCATAACACCCGCACAACACTTGCATCCAGAAAACATTACACAAACACCTGGACCTGCTCCTTATGCTCCTTCCCCCCACCCACCAACCCCCCTTCCAATCCTACTCCTACTTCCTTCACACCTCCACAGCCAAACCCACCGACCCTTCCCACACCATCCAGTCTCCCAACTCCTCCCATTCCAACCCATCCTAATCCACCTCAACCCTTACCTCCATCACAACCTCCTCCTACTCCTTCCCCTCCACCCACACCACCTTCCCCCCGTGCTGCAGCAGCCAACACACATCGCACACACAACATAAACATCCTTCAGTTAAACATAGATGGCATAAACACCAAAAAACAAGAACTCACACAATTCAACAAACAACAGAACATACACATTGCCATCTTACAAGAAAGAAAACTACACAGAGCACAGAAAACACCGACATTTCATAACTTCACCACCATTTGACAAGACTAGGCCGATGGCGGTGGCGGTGGACTCATCACCCTGGTACACAAATCCATCAACTTTGCTGATACCAGTGCACACACAAAGTCACTTCTCCCCTCACATGACACCACAACAGAAATACAATAAATTAAAAAACTGGTAACAAATCACACATAACAATCGCTAACACATACATTCCCCCCTAATCGTCCCCCACAGTACCATAAAATTACTCCCCACAGATACACCACATCACTAACATACCCAACATCATCCTGGGTGGTGATTTCAACGCCAAGTCGTCGGCCTGGCATGTCAACAACCCTGACACAGACAGAGGGCTGGTACTACAATCCCAGACAGATCATCTTTTTATACTGAACACTCTAGACCAACATACCCATATCCCACACCAATCCCTCTTCCTCCCATCATCTCCAGACATCACCTACTGCTCCCCAAACCTCGCCCCCACTACATCATGGAGAGTGGTCAAAACCCTAGGTTCTGATCACCTCCCAAGCATCATCACTACCAAAACCAGAATCACCCCAGCTGGCCACAAACACACATACACTAATTATAAAAGAGCCAACTGGGAGGCCTTTGTAACTGAAACAGAACATTTCGAAACACGAAACAGTACACCCATCACAATCATCAACACCGCAGTGCACACTTCCAATACAATTATACAAAACGCAGACAAAAGACACATCCCTAGAGGCAACAGAAAGAGACACAACCCCAACTTCACACCAGAAATTCAAGGCCTCATCAGACAACGGGACACACTGCTACACTCCCCAACACCCCATACAAAAGACACCGTACGACGAATACAAAAACTCAACACTCAAATAAACAATTAAATATCAGAACAGCAAACACTAAACTGGAAAAATTACCTCCAAACACCTGACCACAAAACAAACATCAGCAAACTCTACAAAACACTAAACAGCATCACATTTTCCAACAGCAACACCACACAATCACATGCTGCCATCACAACAACAGACACCATACCCTCAAACAAACAACAAGCAAACTCTCTCATCAATCACATTTCACAAGTCAGCCATCTAAACCCCCATCCCGAAGACCGACGTATCATCTGACGTAAGAGACAGTTCCCGACAGACCCAGACTGCGCACCTTTCACTTACAACCAGACGAAGCACATCATTAACAACCTCAAGCACTCATCTGCCTGTGGACCAGACAACATAAGCAACATTCACCTTAAACACTTAGGACCACAAGGCATACAAGCACTCACCAACATATCAAACTATAGCTATTCACACAACATAATACCCAACATCTGGAAGCATGGCAACATCATCACTATCCCTAAACCCAACAAAGACCCCACGTTACGCTCCTCACAACGCCCCATCACACTCCTCTGCACCCCTTCTAAAGTCACTGAACGACTGGTACTACAACTAGTCACACCTAACATTCCCCTAGCCCAGTCACAACATGGCTTTAGGCCACCACACTCCACAAACACCTTTCTTACAGACCTTACACAGAGAGTTTTCGATGGCATGAATTCAGCTAGGCCACCCCACAGAACACTCCTAGTCACACTAGACATTAGCAAAGCTTTTTATGCCATCCTCCACCACAACCTCACAAACAAAATACTCATCACAAACATGCACAATAACACAAAAAGATGGCTGGCAAACTACTTAGCAGGCAGATGTGCACACGTAACATTTGCCAGTCAGTCTTCTAGCATCAGAAACTTCACAGACAGCGTCCCCCAAGGATCTGTTTTGTTCTCTACACTCTTTAACCTATACATGCACGACGTGCCCACACCCCACACACCACAGATACACATAGCTTCCTATGCAGATGATATAACACTTACATGTATGCACCAAAACGCAAAAACAGCTGCACACATCACTCAACCTTACCTCAACACACTACACGAATGGTTCACCACAAACAGGCTCAAAATAGCCCCAACCAAATCTACAGTGACCCTTCTCACAAACTGGACAGCAGAACACAGTCACATCCCACACCTCACCATAAACAACACTCCCCTACCACACACACACACACACACACACACACACACAAAATCCTTGGTGTAACATGCAATACATCAATATCATTTAAACAACACATCACAAACATTAAAAATAAAATAACACCAAGACTCAGTGCTTTGAGGTCACTTGCCCATACAACATTCGGACATGACAAAGAAACCACCACCACAGTATGCAAACAATACATACGTTCAGTGATGAATTATGCAAGCCCTACCTGGGCTTCTAACCTCACCAACACACACTACAACACTCTACAGACCATACAGAACAAGGCCCTAATAATAATCACAGGCTGATCAGCTACTACACCCACAGACCACCTACATCAAGAAACCAAAGTCCTCAAAGTCAAGGATCACCTAGACATGAGAGGCACCCAGTTTCTTGTTGCAGCCTCCACAGACTCACAACATCCACTATATTACATGGCAGCACATCCACCCACACCAAGGAACATCAAAACAACACCAAGCACACGATACCATACACAAATACTGTCATCTCTCCCCCCTCGCCCACCTCAGATCAGCTTCCAGAAGCATATCCACACTCAGATCACTCGCTGCTCCATTCAGTCACTTAAAGACAACACACAGCTGCATGCACGGCCTCCTGACATCCACCCTTCTGAATCCTATCTTCCTCGTGAGGACAGGGTCCACCTGGCCAGGCTGAGATGTGGGCATCATCCAGCCCTTAAACTACCAGATGAGGGTGGATGACTCCATTGCTGATGCCTTTCCAGGATGCAACACAGCACCCCATACTATTAAGAACATTATGGAAGACTGCATTGCACACAATCACCTACGCCAACAACACAACATACACTCTTTCAGAGCTCTGTGGGAAAGCCCGGTCTCGGCCATGGCCTTCCTAAGGGACTCGGGGCTGTTCGGCCAGACTGCCTAGGGAACAACTACTACTACTATTACTGTCACTTCTCAGAAATGACGATGGGTTAAAACTAAAGATTTTGGCTCTGATCGAGGGAGAAAATTACTGGACTGCCCCACACAAGGGTTGAACACATGTGACAGCTCAACAAAACAAATGTGTTAAACCTTTGCAAGAGGCTAAACACGTGTTAAAACCTTGCAAGAGGCTAAACACGTGTTAAATCCTTGCAGGAGGTTAACCACGTGTTAAATCCTTGCAAGAGGTTAATCACGTGTTAATCACTTACCAAACGGGTTAACCCCACACCGTGGAGGTAAAAAGACATGCGTGTTAACCTCACAAGGTACGATCAGGTTAATACCATGTCTTTTTATCCCACACAAAGCTCCTCATTTTGACACTTCTCTTACCTTCCTGACAAATGATGTTATGCATATTGACAGATTACCACAGATACTTGGTATCTTTTAAATGTTACCTCAGAAATACGTAAAGAATAAGTAACCTACAGCATAAGCCCCGTGCTGGAGTGGCACGCCTTCACGTGGTGGCACCGATATAACTGGTTGGTTTGGCACGCCTTCACGAGGTGGCACTGATATAACTGGTTGGTTTGACACGCCTTCACGTGGTGGCACCGTTACAACTGGTTGGTTTCACTGCCGGTTATTTAAACATCCCTCAGCTCCCTCCCTCTTCCCTGAAAGGAGGATAGTGGACTGAAGGAGGATGGCAGCTTCAGCCTGAAGTCCACCGGGTTGACATTTCAGATGAGGTTGGGTTTGTGCTACTATTACTACTACACGTAGCCCACCTCCTCTCCACCAAGTTGCCAGCAAGAGCTAACTTGCTACTAAACTCTGTCAAGAGCGTGTTACTTTGGATGCAGTATTGAAGTGCCTTACCGATAGCTTAGCTTAGCTGGATTAGGATAGCTTAGCTTACAAATGAGCCGGAGTTTTGGTCTGTTAGGTACTGGGGCTTTGAAGGTGGGCTGGGGTGGCAATCTTAGCTGGTTAAAAGCATGGCGGGTTTGGGGGGCGATGCACCCACTCTGTTAAAAAGAATGGGTTTAACATGGGTTTAAAAAAGGGGTTTAGTGTCCCTACCTGCCAACCCTTTAAAGTTTTTTTTTAAGTATTATACCCTAGCATATCAATAAATCTTTTAAAGATTTAGAATCTAATAAACCTTGCAAAGGTTTAGAATCTAATAAGCCTTTCATAGGTTGAGAATCTAAACTTTTTTTTTAAACCTTTCCATGTAGTATTTGGTAAACCCTTTGTTAACTCTATATCACTCTGAAATTAATAAACCTTTTAACCATCCCCTCAGAGGCGATATTTGTAGTTCATCTGGCAGCAGGCTAAAGGATCAGTTTTAAAAACACACAAAGACAGTCTTGCATTTAGTGAATGAATTAAAAGAACTGGAAAATTCCAGTCCATTCCTTCCAAGACTCATTCATCCTTTCTGGCATTCAGAAATGTCCCCCAATTAAAAAATAAATTAAAAATTGCACACACAACACACACACACACACACACACACACACACACACACACACACACACAGACAGAGGCCACATCATGATTGTCTAAAACAAAAGTACTAATAATTACAGTAAGTAGTACCAACTTCCACAAACAACAAAATTAACAAATTCACTTCCTTTCCTCCAGGACTTAATTAAGCTTACTTTCTAGATTAAAACACACACACACACACACACACACACACACACACACACACACACACACACACACACATTACAATACATACAAAACCAAACATAAATCATCTCCATCAAAAACAAAAGTACTAATTATAGTGTAATGTACCTGTACAGTTCTTCTTTTGCCTGACGCCTTGTTCCCTCTTGGGGTAGACAAGAAAAAAATCCTCCAACCTGCTCTGCCTTCAGTCATCACAAGACCTTCCATCCAATCCCACACCACTCTTATACTTCTCCACCCCATCCCTCCACCTCAGCCTCTGCCTACACTACAGTACAATAATTGGCCACAAGAAATTGAACAAATTTTTAACTGGAGGAGACATCTTTAAGTTCTCTCATACTAAACACACCTCATTTAATGACATCTGCCTCTCACTCTCCTAAATGATACTATACTACCCAACAGGCATAAAACAGTGCTTCTATTCCACTGGTCAAGGTCGACGTCTTCTTTCTTTACAAGGGCTCACCATTACTATAAACGTGATAGTCAGTCCTTTGTATAGTCAAGACTGGTGTTGAGGACTTGATGTTCTGAAAGAAATATATACAGTCAATCAATCAATTAATATTGTTCGCCTCGTTCCCTCCTGGGAGCTAGAAGCGCCTTCAGGCTTTGTCCCCACACACCTGTCTTGCTCTCTCCATCACTCTTCTTCCTTTCCCTTTTCTTTCACTGACCAACTGCTCCACTCTCTTCTCCCACGTTGTAGTTAGGAGAGGTTAGGAAGGGTGAGGTTTGGTTGGTTGGGTTAGGGTAGGTTTGGTTGGTTGGGTTAGGGTAGGTTTGGTTGATTGGGTTAGGGTAGGTTTGGTTGGGTGGGTTAGGGTAGGTTTGGTTGGGTGGGTTAGGGTAGGTTTGGTTGATTGGGTTAGGGTAGGTTTGGTTGGTTGGGTTAGGGTAGGTTTGGTTGGGTGGGTTAGGGTAGGTTTGGTTGGTTGGGTTAGGGTAGGTTTGGTTGGTTGGGTTAGGGTAGGTTTGGTTGGATGGGTTAGGGTAGGTTTGGTTGTGTGGGTTAGGGTAGGTTTGGTTGTGTGGGTTAGGGTAGGTTTGGTTGGTTGGGTTAGGGTAGGTTTGGTTGGTTGGGTTAGGGTAGGTTTGGTTAGGTGGGTTAGGATAGGTTTGGTTCGGTGGGTTAGGGTAGGTTTGGTCAGATGGTCAGGCTTGCCATATCTCTGACTGGGTTATTGCTTTATTTATTGATATAGCTGTGTACATGTGAGTATGATGCAGTGTGGCGTGCAGTGGCAGAGATGGTCACAACACAAGGTGGCGGTGCGTCTTGGCTGGCTCTTAAGTAACCCTAAATAGCTCCTTTTTGTGTCATTCACATCTTGAAGAATAAGTATGAATAACATGAATACATCGACGGGGAAGGATATTTTTGATGGATTTCTCTTCCTGTGAACAAAATAGAGAGAGTGAGTGTCAGGGAAGGATGAGAGGGGAGTGTGTGTGGTGCATGAGTGGGTCATGGGTATGAGAGGGGAAGTGAGTGGGTGATGAGGATGATAGCGGAAGTGAGTGGGTGATGAGGATGGTAGAGTAAGTGGGTGGGTGATGAGAATGAGAGGGGAAGTGAGTGGGTGATGAGAATGAGAGGGGAAGTGAGTCGCTGGGAAAAGTGAGAGGGAAATGAGTGGGTGAATAGGTGCGTGCGTTTGGAGCAAATATTCTACGGATGTGTTTCTTTGTTTTATCTGTTGGGAATTGTTAGGTTTGTACCGGCGGCCTTCACACACACACACACACACACACACACACACACACACACACACACACACACACACACACACACACACACACACACACACATGCTAACATAACCTTTAATAGTTTGGCAATAAAATGCAAGGTCTTAGTGTGTACTGCCTTCATTCATTACTTTTTCATTTTACATTCATCTAGTGTGCCATTTCCTCCCCTCTTGCATTCACTCTCATTCACTCATTCATCCTCGGCTTTGTTTCTCTTCCTGCCCTCTACATTCATCTTATTCATCATTCATTTTTCTCTCATATAGAATTTCATTTATTTTAACTTTCATTTATTCATTTTTACATTTATTATTTTTATTATTATTATTATTATTAAGAATATATGGAGTGGAGGGGAACTTGTTGAGTGCTGTGAAGAGTATGTACGAGGGAGCTAGGGCTACGGTGCGAGTGGATGGTGAGCTGAGTGAGTTCTTTGATCTCAATGTGGGACTGAAACAGGGTTGTGTGATGTTTCCATGGCTGTTTAATATATACATGGATGGGGTTGTAAAGGAGGTGCAAGATGGGGCAGTGGATGTGGGGGTGGCTCTAATGAATGAGGGTGAGATCTGGAAGATTCCTGTGTTGCTGTTTAGTGATGATACAGTATTGTTGAGTGAAGATGAATGGGAGTTGCAAGGTTTGGTGAATGAATTTGGGACAGTGTGTAGGAGGAGGAAGCTGAAAGTTAATGCAAACAAAAGTAAAGTTATGGTGTTTGAGAGGGATGAAGTCACAGAGTGTGCAGTGAGGTTGGATGGTGAGGATATGGAGAATGTGAGTGCATTCAAGTTAGTGGGTAGTGTGATGAGTAAGGATGGAACTTTGGGAGATGAAGTGCATGAAAGGGTACAGCAGGGAAGGAAGGTTGTTGGTACACTGAAAGCAGTGATGAGAAATAGGGAGGTGAGTATGGAAGTTAAGAAGTCACTGCATGATAGTATTGTGATCCCTACCCTGACGTATGGAAGCGAGGCGTGGACCTTGCAAGAGGGGAACAAGTCAAGAGTGAGAGCAGTGGAAATGAGTTACTTGAAAGGAGCATGTGGAGTGACGTGGAGGGACAGGTTGACGAATGAAGAAGTGAAGGAACGTTGTGGGGTGGATGTGGATGTGGTTGAGAAGATTAGGAGAAATACACTGAGGTGATTTGGACATGAGAAGAGAATGGAGAATGAAAGACTGACTAAGAGGGTGTATGTAGGTGAGGTGGAGGGAGGGAGAGGGAGGGGTAGACCGAGGATGAGGTGGAGGGATGGAGTAGAGAGGTATATGAGGGAGGGGGGGTGAGTTGGGGGGAGGGTAGTCAAATGGTGGGTGACAGAGCGACTTGGAGGCGTTTCGTCTGCGGCCACCCTTTGCGGGATTTGGGCGTCGGGCTATAAATAGATAGATAGATAGATAGATAGATTATTATTATTATTATTATTATTATTATTATTATGTGATGTGGTGTGTGGGATGAAGAGAAGACGGAGGGGTGTGTAAGGAACAGCGTAGTGGAATGAAGAGGTGAGACAGGCTGGGGCACAAAAGAAGAAAGCATACAATGAATGGATGAGAAATAGGGGCGTGGAAGAAGTTGAGAGGCGGAAGAGAGAGTTATATGTAGAAGGAAAGAGAGAAGTGAAAAGATTAGTAAGAGAGAGCAAGAAGAGAGCGGATGAGGAATTTGGAAGGAACTTGAGAGTAAAGTGGAGGGAATGTAAGAAAATGTTCTGGAAAGAGGTGAAAAGAGTAAGACAAGGTGGAAGTGAAGTTAGCAGGGGAGTGAAAGATAAAAATGATAGATTACTAGTGGAGAAGGGAGAAAAAGTGAGCAGATGGAGAGAGCACTTTAAGGAATTGTTGAACATACAGGATGGAAGTAATGCGAGTATAAGTGGATGGGGAATGACTGGGAGAAGGAGGGAGGTGAGAAGACAGGAAGAAATCAGTAGGATAGAAGTTGTGGAAGCAATGAAGAAAGTTAAATTGGGGAAAGACCCAGGAATTGATGGAGTGTGTGGTGAAATGCTGAAGCATGGGGGAGAGATAGTGGTAGAATGGATGTGGAAAATGTGCAGATTAGCCTGGGAGGAAGGTAGGGTCCCGGAGGATTGGAAGTCAGGTATAATTATTCCCTTGTACAAAGGAAAAGGGGAAAAAGAAGTGTGTGGTAATCATGGGGGCATTTGTCTTCTTAGTATAATAAGAAAAGTGTATGGTAGGATACTTATTGACAGAGTTAGAGAAAGAACAGAGGAGTTAGTTGGAGAAGAACAGGGAGGCTTTAGGAAGGGAAGAGGTTGTGTAGATCAGATATTCATTCTTAGATCTTTAGTGGAAAAGTTTCTAGAGAAGGGAAAGAAGTTGTATGTGGCTTTCATGGATTTGGAGAAAGCATATGATAGGGTGGATAGGCAAGGATTGTGGAAAGTATTAAGAATATATGGAGTAGATGAGAAAATGTTAAATGCTGTGAAGAGTATGTATGATGGTGCTAAGGCTGCAGTGCGTGTGGATGGTGAACTGAGTGAATTTTTCTCTTTGAAGGTTGGGTTGAAACAGGGATGTGTCATGTCTCCATGGTTGTTCAATCTGTACATGGATGGGGTAATAAAAGAGGTACAAGGTAGGGTAGTGGATGTTGGAGTGGCCCTGATGAGAGAGGGTAGTGTTTGGAAACTCCCTGTTCTGTTGTTTGCAGATGATACTGCGTTGTTGAGTGAAGACGAAGGAGAGCTGCAAGGCTTGGTGGATGCGAACGGAATCTAAAGGTGAATGTAGGGAAGAGTAAAGTGATGATCTTTAAGAGAGGTGAAGTCAGTGAATGTACAGCGAGGTTGGATGGTGAGGAATTGGAATGTGTGAGTACGTTTAAGTACTTGGGTAGTGTGATGAGTAAGGATGGAGGTTTGGAGGGTGAAGTGCTTGAAAGGGTACAGCAGGGAAGAAAGGTTGCTGGTTCCTTGAAAGCAGTGATAAGAAGCAGATGTGAGCATGGAAGTGAAAAAGTTCCTACATGACAGTATTCTGATTCCAACTCTAACGTATGGAAATGAAGCTTGGACGTTGCTGGAAGGACATAAGTCAGGAGTGAGAGCCGTGGAAATGAGTTATTTAAGAGAAGCCTGTGGAGTCACATTTTTTTTTTTTAATGTGTCCGACTCTGGGCATAGGCTTCACAGCCTGCTCTCAAGGCCCAGCAGTCCTCCTACATACGATACACCTCTCTACATGTCACCACTTCGGCGCTAACACCCACCGTCCATATTGAATACATGCTAGGGCTATCTCATACAGGACTGGTGTACTGGTATTAGCGGGGGTATTTCTACATGTCGGCGGTTCTTCTGATAGATCAGTAAAGTCTGATTTCCTGAATTCAAATCCTTAAACTATTCCCTGCCCCAGCGGGGATTTGATCCTGGGTCCGGTAGGACGGCAGGCCACCTCACCACCGATTGAGCCACCGGCTCCCCCTAATGGAGAGACAGGCTGACAAATAAGGATATAAAGAAGCGTTGTGGTGTGTATGTGGATGTGATAGGAAGCGTTAGGAGGAATACACTGAGGAGGTTTGGCCATATGGAGAGGATGGAGGGTGAAAGACTGACGAAGAGAGTGTATGTGAGTGAGGTGGAGGGGGGAAGAGGGAGGGGGAGGCCGAGGATGAGATGAAGGGATGGGGTGGAGAGGTATATGAGAGAGGGGGTGTGTGAGTTGGGAGCAGGGCAGTGAAATGGAAGGGGGAACAGGGCGACGTGGAGGCGAATTTGTTTGTGGCCACCCCGAACGGGATTGAGGCGTCTGGCAATAGATAGATAGATAGATTATTATTATTATTATTATTATTATTATTATTATTATCATCATCTTTTCATTTCTCAAGTGCTAGTTTTCACTGATTAATATTGTTTCATCCTCCATTCATCGAGTTCGTTCTTATCACATTCATGCATTATATTTTTCACTCGGTCATTTATTAATTTGTTAATATTTCGACTCTAATTCACTTATAATTCCTTTTTTGTCAGCCATACATTATTCACCTGTGCTTCATTTTTATCATTTTGTCTTCCAGTCTCCTCATTCATCATTTCCACTCTTCATTCACCCAGTAATTCATCTATGTTTCATCATTCATTTTTGAGTAACTCCCTCCTTCACTCCTTCCTTCATTTATTCATACTGAGTAACTCCCTCCTTCACTCTTTACTTCATTTATTCATTATTATACAGTGTCGTTTCCATGCATTCAGTGTGCCACATCTTCTCCTTCATTTTTCATCTCCTCTCCATTTCACCTCACCGCATATCATTGCTCTCTTTCTCACATTATTCATTGTTGGAGAGAGGTCCTTGTGGGTGTGATGGGGGTAGTTGGGGAGTGGTGGAGTAATTTGAGAGAGAGAGAGAGAGAGAGAGAGAGAGAGAGAGAGAGAGAGAGAGAGAGAGAGAGAGAACACCTGGCCCACCTGGTCATTGTCAAGATCCCAATTAACTCACATTCACCAACAACCAAACAGCATTTACTCGTATAGAGACACACTGATGGCTTGAGGTTAGTTAGAGGAGGGGGTGTGTATAGAGCTACCACAATCACCACCACAATCACCACAATCGCTGCAGTCACTATCACAATCACCACAACGATCACTACCACAATTACCTCCACAATCGCTGCAGTCACTACCACAATCACCACCACAATACCTACAGTCACTACCACAATCACCATCACAATCGCTACAAACACTACCACGCTCATTGCTACTTTCAGTCATTGCCACAATTACTGCCACAATCACTGCTACAATCACCATCACAGTCACTATCACAGTCACTACTGCACTCACTGTCACAGTCACTATACAATCACCATCACAATTGCTACCTCAATCACCGCTACAATCACTGTCACAGTCAGTGCTACAATCACTGCCACAATCACTACCACAATCTCTGCCACAATCACTACCACAATTTGTACCACAGTCTGCCACAATCACTACCACAACACTGCCACAATCACAACCACAATGACTACACAACACCCCCACAATCACTACCACAATCACTGCCACAATCACCACCACAGTCACCACCACAATCACTGCCACAACCGCTATCAGCTGTCACAGTGGCCACTATATTCACATCCACAGTCACCATCACAATCAGTAGTGTGGTGGTGTGGTTGAGTGATTGCGGTAGCTATGATTGTACTGTGGCTGTGGTGTGATGGTGTCACTGTGGTGGTTATTAATGATTGTAGTGATTGTAGTGGTTTTAATTATGACTGATGTGATAGAGAGAGAGAGAGAGAGAGAGAGAGAGAGAGAGAGAGAGAGAGAGAGAGAATGTTAGCATAAACCGTCTTCTATTGCTTATATTATGACACCTTTAAGACCCGCCTTGATTCTGTAAAGCAATTCTCAACTTCATCCCCCCCCCTCTTTCTCTCTCTCTCTCTCTCTCCCACACACTCATAATTTATGGTGGTCCTTACTAAGGAGACGGTTCATAGCCGCCGTGGTCAGTTACTGCATCCCTATGTGGCCCTAAGGGACGAGGGCCTGTCCGGCTTTGTCACAGTGGATTAGATAGGCGGCAGAATCAAATATCTCTCATTTACAGCTTCCTGGCAAGGCAAGCTGTTCCTATCTAATGCCTGTCAGTGAAGGTGTCCCAAACTGTTGTATCGCACTGTTAAAGTTTAAAGTTTTACTTATCGTTAATGAACATAGTCATGTGTGCCATGGTACGACAACGTTCTGGCAAATCAGGTGTTAACTGTGGCAGACTATGTTTACACGGGCCAGATACTTCAGGCAACGGTACTTAGTATATAGAAAAAAAGAAAAAAGAAAAAAAAGAAGGCACCTTTGACAACCACTCCCATCCTTGCAGTATTCTAACGGAAAAGAAAAAACATTTATTTAGAAAATCTCCGAGAGTTCCACTCTGGCTAAAACTTAGTCAGGGTGGAGAACTACCACTGTGCACATTTTCGTTTGCCAAAGAAAAAATATAGTATGTACCAGGGCACCGGTATGTGCTTATATATATATATATATATATATATATATATATATATATATATATATATATACCATAGCAGTAGCTGTGTGTGTGTTTGTGTGTGTGTGTGTGTGTGTTTTGGGCAGCCGAAACTACACATTCAAATCGCAACAAAATTGGCACAAAACTCGCAAAAAATTTGCTGATGTGAAAAACTTGGTCCCATCACAATTGAAAAACTTTTACTATATTTAATGAGCGAACACATTATGACCAAACAATGCCGCTCCTGGCGTGAGTGCACGAAATTAGGGTTGCGTTCACCGTAGAGTTTTTGATGGCTTTATGTCTACAGTAATATACTATAGCAGGAGTCGTGTATGTGTGTGTGTGTGTATTTTGGGCAGCCGAAATTACACATTCAAAATGCACCAAAATTGGCACAAAAATCGCAAAAAATTCTCTGTGAAAAACTTGGTCCCATCACGATTGAAAAACTTTTACTATATGTAATGAGCAATCTAATTTTGACCAAAAAACGCCGCTCCCAGCGCCCGGTCGGTTGCCATGGCCGAGTGATTAATATCTCGGACTTGCATGCAGTCAACTTGGGTTCCATTCCCGAAGCTGCAAATAACACGATCAATTGGTTAGTTGCAAAAAATCGAAGTGACAAAGTTAGACTAGAACAGCACATAAACGTGGCTCGGATTACATGAAATGATTGCAATGCTTGCGTGAAGCACGAGGAAACGAGCGAGAAGCACGAGGAAACGAGTGAGAAGCACAAGAAAGTGAACATGCAGCACGAGAGCCCTCCGCAGGAGCAAGTGCGAGAGGACTAAAAGGTCCCACAAGCACTTGCTTATATTAAAAAGCACTACGGCCATGAATATTAGCATTGGCCACAACACTCGGGGCTACCCTTCCCTCAAGGATGACCCCTCACGAATTACATCCTGCTAATACCAACTCAAGGTGAGGGTCTACCACTGTGCAAAATTTCTTGTTCGTAGTTTTTTTTTAAAAAGGAGAAAAGAAAAAGAAAACACTGTGATGCTGTAACTCTGGCCGTTCACACCGGCATGGCCTGGGATCCCCCGCCACTTCGGGGGTCTTGCTCTGCCTAAAATTGGAACAGGTGGAGGTCTCCCTCTGTACAAATTTCAGTTTCTTAACTGCTCCCACATAATCTCTGGACTTCCTCCTTCAAAAAGGTACAGAAACTCAGTGAGTAAATGAGTGACTGCGTGACAGTCATGGACAAACACTATCTAGACACACATCTAGCCGAAGGCAAGAAAACAACTATGTTTCTATATTATTATCTAAACCATAAAGATGTAGGCAGGAGTCGGTGTAAAGGTGTATGAATTTATGCTGTTTGGCGAGTTAACACTCTCCTTCTTTCCCTATTTATTTTTAGCAAAAAAATAAATTAACATGCAATAAATAAAAATCGCACTAAAAGGACTAAGCCACCTTATTTAAAAGCCCTTTTCACTGTATTGTAGCCTCATCCAGCCCTGATATCCAACAAATAGCATTCCTCTCTTCTGTAAACCATTCCCACACTGCTATTGCCTCCCTCAAACTCCATCACACAGCCTTCCACTCTCTTGCAAATCATTCCCACACTGCCATCGCATCCCTCTAACTCCATCACACAGCCTTCTTCTCTCTTGCAGACCATTCTCTCACTGCCATCGTCTCCCTCAAACGCCATCACACAGCCTTCCTCTCTCCTGCATACTTTTCTCACACTGCAATCGCCTCACACAGCTTTCCATTCTTTTCCAAAGCTTTGTCACACTGCCATTGCCTCCTTCCATCTCTTTCACACAGCCTTCCTCATTCCTGCAAACTTTTCTCAAACAGCCACCACCTTTCTTCATCACACAGCTTTCCTTTCACCTGCAAACCGTTCTCATACTGCCATTGCCTTCCTCTATGCCACAGCCTTCCTCTCCCCAGCAAAGCTTTGTCATACTGCCATCACCTCCGTCTAGGTACCCTTACCTCAGTCATCCATCATATTCTTCCCCTCCACTCCACTTCATCGTTCATGTAGGCTTGTCACGTCCTCGCTAAATTTCCACCCATCTGAATGCACATCATAGACACCCTCAGCCTCACATGCTCTTCATCATTCACCCAAACATATACTTCACACGCCTGCAACCTAAAAAAAAAAAAAAAAAAAAAAAAAAAAAGTTGGAAAGAACGATGGGAACAACCCTACTACTACTACTACTACTACTACTACTACTACTACTGCTACTACTACTACTCCTACTAAATAATAATAGTGTGAGTCAAAAGGGTGTCCACCAGTGCCATATCGGTGAGCCTACACACAAATCCTATCGTAATGAACCCATTCCGCCCTTGGCACTTGCTACCTATGGCCTGTTATGGACTGCTTACGTCACCCCTATTGATTACCATCCCCTTTGTGTTAGCATTTCTACTCTTACTCCTTGTTTTATTCTCATATCTGTTCTTTAGTCCTTTTTCCCCCTTTATACCCTTTTTTAAGCTTTTCTCAATTCGTTTTTGCTCCTTCCTCCTCCTCCTGTTCATTTTCCTTCCTCTTCTTTTTCTCTTGCATTTTTTAATACAAAAATATATATTCACTTTTCCTTCTGCCACTACTCTCGTTTCTCCCATTCACTTACATCTCATCCTTTTGCCTCTATGCCTTTCTTTTTTCCTGTTCCTCCATACCGATACTCAAATTCTTAACCTTACACTCGTATATTCTCCCCTTCCCCACCACCCCATTTTTATCTTAGTTTCAGTTCTCTTCCCCCCCCACCCTTCCATTTTCTTGCCTTTTCCAACTTTATTTGGCTTGTTTTTTTGTTTTTTTTTTGTTGCCTCATTTTTTCTTGTTGCTGGTTATGCCTGTTGTGTCAGGGTGTCGCTGGTGATGTGATGGCGGCAACACAGGCAGATAGGGCAGTGTTGTGGCAGAGGCGGGGATCTGGGCATCATGTGGGAAATAATGGTGCGGGTGTGGAGGTGGTAATGGCCATAAGAGGCAATGTCCTGGCCAAAACAAGGCCGTAAATGAGAGACAATGGAAGGATTATGTGACCCTGGAGACAAAATTACCACACCTGCATTAGAATAATAACTCGAGCACTCATTGGCTCCCTTTTTTTTCTTGCACACACACACACACACACACACACACACACACACACACACACACACACACACACACACACGGTATACATCAGTTGCTGAAGCATGACCCACATGGTTATGTAAAAATATATTTAAATACATTGGTACATCATTCTTATTTCCCCTCCTGTGATTGTACGTCACAGATTATTATTATTACTTTTTTTTTTTTTCACACTGCCGACCTGTGAAAGATTTACAGACACCAGCCCGGTCAAGCATGGCAGATTATTAAACGTATCTTTTTCATGCTGTAGAAAATTGTGACAAACTAAACTGGTTGGTGTTGAATGGTGTGGTATGTAAACCGAAACACAGTGAAGCTGTGTTGTGCAATTTGTACATCACATGCTGTAAGGCCTGCAATGCCAGGTTATCACTGAGATTTCGTTTGGCTGCTGTGGTAGAATGGAATCCAACAAACTTTTTCGTTTACAGCACTGAAACAAACCTATGATATTTTGCTGCATGGTGCTGGTGAAGCGTGGCAGGTTTTTTATGTATTGTAGCCGCGGTAACAATACTCTGGGCTGGAACCGAGCTACTTTACAACACAGTAGTGACTGCGTTTAATGGACCACTGTGTAACAAAGTCCCTGGATTACTTTAATAATTAACTAATTCGCTCTGAACAGCAACCCAGAAAAAATTTTGGTTATGTTTTTCGCTATGTCTTTTCCATTTTTTTTATCTTTCAAAGAAATATTACGTTACCGGTATTTATTTGAGAATATCAGCCTCTATGAGCTAGAGTTCTGGGAGGATTGGGTGTATGCTTAAAACTTGCCCATTTGCTGGTTCTATACTGGGTCCTAATTAGACCATGTGTGTGTGTGTGTGTGTGTGTGTGTGTGTGTGTGTGTGTGTGTGTGTGTGTGTGTGTGTGTGTGTGTGTGTGTGTGTGTGTGTGTGTGTGTGTGTGTGTGTGTGTGTGTGTGTGTGTGTGTGTAATGCAAGGAAGAAGACCCAAAGGCTGGAAGCCTGCAACCCCGTCTTTCCAGGAGAAGCGCAAAACAAAAGGGGTTCAGTTTTATTATCTTTTCACTTCAAGATTCCTAGACACATTGACCTTAAAAGACTGGAATTATAGGATGAAGGAAAGACAGACTGACGGAGATAGTTCTAGACCTGACCTGTTCCAAACATAAAGGACTGAGAGCATCGGTTAACTCTTGCATCAGAAAGTTGGACAGGATAGAGATGGGAGTGTGCTGACCGACATGTGGAACACTAATGGAGAAGAGATGCAAGTAGCCAGTTCAAAATAGCAGTGACCATTGGCTCAATCGGTAGTGAGGTGGCCTGCAGTCCTAACGGACCCAGGTTCGAATCCCGGCTGGGGCAGGGAACAGTTTAAGGATTTGAATTTCATTAAATCAGGCTTTACTGATCTACCAGAAGACCCGCCGACATGTCGTAAAAATACCCCCGCTAATACCAATACACCAGTCCTGTATGAGACAGCCCTAGCATGTATTCAATATGGACAGTGGGTGTTAGCGCCGAAGTGGTGACATGTAGAGGTGTATGGTATGTAGGAGGACTGCTGGGCCTTGATAGCAGGCTGTGAAGCCTATGCCCAGAGTCGGACATAAAAAAAAAAAAAAATAGACGGAAGAAAGACGCAACTCTGCGGCGAAGAGAGAACTGTTTGTGGGGAGGGTAAAAGGGAGTTAATGAGACGAAAAGCCTTTGACCCCATTCTAGAAGAGCTGTGTCTGGTGAGGCTCCTCCTCCCACACATAAGAGAGTTGTACCCCACACGCAGGCTAATAAAATCCCTCATCAACTTTTATGTATAATACCTTTCCATATAAAAATGTTATTAATAGGGAGGAGTCAAAGATTCTTTGTCTTATGATCCTTTCTTTTAATAGATTTTTCTTTTCCACTACCCAGACCGTCGTCTTACTCTTCTTTCTTATAGGGAGCACATTTCTTCTGAGCCAGTGTCCTCATGTCTTGCCAAGTATATTGAGCACCCAGTACCCTCACACTCTCATCCCTCTTCTTGTGTTGTATACCGAAATTCTTTAATTTCTCATATCCATAACCGTACAGGAAGGCATTTCACTTGGGGGACAGAATGAGTTTGCCCTGAAAACGGTCGAAGTTCCCCTGACGTAGCTTACAAATGTTGCCCACAAATTATTACTAATAAATATGCCTAGTACAATATGATTATATGTAAAATAATTCTTACGTAAGTAATTTATTTGCTTAAATTACTTATCTTCAAATTTGTTTTCTCATGAAAAGTGATAATGAGTAATGAACATATATTAAAACAAATCGAAAATAATTATTATTGTACCCTACAGGAGTATACCGTCTTAATGGGAGGATAGTAATAGCTTTAACCAAAATTCCTTTTAAAGACATCAGTGCACCATCACTAGCATCTGCCCTGAAAAATCATTTTTTGACCTGTAAAAGACACATTCCTTGCCCTGTTGGGGAGGAGGGGAGCTGCCGCCCTACCAGAACCCCGCCCTGTTCGAATACGCTCATATCCACAGTTGGATATCTCTGTGCAACTCTTTTTCCAGGCTACTTTTTTACCTACTAGTACTCAGCCTCCTCTGAGTGCATTCATGTATATATATATATATATATATATATATATATATATATATATATATATATATATATATATATATATGACCTTTGTTATAACAAATTTGTTTTTTTTAACAAATATGCTTAAAAGCCATTCCTACAGTACCACATTCGAGATGCAGTGGTGTTAGTTTAGGCTTCCAAAGTACAAAAATTTTACTCGTTAATTATTAGTCAAGCTCTTTGATGTCATTTCATGAGCAAAAAGCTTTCAGGGGTTTGTTGTTATATGAAAAAATGAATAAATAAAATCTGGAAAAAAATACAAATGATATCCCATCCATGGAATAATAAGTAAAAGGCGTTGCACTTACACGTGACTGTCACCCTTATATCCAGGGATGTATAGTCGTTTTTTTTTTCCAGCTGACGCAAATGTCGGCATTCGGCAATCGTCATCCAACCACCTGAGCTGGGAAGGAAATACAGAATCTCTTTATTTCCCTACAAATCCTTCCAAGCTCAAGCACATTCCAAGCAATTTCACTCTCTCATGATGGTTATGAATAAGTGTAGGAGCAATCTAGAAAAAAAAAATGTTTATGGAGCTTAAATGCAAAGAAAACAAAAGAGTTAAAAAAATTAGGTGCATAAACATCTCCGCGATGAGACTCGCTTTTTCGGTCATCCAGAGGCCCTTACTGTATCATCTTTCATGACTGAGATGACCATGGATTTCGTTTCATGTTAATAGGCCTATTGGTGAATACAATGAGCTACCGTGAATAAATATCAGCATTTCTAGTGTCTGATTTTATGACTGAGGTGACGATGAATTTTCAATCAATGGTAAATACATTGAGCTAACGTGAAGAAATGTATTGTTAATTATTATACAGTGAAAATAAGAATTGAAAATATTTCAAAATATGTTAATCAGGGAAAAAATACAAACAAAAGGAAAACTGGCCACCAAAGTTATCGCTTGGGCAATATTTTGAAATATACCGTATCCCACTATTTCTCCGTGTCTCCCAACCTTCTCTCCACTTCCTCTTCCAACCTCCAATCCTACCATTCTCTCCCAAAACCCCTCCCTCCCCTCAAAGCCGTAAGAGTGTACAGTGTAATTATATGTTTCATTAGTAACTGTTGTTTTATTATTGTTTTAAAGGCCCTCAGCTAATTTTTAATATGCCAGTATTGTAATATGTGGCAACTCTGTGCCCAGTAGATCGTGAAAATTTTAACTGTTGCCCGTTGGTTCAGACTAGTGACGGGAATTCCGGCTCTTTCAAGGGAGCCAGCTCATTTGGCTCAGTTCAGTCAAGAGAGCCGGCTCTTTCGGCTCCCAAATGGCTCCTCATTTAGTACCACATTGGCTTTTATAAAATTTGCCCAAATTTAACAGTACTGGACCTAATGTTTAAAAAAAATGGATGGAGTCGCAAGTATGTGAATTCCACAAATATATTTTTCTCGTTAAACATCTTGAAACATTCTCACTGTCAATAAGGTTATGCATATTCAGCATTTACAGCTGGTGAAATCAAATTACCCTTACACAAACAGTACATTTCAACTCAAAGGCCACATTGAGGACTTTGCTCTTGTAATGCAAGAGGAAACTTAAAAATGTACATCTTCCTTATGTAGTGTAAATAACGAATAAAACCATCATTATCAGATAAAAAACAAAAATATTAGCTAAATCTGGCAACAAGGAAGATAAAAAAGTAAACAGCTCCCAAACGGAAGCCGGCTCCCATCGTTCACTTAACCCGCGGCATCCCGTCGACGTTCTTTAACGTCCACACGTTTTGTCACTGCCAATCCCGTCGACATACATAAACGCGAATCAATTGCAAGGTCCCTAATTTGCACAATTTTCAATTTTTGCGAGTGATTTTTGGTACGTATACACGTGACACCTTCCTCTACAAGATGCCAGGCAGGGACAATGCCTTACCCAGCATGACCTCCTCCCCCCCCTGCATGCCATTGTCTCAGCAATTCACCTGTTATCAGTGACCTGGCCAGTAAAGCCATATCATGCCACGGTACAAAATTCAGGGCCAGAGTGATTCCCCAATCAATGACAATGTGAAGGACAAAGTTTAGGGCATTAGAGGAAGAAACAGTCAGAAATGATGATCAGGTAATGTGGTAAAAAAGAGGTCAGGTATGGTGATGAGTTAGTGAGTGAAACAATGCTTATAATGCCTATAATACTGCTTGAAAACCAATATAATCTCGTACTACATATAAAAAAATAAATAAATAAATACCGTTTATGAGTGTATGAAATAGTTATTCTCCCATAGAACTCGTTTTCTTTGGTGCCAGCCTGTTAAAAAGCCCAATAAGGTAAGGAGGTACTCCTACCTGTATCGAGTATTTTAAACCTCAGGTGAGCGATTTCTCTATGAATTTTCGATGTTTCTCACCAATAGCGGAGGTTTGAGCCAAAAAAAAAAAAAAAAATCTAAAAATGGTCGGGATTGGGGGGAGTCAGTGGTGGAAAAGTGGTCGGGATGGGGCGGGTTAAAAGAGTTGGCTCTATGAGCCGAATCGTTGACGAACGACACATCACTAGTTCAGACTCATATCCACCAGGATGTACTAGGGAGTAGATGTATTAGTCATAATTCATCTTTTTTTTTTATTTGTTACTCCTTGTTGTTCAATGATTCTCCAGGCATGATTGGTTGTGGCATTAGCTGCTGTCACCGAGGAAACAATGCTGTGGGCTGGAGTGGAATGACGGGACGTTATTCTCTTGAAATATTAAGTGAGATCAAGAATCGGCGCATATTTACCGTACTATTTCGACTAGGAAAGTGACAGTGAAAACACATACCTCTTGTATGTGAAAATTATGTGTATACGCAAAATAATGCCGAAATCAGCAAGGATCATACAGAATTGAGTACGGTGTAGAGAAGTGCCGACGGCAACACTGTCCGAAGGCGAGTGGTAATGTTTATGAGTTATGACTGATAACTCTGGCGGGCGAGATGTTGATTGCCGACATTTACGTCAGCTGGAAAAAACCGACTCTAGTCTCTTTGGCCTACCCATGAGACGATCTTGAGCCTATTCTTACCAGCTTATAATTATCTGGACCATTAATATGTTCCTGAATGTTCTGTATGCAATATGTACAGTATCGGTAACTAAATCATATAATATAAAATGAAAACTCTACCTTCGGCTCTCCTTCCAGGCTTGCAATAGGGTCAGGGTGAGGCAGCAATAATTTGTTCGATATCCTATTAATGCTGGCAATGGCCCAAACACGATTTGCGGTTGAAGATCTCACAACACCTCCTCCTCAGCGATTTATCTGTCCATTCACCTCTGTTTTCCTAAGGTATGATATTGAGAGAAACTGTAATGATATTTGAAAGGCATATAAACATACAACTGAACATGAAGGTGCAATATGCTAAATAGAATGATAGAGAAGAGGTGCAACAAAGAATACGCCTCATTTTCGGCACAACAGTTCTTGATGGAAGGGATCGCACAGGGATCCCTCACTGCAGAGCTCTGACTGCTGCTGCTGCTGATGCACTCGAGATAAGTGCATAAAAGGATTGGAGAGAGAGAGAGAGAGAGAGAGAGAGAGAGAGAGAGAACAATATTATTTGCCCATTCACCACAATCATGTTGTCATATGCCCAACATTCTAACAACGCACTAATGCACGAAAAGTGCAGGGAGGTCCCTAAGACCTCCATGCAGCGGCCCTCCCCCTTCAAAAATAAATAAATAAAATAAGTGAATGAATGAATGAATGAATTTTAAAAAATTCCATTGTTAAGTTACTGCCCCGTCCAGTCTGTTGAACTCCAGCCAGAACATATTGTGCGTATTTTACATGCGGAAGTTCGAAACGAAATTCATGCCAAAACAAACTGAGAAAAAAAAAATCAGTGATTCCTGTCTCTAAACTTAATAATAATGACAGTAATAATAATAATAATAATAATAATAATAATAATAATAATAATAATAACTAGATAATAGCCAGTGGGCACAACCTTTATATTACTTTCCAAATTTTTATATATATTGCACGGGACGGTCCCGCAGGGGCTGTTGCTTCCCTGCGGTTGATGTGTCAGCTCTGGCAGAGAGACCTAGGTTATTCAACAACAAACATGTACTGAAAATTAATAAAGGATACATGGGTGTAATTAACTCTTTCTCACGGGCTGAACAAAGTCCCTGTACCTATTTTTTTTTTTTTATCCCCCTCCCAAAAAATATTAATGATGATAAATCACACCAAAGTAAGTCAACTGCCTGGTCATTCTTACGTAGCAGCCCTGGTGCAGCTCCACCGATTCATTCAGTAACAACCGTCTTGAACGGTGAAATAAAATCTGGTGCTGGTACAGTAGTTATGGCTGATAAGTTTATGTGATCTCAATATTACAAAAAGCTTTCTCATACTTCTCATTCCACTAATGTTTTTGTCAATTCAAAAGTGCTACACCAGACAAATTTACAGCAACATACGGATGCAATCAAGCAAGAATCTCATCCAAATAATTAATTCCAACATTCTAGTTTTACCTACAGGAAATATACAAGGAGATTAAATTTTAGACTGAGGTGAAGCGACTTTTCTGGCCCAGTTCCTTATTACCGGTACCATAAAATATTGCATCTGAGCTTGGAAAAACTTGCAGTTCGACAGGTTAGGGAATAAATTTGCACAGGACAGTCTTTTCAACAGTATGAAGTGTTCCTTGGTCAATGTTCTCCTAGACATTTTCCCATATCCATCACCTCAACACTATATCAATGTCACCTGTTTGATTTCTCCTTCTCAACAAGTAATTAAGCTCTTTTCATCCAGCTTTCACATCCTCTCCCACTAATTACCTTAGGCTCGATCACACTCTGTTTTAGCCTTCATCTTGCCCTCACACCACGCCCTCTTCGGTCAATAATTATCATCTTGTCGCCTCTTAATCACTTCTTTCCTCCTCGTTCCTCGAATAATCTTTCTGGCAATACACTATCAGGGCCTTCAATATCCTCTTCTTCGTACTAGATATAGGCTACTTCATGAGGAGCCAGGAATTAAGTAAATGTTGCAAGTGTAAAACAACACTTGGCAAGCTTGATCTACTTCATGTATTCTTTTGTGGGATAATTAAAGATATTTCCAGATGGGTGGGGCTAAAAAGAATTCCTAAATATTCCCAACTTTTTATCTTTATCCCATAAATAGTTCGAATCACTCTGAGTATAATGATTTTCGTATCTGGCGCTTTATTCCCTTTTGTAACATTTTGTACAGTCCTTTTATAATTATGACAATACAGTACTTAAATATTCTGTAATGTACAGCTGGCATCAACAATCATGTTGTCTCTCCTGGGTTTCTCTCCATGTACTTTGACAATTTGTGTGGTGGACCCCCTGCAAGCCACAGATCTTTGTTATCACCGTTTTTTGTTGCGAGATCACCACACTGATTATCAAAGTCCATGAGAGAGATGCAAGAGAAGGGAAAGACTTTTGATACTGACTGTATAAGACACGACTGCAATCACGTAAAATGAAACAGGCAGACTGGAAAAATGTTGGCTAGCTATACTCTCTTCACGTTAACCTGGCCTGAAATTGCCATCTTTCCATCACAAATACCAAGTTGTAACTAAGATTAACACTACAATATAGTGAAAGAAGTGCAATGGAAATGATGAAGAGCTGCAGCACTTTCTTTTTCTGCCACTGAGCTACGTGAAATAAACTGGATATGGACTAAAATCTGGCCCAAGTTAAGGTGAAAGGGGTATGGCATGCCGATTAGCAGAACACATTAACAGTCTAGAGAGGAAGGAAAAATATTTTAAGACAGCTACATTGCCTTAATAGCATCAACGGTCAACCTGAATATGGAAGGGAATAGTCGCTTCTCTCTCTCTCTCTCTCTCTCTCTCTCTCTCTATCATTATGCACAGGTCAGTATCTGCTACGAGGAAAAAGTAAAACACATAGCAAGAAAAACTACCATAAGAGTACCTAAAGAAATGGACCACATCTCCAATCACTCGCCGTTCAAAACCTGGAAGCGCTCAGATAAAACCAAGCCATTTATATATGAAGGGAAAAACATGAACGCCACAGGGACATTCGCACAGCCAATGATATATAAATCCACAGACTCAGTGCAGAGGAATATCTTACAATAAATGGTATCCCTTAAATCTCAGTAAATGTTCATTCATATGCATTTTATAATTCAGCTCTGTTTTTCTATCTACTGGTTCCTTAATTCATGGCTACTTATTAATTTTCCATATTCGTGAATCGAAACTTTCTAGCTACCCAACTGAGCTGTATTGTGTTTTCATCTACCATTTCAGATGCTGTATCCAGTGCTCACGATAGATTTTCCCTCCTCTCTGCTCCTCACAGACCATCATTAAATATCTCTGTTTACAGTTGCACAACACTGTCATTCATTCTGTGATCTTTTGCCCTTTACTACTTTTAAAAGGTTTTCTCTCATGGTGATAGTGCCCCTAGGTCTCTACTGGAGGAAAACAAGAAGTGGTGATTCTACGAGAGAGAGAGAGAGAGAGAGAGAGAGAGAGAGAGAGAGAGAGAGAGAGAGAGAGAGAGAGAGAGAGAGAGAGAGAGAGAGAGAGAGAACAGGAAGAATTTCAGACTTGACGACGTCGCAGAAGTGATGATGATTGCAGTGAAAATGGAGCCTGTATTGGTAGTAATAGTGGCGAAAGAGCGCGTCTACGTTTATGTGGGAGATGGCGAATAAGTGCGAGAAATGCATCATAATCATAAAGAACTAACAAACAATGATATAATTGGGTTTTAAAGTGCAATGTATCCGCTGTTGCCAATAGTAATAATACCTGTACACGCCTGGGATTCCAAAATAATAAAACTAGATGAATTATGTTTGACAGCTGAGCAACAGTGGGTTAGCTTTGGGCAATTTTCAGATACTAGACAAAACTATTGATCGCAGATGTATTGTCACATATACATTCATCATCATCATCATCATCGCCACCATCACTACCACCACACCATCATCATCATCACTATCATCAGCCACTCTGCTACTGTTTTGCCTAAGATTTGCAGTACCCACAAATATAATGAACATATAATTTCAGAAGAATAACCATCGGTTTTCCCAGTGAGATGGGAATTCAACCATTAATGTATTATTCGAACCGACCAAATTCACAAACAAGTAGGTAGAAAGAGAGGCAAACGAAATCAGAGAAAAATAAACTAAACTCCTACACTAAGAGATGGTATTGCTTTCTCTCTCTCACTCTATTTATATACGCCCGCACTAAAATCTCCATAATATACAAATACGAATGTAAAAAGCCGACAGTCCGTATCCCTTAGATCCCAGTAAAAGTCCCATGGTATTCGTTTTCTTTTCGTGTGATTTTGCTCTTATATTTCCGTCTGACTCTGCTCTTGCTGTATATTTCTCTGTACTGTCTTCGATGACCTTTTCTTTTCGCCTGTATATCTGCTGTACTTTGCGATACACATTAGGTAGGATGTCACTCTAATTCATTTTATCCATTAATCCTTTGGGGTCGTGTTCTTGTTGATTAATATATCTGCACACCTCTTCCTCAGCACTTTATTATACCCAACAGAACTCTGGTATGTTACTAATGCAGATCATATCGATATTATGAGATGCTGATTACACAGAAGACAATAATAAGTATAACACTGTAAATGCAATAAATGGCAAGTAAAAAAGAAAAAAAAAATACATTTCCTCTGCCAACGAGAATACAGCCTTTTTGTCACTTGTTTTATACTTATATTAATACTAGACTCCAATATTTGTGTGTGTATGTGTGTGCGTGTGTGTGTGTGTGTGTGTGTGTGTGTGTGTGAGAGAGAGAGAGAGAGAGAGAGAGAGAGAGAGAGAGAGAGAGAAGCCAGCAACAAGACAACAGCAGGCTGGTCAAAACGGTACAAAAAAAAAAAAAAAAAAGGATTACTGGAATGGCATCCACTGGAATTACTCTACTGACCAGAACTCTCTTGGTTGGATATTGCCGATTATTTCTGGACGATCATTAGTGTCACTTATTAGCTTCCCTTTCCTCGTTTATTGCCAAAGCATGATGCAACTTAATCGGAAACTCTTTAATCAATCAAATTATCGGGCGTAGGCAGGAAGACTGATATAAGCAGTATCAGTTAAGCCGATCAGATTGCTGGAATTAGGCTACAAGACTGATATAACCAAAATCAGTAAAGCCGATCAGATTATCGTAATTAGGCTAGAAGACTGATATAACCGGAATTAATTACGCAGATCAGATTACCGGAACTAGGCTACAGCTCTGATATAACCAGGATCAAACCACACCGACGTTCCGAAAGAATGACGGAACTGATCGCTGGAACCAGATCAGACTGAATGTTAAGTATCGGATCCCATCACTGACACAAGCCACACTGACGCCCAACAGCCACGGGAATATTGCCTGTAGTTTTATCTGGTTTATAACTGCAAAAAGAACGTTGCCAAAATCTCTGATATTCATCTATAAAATAATCAACTTCTGGTTCACTGAAATAGTCTGTGCAGATATTATAGTAGTTCTGGTTACGGTATAACCAACTCTTTTGTCTTATATCTACATCTTGATCCGTAACATGTATAACACAGATGTACTGTACGTACTAACCATTGGTCCCGAGTATGTCTTTTGCATATTATTTTTGCTATCTCCTGACGATTTTATTCAGTATAGAATAGACTTTTAGAGCTGGGGGAGTTAGAGAGCTTTAATAAGTCACTTCCATAAGTACGATAGACTTTCCGATCAGGGCCAGTTTAAGATAGCTTAATTAATCTCTTCAGTAAGTATGATAACTTTTTATCTAAACCAGTAAAAGATAGCCTCATAAAGTCAAAAAGAGGTTTTTCGTAAATGGAACAATTGTTTTGAAACACCAAAAATTAAGAAAAAACGACGTCACCCGGAGTCAAGGGGTTCTATTATGCAATACCTATTCTGTTAAGGGATATTATGATCTATATCAGGTCAAGCATGTGTTACATAGCCTATGATTTCATCATCCTTTGTGTAATTCTAACGTACAGTATGCTGCATGTTTGATCACGAGCGTGTTCTACCTCACTCCCCCCCTCCTCCCTTATAGTAAAGTCGTTCTTTCTGTTGTTCAGAGCAGGATTGTCAACTCTTTGTCCCCATGGCTTCATTTGCGCGTCCTTCTTACAAGTCGTATCAAGCTCTGCAGGCCCCTATATAATGAGCTCAGTCTCTGCATTATTGCCACTTAGATCTACTCCTCATTTTGCTCACATCTCTGTCCTCCCCTGTACAGTTGTTATTATTGCGAGTGCTCAGGAAGTCTCCAACCATCTAGCAGCTGTGTAATTTGAGTATAAGTGTTATTGCATTTTTTCTTGTACTGTGTAGCATAAGGTGTTAATTCTTAGGCCTAGTAAGGTTTTTGTGATTAATGTAAGGTTTTATGTCAGCCAATTGTTAATAATAGTTTGAATCTGTAATAATTTATCTTGCATTAACTGAGCATTACCCAGTGTATTCTCATTTTATCAGGGCTGACTTAGATAAATTTACTCATGCTAATTTCGTGTTAATAGAGGCTATTGCAGTTAGTCATATATTTAACCTGTTTTTTGCCATTACATTATCCTTATGAGTCCTGAATGTTTTGTTGTTAGTTTGAGCATTAAACTTTAACTTGTAATTTTACCTAACTCTTTTGTTTTGAACCTGGAACTTTACGGGACAGTAGTGATTTCTAGTATTCTCACTTAAAGTGTACATTATCTTTCTCTGTTTCGTAACATAAATTTGGCGACCTCTTATCAGGATATTCAGGATATTATCATAAGGATATTGCTTGATATTTTGTGACTGTGATTTATTCATGATGTCTACTATTACTACACTTGATGAAGCCAAAGATTTTTTGTCAAATGTGCAAACAGTGTGTGATGTAGAAAACAGAACAAAGAATGAACTTAAGCTTGTTGCTCAGCAATTGGGAATTGCTGTTCGCTCTCATCATTCTAAAGATCAATTTGTTGACATGATTAATGAAAGCTTGTTTAATGTAACTCCTCGAAATGAGCAAACGCAGATTGAATTAGCTAAGTTACAGCTAGCCCTGCAGGAGGCTCGTGCTAAGGAGGCTGAATTTCAGGCAAATGCTAAGAAGGCTGAGTTTCAGGCACAAGTTGAACTTGCTAGGATTCAGGCAGACCATGAGTATCGCATGAAACAAGGTGGAACTGGATCATCTAGCTCTGATGATTTTGATGTGGCTAAAAATGTTAAACTTGTCCCTCCTTTTAATGAATCTGATTTAACAAAGTATTTTCAGTTGTTTGAGAGGGTAGCTACAGGTTTTAATTGGCCCAAAAAGTATTGGCCAGTACTCCTTCAAACTGTTCTCACCGGTAAAGCTCAAGTAACTTATGCATCTTTGCCTCAGGATCAATCTGATAATTATGATGTAGTTAAGAGCTTGATTCTTAAGGCCTATGAACTTGTTCCTGAAGCTTATAGAGTAAAATTTAGGACAACTTGCAAGCAAGATAAGCAATCCCATGTTGAGTATGCAAAAATCAAAGAAGATCTGTTAGAGCAGTGGTTAAATTCTAAGAATGTGGATTCTGATTTTGGTAAATTTAAGCAGATGATTTTGCTGGAGGACTTCAAAAGGTGTATTACTAATGATGTAAGCCTATATCTTGATGAGAGAAGAATAGATAATTTGTCTGATGCTGCAGTTTTAGCTGATGAATATGTTCTCACTCACAAGAGATATTCTAGAGAAAAAAGGAAAGCTGAGAGTAAGTACGTTGCCTCTATTCAGAGTACAGGTAACAGGAAAGAGAATAAAGATGATGTTTCTCAGGAAGTAAATACCAGCTCCACCTCTAGATTTCAGAAAAGTAAATGTACTTATTGTAGTAAGCTTGGTCATACTACGGAGAAATATTTCAGGAGACAGCGTGATGTGAACAAAAAGGAGTCTTTAAATATTCAGTCAATTGGTCTAGTGTCCACCCTTCAGAGTTTCAAGGATTCTTTAACTGAGTTAACTGAACCTGATTTGAGGGGTAAATTAAATCCTCATGATGAAGCTCCTCTTTTGAGCAGTAACGTGGGTGACACTCTCAAGAGTTCATGTGCTAATTTCCTGTCTGATGGTTTTGTCAGTCCTCTGGACAGTAATGACAGGAAATCAGTTAAAATATATCGTGATACAGGTGCTTGCCAATCCCTTATGCTGACCAGTGTTCTAGGCTCTAATATTAATTCCTCTGATGACTCTGTAATCTTACAAGGTGTAGGGAATAATTACTTCTCTGTCCCTCTGTGCAGAGTGAATTTAGAGTCTGGTTTTGTTAATGGTTCCGTTATGGTTGGGTTGGTTGAGACACTCCCAATGTTAGGTGTAACTTTCTTACTTGGAAATGATATTGGTGGAAGTCAAGTGTGTCCAGCTCCTCAGTTGTCTAGTGAGCCAGTGGCTGCGGCCCAGGATTGTGATGTCCCTGATGTGTTCCCTGCATGTGCTGTCACTAGGGCTAAGTCTAAAGTTACTGGTGACTTAGAGGATAATGATGATGATGATGTTATCCTAGCTGACACTTTTCTTGCTAATTTGGACCACTCACCAGATGAGGCAGTACCCCGTAGTGTTGATAATTTGTCTCGTCAAGAGTTGGTTGCGTTGCAGGTTGCTGACCCTGAGTTGAAAGGTCTAGTTAACTCTGTTTGCAGTCAGGAAGAGTCAGCTGGTGCTTCTACTTATGAGAAAGTGGAGACCCCCAACAGCATCAGCCGACTGTGAATGGGAGGTTGTACATCAAGTTGTCATCCCTCGTGTTTGTGGGCAGGATATCATTAGAGTGGCTCATGATTCCAGTTTGGGAGGACACCTTGGAGTAAGGAAGACTGTGGCACGCATTTTGAAACAATTCTACTGGCCAGGTATCTTCAGGGATGTTTCCTGGTATTGTAAGTCTTGTCACACCTGTCAAGTTGTGGGGAAGTGTAATCAGACCGAAAAGGTTGCACCTCTAGTTCCCATTCCTCCTTTTGAGGCGCCTTTCACCCGTGTGTTAGTGGATATTGTGGGCCCTCTTCCTAAGACTTCTTCAGGATTTTCTTATGTGTTGACCCTGATTGATATGGCTACTCGTTATCCTGAAGCCATTCCACTTAGAAATATCTCAGCAAAGAACGTGGTTAAGGAAATGCTAGGGTTCTTCACAAAGTTTGGTCTGCCCAAGGAGGTACAGTCAGACCGGGGAAGTAATTTCATGTCAAATGTTTTCAAGCAGTCTCTGAAAGAGTTGGGCATCACCCAGATCACGTCTTCAGCTTACCATCCCCAGACTCAAGGAGCGTTGGAGAGATATCATCAAACACTCAAATCGATGCTCAAGAAATACTGTTTGGAACATCAGAAAGACTTGGACAAAGGTCTTCCATTCGTTGTATCTGCCACAAGAGAATCTCCATATGAATCACTGGGCTTCTCACCCTTTGAACTACTGTTTGGCCATGAAGTAAGAGGATCCCTTAAGCTACTCAAGGAATGCTGGCTGTCGGAGGAAGATGACGTCAACCTGCTGGAGTATGTGATGAAGTTCAAAGAACGGCTGTCCACTGCTTTACAGCTGGCGAGAGAGAATTTAGGAGCTGCTCAGGAGAAGATGAAGACTTGGTATGATAAGAAGTCCAGGTTACGCCACTTTCAGCCAGGAGATCAGGTTTTGATTCTGCTACCGGTGCATGGGCAACCTCTTCAAGCCAAGTTTAGTGGTCCTTATTTCGTGGAGAAGAAACTCAATGATGTCAACTATGTCATCGCCACACCAGATCGTAGAAAGAACAAGCAACTTTGTCACATCAACATGCTAAAGTTATATCACAGGCGGGACGAAAATAACTCAGTCTGCACTGTAGCTGTTCCACCTGAGTCTGCAAGTGAAGTTCTCCCATGCAGCATGAGCCTGAGTGATAGTTTGGGGAAGAATCCTGATATCATGAATGATCTCCAGACTAAGCTTTCTCATCTACCTCCCGAGGAAAGGCAGGAGTTTTCGGCATTACTGCAGGAGTACCCGCAAGTGTTCCGTGCCACTCCAGGAAGAACCACTGTGTTGATGCATGATGTCGATCTTGGAGACGCAAAGCCAATTAAACTGCCTCCTTACCGTGTGAACCCAGTGAAAGTTCCTCTCATCCAGAAGGAGCTTGGCTACCTGTTGGACCACAAGATGATTGAGCCCTGTCAGAGCGAGTGGAGTTCTCCTGTCACTCTAGTCCCTAAGCCAGGTGGGACACAGCGGCTTTGCATTGACTACAGACGTGTTAATCAGATAACCAAAACAGACACTTACCCTCTCCCTCGTGTGGAAGATTGCACAGAGAAGATCGGAAAGGCAAGGTACATAAGTAAGTTTGATTTGTTAAAGGGATACTGGAAAGTACCTATGACTTAGCGTGCTAGGGAGATCTCATGTTTTGTAACACTAGGAAAGACTTTTGCATGTTCTGTAATGCCATATGGTATGAAGAATGCACCAGCCACATTTCAGAAGCTCATGAATGTTGTAACAGAGGGTTTGGCAGGGTGTGTTGTTTATATTGATGATGTATTACTCTTCAGTGACAAATGGAAAGATCACCTATGCCATGTCAGTAAATTTCTTGAGCGTTTGGTTCAGGCTAATCTTGTAGCTAATTTATCAAAGTGTGAGTTTGGTCAAGCTAAAGTTCAGTACCTTGGGTACGTAATTGGTGATGGACATGATGCACCACCAGGAGCTAAGGTTCAGGTTATAAGTGATCTTCCCAGACCTAAAAGTAGGAAAGAGCTACAAAGATTTTTGAGAATGTAGGTTATTACAGGAGATTTGTTCTTAATTTTTCAGTTCTTGTATCACCACTTACAGACCTACTGAAAAAGGGAGTTAAATTTGTCTGGACCGATAACGGTGAATCCTCTTTTAGCAAACTTAAAGCTATCCTATTAAGTCAGCCAGTGCTCGCTACTCCAAATTTTGCTAAGCCTTTTAAGATGGCTGTTGATGCAAGTGATACAGGAGCTGGGGCTGTTTTGCTGCAAGAGGATGATCAGGGTATTGAACACCCTGTATCTTATTACAGTAAGAAGTTCACTCCACCTCAAAGAACTACTCAACTATTGAGAAAGAGCATTTGGCCTTGATTTTGGGTTTACAACATTTTTCATTTTATTTGTGTTCTGGTTTTGACCCCATAGTCATTTATACCGATCATAACCCACTGAAATTCCTTAGTAAGTTTAAAGATAAAAATCAGAGATTGACAAGATGGAGTCTACTTCTTCAGGAGTATTCATTAGACATACAACATGTCAAGAGGAAAGAAAATGTTATTGCAGATTGCTTATCTAGACTTTAGACAGATTGTTTTAGAGTAATAAGAAATTTCCTTTGTAAATTTCTTCTTTCTTTGTGGGGAGGTGTTACATAGCCTATGATTTCATCATCCTTTGTGTAATTCTAACGTACAGTATGCTGCATGTTTGATCACGAGCGTGTTCTACCTCACTCCCCCCCTCCTCCCTTATAGAAGAGTAAGTCGTCCTTTCTGTTGTTCAGAGCAGGATTGTCAACTCTTTGTCCCCATGGCTTCATTTGCGCGTCCTTCTTACAAGTTGTATCAAGCTCTGCCGGCCCCTATATAATGAGCTCAGTCTCTGCATTATTGCCACTTAGATCTACTCCTCATTTTGCTCACATCTCTGTCCTCCCCTGTACAGTTGTTATTATTGCGAGTGCTCAGGAAGTCTCCAACCATCTAGCAGCTGTGTAATTTGAGTATAAGTGTTATTGCATTTTTTCTTGTACTGTGTAGCATAAGGTGTTAATTCTTAGGCCTAGTAAGGTTTTTGTGATTAATGTAAGGTTTTATGTCAGCCAATTGTTAATAATAGTTTGTATATGTTATGATTTATCATGCATTAACTGAGCATTACCCAGTGTATTCTCATTTTATCAGGGCTGACTTAGATAAATTTACTCATGCTAATTTCGTGTTAATAGAGGCTATTGCAGTTAGTCATATATTTAACCTGTTTTTTGCCATTACATTATCCTTATGAGTCCTGAATGTTTTGTTGTTAGTTTGAGCATTAAACTTTAACTTGTAATTTTACCTAACTCTTTTGTTTTGAACCTGGAACTTTGCGGGACAGTAGTGATTTCTAGTATTCTCACTTGAAGTGTACATTATCTTTCTCTGTTTCGTAACACATGACATAAAATTCGACTAGATCCTGTACAAGCATTTTGACAGTACTGTCAAAGGATGCAAACTCAGTTATGTTTGGTCTAGAAATCCAGATATATTTCAAATTTGCTACCAAGAGACACGCGAAATTTAATGAATGAACAATGTAATATAATACTGAACACATAATATACAATGATAAAGGCATATAAGCAAGCATTAGTTATACTGATTATTTAGAAAACTTCAACTGCACGCGTTTTAAAGTTATTGACCTCAGGGTGTGTGAGGACTCTTTTTCTAATCCCGCGGACAACACTGGGGCACACACATAGATGCAGGTACCCTACCTGGTGTGCTGTACAGTACATCCTCATGCATGCACGGTTACACAACACCTAAGATTAGTTAATCGGCTTCATTATCGTTACACGCACCATTTATCTCATTACCTGGGCCTCTACCTAAAGCAACGATTTTCAAGGCCAAAATGGCATCCTAAAGGGCCATCAAAGCTAATTAGCCTCAAGTGTTTATCCCTCAACCAGGATAATTACCACCACCACCATCAACACGGAGTCACACACGAGCATCAGACGTAAGCCAAGCGAGGGTTGCACCACTGATGCTGCTGGGTTACTCGTATACTGCGCTAAGTTCTTATACATTTCAATATGTTGATGTCTCTTTTATGATACTTTTCTTACTACCAGATGATTACATCCATCATACTTCATGACTTCCTTCAGTGAACGTGGTAGGACTAATATCCACTAACTCCCTCAGGGCGGCCGATGGGTTAGTAAGATAGTATGCCTCTTGGATCATTACAGCGCAGTGTCAGTCATCACCTCATCTCACCTCGCCTCCTTGACCCTTTGACTTTCACCCCAGGCAACCATGGTGATGGATGATACGTCATGCTTCCTTGCTTACCTAATTCCCAGTTTCAGTTTTATATACTTCTTTCCCTTCTGTCCAAGTTTTAAGCACCAATTAAGTCATATTTTCTCATAACAGGACAAAAAATGTGACTTGTGAGTAAGTAGGCTGTGTCAGGTATTATCCTTAATGTTGTATTTTAGACGGATTTGTTGCTATTCACCAATTTTTGTATTGGAAAGTCATTCCAGGCGGCATTCAGTAGTGAGGTTCATATTTATTTCGTGATTGTGAGCGACTACACTGCATAATTCTCATAGTGCACATCCCTCTCTATTATTGTGTTTTCAGTGTCCTTCGTCCATGAAGACAATAACTGTAAAGGATGGTTTGAATGAATAAGAGGAAAATATAAGATAGGAAGCAGTGGAAAGAAAATGGAATATACAGCTGGTAGGGAGCATAAGGACTGAAGCGGTAAAGATAAATGAACGAAAGATAAAGACAGTATGGTTAATGTGGGAAGGAAAGAAGGGAAGGAAGAGAGAAGTGGAAGATAAAGAAAAGGGTTGGATTGCAGAAGGAACTTGGTGTGGAAAACGATGAAGGACAATGGGAAGAGGAGAAGGGCAGAGTATACAATAAATAAGGTTCTGTGTGAGATACATATATGTGTCATCGTTCACCATGTCCTAGTTGTTCCCTCTGCCTGTCCGATGTGTTGTAGTAGTCGTAGTACTTATAACCCTAAGTTCATGTAGTGTGAGCCCGGTGGACTGTAGGCTTCTTTCCATCACGCCTCCAGGCCACCATCCTCCTTTCGGGGGATAGGGAGGGAGTTGTGGGATGCTTGTATAACCAGGTAGTGAAGCCAGCCGGACATATCAGTATCACCACGTGAAGGCGTCCCTCTCCAGCACCCCGGTAAGTGTATTATGACCGGCAAACGACCACATTGCCGCTGGCACTTGCGTTTCTCATTAAGTTAACTGCATCCATCCACACGACCATTTTACTCCTAAGGGCAAAGGTTAACTCTGTGGCCTGGTACTGTATTTACTTTTCTATGAATTGTCTTTTATGTTTCTATTTAACCTTACAAATTACGTTGCACAGTCCCTTGTTGTTGTTAATAAACTTACGGTGCTGTTCTGAAGCCTGAACATTATGTTTCGTTGTAAAATAAAAATACACTCTAGTTAAGTTTTACATTACCAAATGATTCGTTCATTTTCACACTATGAGATGGAAACAGCCACGAAACTGAATTTGTTAAACTTCAGAGAGACTTTGCAAAAAAAAAAAAAAAAAAAAAAAAAAGGCCCTGCTTTATGTTTTGTAGATTGCCAAGAGCATTTATTCAGTAGCACATCATCCATAGAAGGATTTGATGCATTCCAAGGTGACTTGGTAGTTAATAGTCTAATCGTCACTGTCACCATCACCCTATGACTTTTTACTTCATTACTCGTATTCCTACAACTCTATACTGCCGCATTCCCCCTCCTCTCATTTTAAACCCATCCTTTACTTCCCTTTGCAGCCATGCTTCACTCCTCCCACTCCACTTCCCTCTTTCATCAAAGCGCAATAAAGCAAATCGTAAACCCGGCGCTACGGCTGTGTGCTCACACCATCCCAAATTATGGACAAAACTTTTACCATTCCCCCTAGTCTGAATGACTTATAGTGACTGTTTAACGACCTGTGAATATGACAAAGGTGTTTGACGCTTGTGTGGTCTGACTTTTTATTCAGTTTTATAACTGGGTCGTTCCAAAGCAGCTTTAGCTTAGAGTAAAAAAAAAGTACTTACGACTGGGCTTTTATTATTTATGGTGATAAGGGTTAGAGATAAATTTAGCTTCGTTGGTTTCCTAGTCCAGGTTTATAACATATATTTCTAACCAAGATCACACTCAACAGCTGCACCTTTAAGTAATGTTGCATCCGACCCAATGACAGTGTCCATCCGGCCAGTGGTGATCCGTCCAACGGCAGGTAAAGAAAAATTTATGAAATTCCACCATGAGGGTCCTGTGTGTCCTAAGGCAATCCACCTTCTCGAGTCAGATGAATATTTCCTCTTGCCGGCCCCTGATGTTACCCTTTCAGAAAGTGAAGTGATAATGAAATGCCACAAGTATACGACAACTGCTCTTGAGATTAAACAGATGCCGATTCGTGAGTACAGGTAGGAAGTGGTAGCGTGAGAAAAGACTTCTACTCTCTTCGTGATATTTCATAAGTGGATCATCCGGACAATGACAAATGCCTCTGTCAACTTTTATCAACTTGTATTGGTTCTTTTATGTTTCGGTAAAATCATTATGTGTTAACTTCTGTTTTGTGGGTTAAACATTACGGTAGTTCGGTACTGAAACGACTTAGGGAAGTGGGGACAGAGGCGAACATTGTGTGGGGAGAGAGGACAGATAACAAGGAATGGACAAACAGGAAAGTCAGAGAAGCTAACAAAGTTGGTAGTGAGGCATAATCTCACACCACTATAGCACAGATATCCAATACAGCAACATCCTTTAATATTATCACACTAGTCCTAAATAAAACAGCTTCAGCATGTATTGAGTGAGAACTAGTACTATTGCTCATGTGGTCCCCTCTACAGACGTGTGACACCATCAGTATGCATACGAGGACTGCTGAGTTAGAGGGAATAGACTTTCAATGTATACCCAGTCAGATACCTAAAATTGCAGAAAAAAAGAAAAAAAAAAACATGCTGAAGGGACGTCTCAGTACAGCAGGCAGAGATAAGGAGAGTATAAGGAGGTTCGTGGGTCTGTTTTGTATTCTTATTGCCGATGTCATCTGGGGTTGATGAGTTTTGCCTCACACAGGTATGCTCAGATAATAAAGCAGCATTGATAGGGTCGGGCTGACAGCATTACATTCATTTAGCACAGATGTTTACCTGCTTCCTTCGTAATTAATCTGCACTTGGAGTTTCCGATGAAGCTAGAGGCGGTTCCGAGACCCAAGATTCTCTCTCTGGTCTATCCTGGCTTTATTACTCTTTCCGTCTATGCATCTCAGTTTAAAGTAAATCCAACACAGACGGACTGAGGTGAGAAAATAAATCGCCTACATTTTGTGAGCGGTTTTGACAAGGAAAAGATATCTATGGCATTGATGGTTCCATTGCCTATTTCACTGGATACACTAGCACTAGCTTCTCCTACAAATCTTTTTTTTTTCCGTGTACGTAAATATTGCCCACTCAGTTTAAAACAGCAAAAAAAAAAAAAAAAGATTTAGATGGTAAAACAGAACCATCAGGCGACAGTTTCACTCGTCTTTGATGGACACACATAAAAGTGTTATTTTATCGGCTTCAGTGTTCCGAGAAGCGAGAGCCAGCATCAACGCCCACTGGAACACAAGTGGGGGATATAATGACTTTGAACACTTAGATTTTTAATTTCATTCAGACTCTTACCATTACTTTTGCCTCACTGTCACATTAATGAAGTGGAGAGAGAGAGAGAGAGGGAGAGAGAGAGAGAGAGAGAGAGAGAGAGAGAGAGAGAGAGAGAGAGAGAGAGAGAGAGAGAGAGAGAGAGGAGAGGGGGAGTAACACTCCTAAGGAAGTAACGATAGGAAGCCTACACAGATCACGAGAAAACGACCTTAGATGTGTGCAACGAGTGAGGGGAAACCATGTAAATAGTAAATGACCAAGAGAAGGATGTGAGAGGACAGGTGGGGAGACACTGGGAAAGTGTGGCGAAATTCATGGTGGAAGCCAGGAAGGCAGGAGGAGAGAGAGAAGGTGGAGAGGCAGGGTGGCAAAGGGAGAAAAAATATAGGTGAGGCAGGGTGGTAAAGGGAAAACAAATATGGGTAAGGCAGGGTGGTAAAGGGAAAACAAATATGGGTATTACAGGGTGGTAAAGGGAGAACAAATATGGGTGAGGCAGGCTGGTAAAGGAAGAACAAACATAGGTGGGGCAGGGTGGTAAAGGGAGAACAAATATGGGTGAGGCAGGGTGGTAAAGGGAGAACAAATATGGGTGAGGCAGGGTGGTAAAGGGAGAACAAATATGGGTGAGACAGAATGGTAAAGGAAGAACAAATATGGGTGAGACAGAATGGTAAAGGAAGAACAAATATAGGTGGGGCAGGGTGGTAAAGGGAGAACAAATATGGGTGGGGCAGGGTGGTAAAGGGAGAACAAATATGGGTGAGGCAGGGTGGTAAATTGAGAACAAATATGGGTGAGGCAGGGCATCAAAGGAAAAACACTTACGTGTTAGGTAGGATGACAAAGAGAAAACAATTATGGTTAAGGCAGGGTGTCAAGGTAAGAGGAAGGCAGGGTGGCAAAGGGAGAACAGCTATGGGTGAGGAAGGGTGACAAAGGGAGAACAACTATAGTTAAGGCAGGATGGTAGGGTAACACGGGGGCAGGGGGGGCAGAGAAAAAGGAATGCAGGGTGGTAAAGGGAGAAAAACTATGGGTGAGGCAGGATGGCAGAGGAAAAGGGAGGCACTGAAAAGCAGGGTAAAAATTATTTTTTTATATATATAGTCTCATTGGCTCCTTGATCCTTGAAAGCCTGATGGTGGAGAGGGAAAGGGTGGCTGGGATTAATGTTCCCTCAACCTATAGTCTCACCCTATAGGCACAGGCACTGGAAGATTTATTTGACTTTAAAAAAGAATTTTTTCTGGATAATGTTATACGTGTGCCTAAAAGCTAAAATCAATAAGCTGCTTCAATAGCTACTAACATTTGGAGAGAAAAAAAAATCCATAGTATTATTGTCCCATGAAGAAGTCAGGGTAGTCAATCAGGGCCATTAATGGGAGTGTGCCCAGCAGCTGGTCCCTTAGCATCATTATGCCTCTGTGAGAGATAAACCTCAACCACTCCTATGATCTAAATCCTAGTGGATCATCTTTTTTTTTTTTTTTTTTTTTTTTAGCTCCTTAACCTAAAGGGTCACCAAGCATTCGTATGTGGCTATATGACTGTCACTCAATGTAGTATCGAGTTACAGCAAACCGTGTGGCTTGCCATTCGGTTTGTCACCTAAGGGTAGCATTACATCAAATGAGTGGATGATGGTCTCCCCTTAATACTAGGGTGAGAGAGAGAGAGAGAGAGAGAGAGAGAGAGAGAGAGAGAGAGAGAGAGAGAGAGAGAGAGATAAGTATCATTATGTCAGCAGACACTCTATGTAGAGAAGGCTCCGAGGCACGCAGAAGCCTTAGCTAATATATTTCAACATAGCCTTAATCATCATGTTTTTCTATACCTAAAGCATCTATAACGTAACAAAAGCATAACTTTATCACGCTAAAACACAATCGACAAAAATCCCAATTTCTCCATGTTCTTTCCTAGACCCCCTTGACCCTTAAAATGCTAAAACCGTTCACCTTGTTCGTTTCTTTCCACGGAAGGGTGTCATTCTCCACTAGGTAGGATGCACAGTAGATATTGCCCGAAAAAGTTCAAAGGGAATAAGTCAACTTTCACAGTTTTGATTCGATTTAAGGGAAACCTGGTGGAATCGTAGGCGATTGGCCAAAGGTGAAGTGATCCAGATTTGAGAACAATTGGTCAGAATTAAAGATTACAGGACAATTTCAAGTGTTCTGGTCATTTAACTCAAAAAGTTTTTAGTAAGTTCGGTTTAAATCCAGTGGAATGCTTTAGGGTCAGCCAAAGATTAAATTATTCAGTCATAACAACTTTTTGTTAAATATGAAGGTCACAGGACAAGGTCACCTTAAATACTTCTAATCTAACTTGAACCAGACTTAGCGGTGGGGTTAATGGTCACGAAATGATGAAGAATTTCAATTTTGAAAATAATTAGTCAAGGTCTCAGGGCTAGGTCAATAGTTTGATCATAGACCGATTGCACTAAGTGGATGCTGAGCGCCCTCTAGTTCTTTTTATTTCCTTGAAAATTTTATTCAGCTCGAGATGCTATTTGGACTGGAATGAGCTAGTCGGCACCTTTATCAATCCCTTCACTACTACTGGAGCTTTCTTATACAAAAGCTTTTAAATATCAGTAAAACAAGTATATATATATATATATATATATATATATATATATATATATATATATATATATATATATATATATATATATATATATATATATATATATATATATATATATATATATATATATATATATATATATATATATAAGTATAAGATGTATGGAGATGTAGGGATGGCAATGCTCCAAAAACCATGGTAACAAGGTTGAGATACTAAAACATATTAGCCCATCCTTACTTTTTTTAAAATCAGGTTCGTGCCACAATAGTGGAGAATAAGTGCACCCAGAAAAGTATCATGGCAATGTTATAAGTATTAACCAATCATGCAGTACACAAAAATATGCAGTAAAAAAATTAATGGGAGGGATAGCATGTCGTTTTACTGCCTTGAACTTGTTCCGATGTTTACCTAGCCCGGTCGGAGCCCGACGAGGTATTGTTTTTGGTCGAGTTTGTTTGTTTCTTTGTTTCGTTGTTTGTTTGTTAGCAAAATTTCGGAAAAACGGCTGAATGATTAAATTTTGGAGGCAATCGAGTGACCCTGAAAGGTCAAAATCAAGGTCACGGATTTTCAGTGGACTATAACTTAAAACCCGTTGAAGATAGAAATATTTACCATTATCAGCATAAAGGAACTCCCATATGTGCTTTCATTTGGCACATTTGACATTTGACCTTGAATGACAGTGAAAGGTCAAACTCAAGGTCACGGATATTAAGTGGGCTATAACTCGAAACTGGTTGAAGATAGAGATATTTACTACTATCAAGGTATAGGAAGTCTCATATGGGCTATCATTTGGCACCATGACCTTTGACCTTGAAATGTCAGACGCAAGAGCACAGACTTTCAGAGGGCTATAACTTGAAAACGGTTGAAAATAAACTAACTGCTTTCGGGCGAGGTTTGCTGTGCATGGCATCACTTTTTTTTTTTTTTTCTGGACCACTGATATTTATAACAAGACTGTGGAAAACGAAAAATCTTAACAAGAGCTTAGACCGAATGCCCCATAATATATTGTTTCACATATATTTGGGGGGTTTGCTAGGTACAGACCAGATCCAAGGCTGCCAGAATCGTTTGTGACTTTCCTAAACAATCTATAGTAAATAGATGGGGAGTATTATGTACCTTTTTGTAGTCAGAAAATTACTATAAAGTCCTTTATCCGTATTCCCTTTAGTAAGATGATGAGTATTTTTTCGTTCTTGCTGCCATCAAAAGACTTTATTAGCTTTATAGTCGACTTTTAGTACTGGTGGGATTAATAAAACTATCTCTGACTCTTTCAGTTCGGAAAGTCACTTCCACTGAATAAAAGCCTCTGAGGGTAGCAAGAATAAAGTAAATGCGTCATAGGAGTGAAGTAGTAAATGTATTATATGCTTTTAATAAATTATACAGTAAGGATACAAGTAACAGATAAATGTCTACCAACACAACACTGGCATCACTGCAGCTGAGGCATGGACTACAAGGAAATGATTATATGACAGCTGGGCTTGGTTGGAAAAATGAATTATAGATATGGCCATTAAAATATTTTTCAGTTCTATTTGCAGTATAGTATGCCGTAAAAGCGACATGTATTTCCTGCAGCATGCACAATATATTTAAATAGTTTCTCAGTTTAGGGGAATTCGTGCAGAGTACAATTGATAGCAATGCATCGACTATGCAAGTATTTAATTCCTGATAGTTTTTTTTTTCAAGTGTGACTGATAAAAACACATATTTTTAAATTTACACTTTGGGATATACCACTTTTTTTTTACAGAATAAAGCTTAATAATTCATCCTCATGGTTAAGGGGTTCACTGAGGATTTCATGAACCACTGTAGAGTAGTGGTTCCCATACTTTCCTGGTCATTCCCCACTTTTGCCAGAACATTTTGACGACCGCCGCCCCGATTCCCAAGAAGGGGAATCCTCTCCCGCTTTGGGAGTTATTTAAAACAGTTCTGTCTTCTTGAGTTTATTCGCCTGCATTTAGCATTACTTTGTAAATGTTTAACAGCAAAAAGTCTAGTGGCATCTCATTGTTTTTTACATTCTTTTCTTGGAGTATTTCATTGGCTTTACTTCTGCGGAGCATGATAAATATTTAAAGACCATAATTCTTACCTTTCCCTTAAACTGTACACATTTTACAGCCAAGAAGGATTTGGCCATAGAATAGACAATATCAATAACCAATTAAATATCAGAATGACTAAATGGGTCATTTTGGCCTTATCTGTTTATTCCCCTCCCACTCTGGTATGTTCAGATTACTCTATCCCCCTATTTTAGAAATCATCACTTTAGAGAGAGAGAGAGAGAGAGAGAGAGAGAGAGAAAGAGATGAAATTAGTCGCTCAAAACTAACCATTATAAAGGAAACAAGGCATGATCATACTGAAGGAGTGAAATAGCAGTATATAAAGGGTAGTCAGTGCTACATTAGTTAACATTTTCAACTTGCAACTCGACGAACTCGTGATGGATTCCTGGGTAAGTCGGGCTTCTGGCAAAATTGGTGTTCCCTTTGTCTCTGTACACCCGAAAGTACAACAAGGGACCTGAATGTAACATGGCTGATTGTTGACTGGTATTCTGTTGGAAAACTGAAAACTGGGATTTGATTATCTGTCCCACAGACTCTCATACAGTCGATAATTAATTATCAGATTTGTTTTCTTAAAACAAATGTGTTTGAAAGAAACAATAAAACTGCAAAGTACTGTCGGTCCAGAAGCGCTGTAAATAACCTTGCACAACACTTCCATCCAGGGAACTCAGCTACATTTACACAAAGCGATGACAGGGATTACTGCATGTATCTACAGTACAGTAAATATCTCATCTACACGACTACAACCTATTTCATAATTACGCTGGACTCGTAAGCCTTAAATGGCAGTTTGCATAGGATAAAAAACATGTCTAAGCTCAAAGCCCTAGGTAACCCTAGGTAAGAGTTGGTGACAGTAAGGACACATGGCCATCAACGTCTCCAATACACTGACGTCATTCTCATACATTTTCTTCCGTTACCAGTATTTTTATCCTGCTTAGCAGACTGTATGGGAAAGTTAAATTTATCCTTCAAGTAACTGTTCGGTACAGGAGGTATATAAACAGATAATAAAATCATGTGGAGTTTCCAAGAGTCAATCAATAAAGCATGTCACCGGACAGAAGGGTTAAAGAATGCACAAGTTACTTGTTGGTGACGTAATGATGGCGTTGGAGCTGCTTGACATCCGGTATCATTGTCACTGACATCAACAAGTGAAAAAGACTTATATTACACGCATGGCCAAACCATTCTAATATGCAAACGTATGTGTGAACGACAGCTTGCTAAATAGATAAAAAAAAATGCCAGGAAGAGGAGAGTAAGTAAACAATGATTTTCTTTAGTATTCAGAAAGATGGACAAGACATATTATTAAAACCTAATATTTTTCCTATTCCTCAGTCCAGTGCATTGTGCCACTTTAATCCCTACATTTTAATGATCTACTTATCCATTTCTTTTTTGCTTTTTTCTAATAATACTTACCAGTTATCAAATTCCTCTCTCATCTTGCACAGAAGAAGCTGTACCCAACCCCTCCAATACGATAGAACTCCTCAACCAAGGTAAATTTCCTAGAGGAAGTAAGAATAACAAACTGTTTCCAACAGAAAAAGTCATCCCCTTCACACACACACGAACACACACACACACACACACACACACACACACACACACACACACACACACACACACACACACACACACACACAACACGATCCAGCTTGAAAGACAATTTATCTCAGTAACTGGGCCACCTTCGGTTGGAACCTTTCACATACAATAGGTATAATGTGGGAGGCGATGACTAAATCAGTAATGACCTGCATCCCTAACGGAGCCAGGTTCGAATCCTGGCTGGGGCAGGGAACAGTCTAAGGATCATAATTTCGTTAAATAAGACTTTACTCTTCTACCAAAAGACCTGCCGACATGTAGTAAAAATATTCTCGCTAATACCTACACAACAGTCCTCTATGACTCATAGAATACATGCTAGGGTTGTCTCATAGACTATGAGACAACCCTAGCATGTATTCAGTATGGACGGTGTGTATTAACGCCGACGTGGTGGGATGTGAAGGAGCGTAGTGAAAGTGTGATGCTCATGTGAAGTATGTTTTGGTTGGAGAGGATTGTACAAGACGAGATGGGATGGTAGTGGAGAATGTGATAGTTTGCCGAAATGGCGTCGATTTATGTCTGTGTTTTAACTATGAAGAACGTGAAGAAAATAGAACAAACCGCTTTTGTTTCCTAGTGTATGAAGGCGCAGATAAAACTTTGCATGGGTTTACAGATGTTGAAATCATTGCTTCAAACTGTTCCCATTTCTCTCCACCTCTTCCCGTTTTTCCTCGCCCAACTCTCGCTGATGACCATGACAAAGGGCAAGTTACAAACCAGCATATGTATTTGTTAATCTCCCTGTTCTGAATTCAGCAATACTTGTGTTGTGCCTGGGAAACATGGACGGGTCGAAGTAAAATGGCAAGGAAAAAAGTTATCGTATCCGATTAAGTTGATGAAAACTTTAACAAACTGTGGCACTATCAGATTTTTTGTACTAAATAAAACTCCCATACGACTACAAGAATGAAATTTAAAATAGTCTTAAGTGTGATGATTTTTATATTCTTTTTCGAACCAGACAATTTTATTTAGCTTTGATGAGACATGTCGTCCTTAAGAGGTTTATGGAGACTCTTTAATTCCTTAACAACTGGGTAGCTTTTTTTAACTGAATCAAAGTTGTCTGGGGGCAGAAAAAAAAAATGCAAACAAAAGGGGTAATTGTAATGAAAGACTTAATAATGATCTAGCAGAAAAGAACAAGTTTCGTTGCCTCAGAGAAAATATATAAATAAATCTGATGAATAAAACTAGCTAAGCAGGGAGCAGGATCTTCAGTGGGGAGGAAGGATTAAGCTTTCTTTGACAAGTAGAGAATTGCATGATGATCTCATTCTCATTCAGTGCATTTACCTGATCAGTTCCCCAGGGAGGGTTTGTGAGGCGGGTGCCATGGTAACACAAGGCAGCATGGCAATATTGGCCACGGCTGAATGGTCTTCCCAGTCGGTGCACCATATAAGCAGATTAACAGGGGACGCCGCTCCCTCACGCATCCTTCGAATAATTCTAACAATAAAATTTGTTTGATCCTGTACCATGAAAGATGGTGCCGTACTTGTGCATATTTTATGACCATCCTGTTGTTTATGGGTGTCTTTCATAACTGATTGCTTTGTCTTAGTGTAGAGTATCCATATTATTTTGCAGTTGTGGTTTGCAGAATTATTTGTTTCAGTGTTTGTTTGATGAGATGAATCATTTGTGAGAGATGATATAAATTGAATTTTTTCATATGACCAGTTTGAATTTGAGATATGTTGGTTGTGGATCTGTTGATGTTCTCGGCAGTGTTGATTTTGACAGTGAGTCAGAAATAATCCGTATTGAATGTGCAGGTTGACCTGTGAGTTGTACCCAGCTAGTTTTCTTGCAGTCGGTGTATTAACATTTCACTATTCTTCTCTTGAATACAGAAGTCCAGAGCCTTTTGTTCTTCTTTTATTAAACACAAACACACACACACACACACACACACACACACACACACACACACACACACACACACACAGTCTCATATATATATATATATATATATATATATATATATATATATATATATATATATATATATATATATATATATATATATATTTTTTACTCCCAATAACTACATTCCTATATATATTACCTGTACATGCAGATACCACACATACTTGGCTGACTCCAACATTGATAATTAACCTCACACTAGAACATCTTTCTACCAAAGCGTCGATTTGGATGCCATCATTATCATAACATACTACATGGTACATAGACGACTGCAAGAACATACGAAATCCAAGTACTTGTTCGAAATATTTTAGTTCCCCTAGATTCCTAGAATATATCGTATATAATTCCTACTTCCTTACTCAGCACTCTCCTTGCCTGTCACATCAGTATTCTGGTTTTTCTCTCTCAAGTAGCCTTTCGGCACAGAATGGCTTTGCTGAGGGCAGTCTCAGATCCTGTGAATATCCAGTACTCTGCCAGTGCTGCCTGGGTTTACTCACACACACACACACACACACACACACACACACACACACACACACACACACACACACACACACACACACACACACACACAAGCATCAACAGCACTAAAGCAGTCCACTGTTAGGTTCAGTCTGTGTACAGACGTCGGAATAAGTTCGTTTCCTTTTCCGTGGACTAAGGTGTTTGTCAAGGCCTAAAGATTCTTTTGGCCTTGGTGTTTGTAACACTGCTCGATGGAGAGCCATCCCCGCCTCCTCCCCTCCTCATAGTCCCTCACTCCCACCCAACCCCCCCCCCCCTCACGTTTCTCTCCGACCCCATAACCCCACCCGATACCCTTCATACCATAGAGGTACCTCTATGCTTCATACCATGGAGGTAGATGCTTCATACACTCGCTCACAGCCAGCTAGGGGTTTCTGTACTTTAAGCACCTCTCTAATTACGTGTAGTCCGAACGGCTAATAAAGGAATAGTACAGTATATATCATAAACCAAGTTAGGAAAAGGTTTACTTCACTGTGAGAGAGAGAGAGAGAGAGAGAGAGAGAGAGAGAGAGAGAGAGAGAGAGAGAGAGAGAGAATAAATCTGCTCTGATTAAATGTTGCGGCAGTAGACACCTCTTTCACACACACACACACACACACACACACACACACACACACACACACACACACACACACACACACACACACACACACACACACACACACACACACACACACACACACACACACACACACACACACACAGATAGAGATAGATAGATGGATAGAGAGAGAGAGAGAGAGAGAGAGAGAGAGAGAGAGAATAAATCTGCTGTAATTAAATGTTGCGGCAGTTAACAACTCTTTCACACACACACACACACACACACACACACACACACACACACACACACACACACACACACACACACACACACACACACACACACACACACACACACACACACACACACACACAGTGTAGTAAACCTTTTCCTAACTTGGTTTATGATATATACTGTACTATTCCTTTATTAGCCGTTCGGACTACACGTAATTGGAGAGGTGCTTAAAGTACAGAAACCCCTAGCTGGCTGTGAGCGAGAGTATGGAGGGTACCGGGTGGGGTTATGGGGTTGGAGAGAAAAGTTGGGGGGTTGGGTGGGAGTGTGGGACTATGAGGAAGGGAGGAGGAGGGGATAGCTCTCCATCGAGCAGTGTTACAAACACCTTAGTCCACGGAAAAGGAAACGAACTTATTCCGACGTCTGTACCTCCTCGACATACCCATTTACCTCGCTCTCTTCTTCTCTGATTTGTTTACTTCTTTTGATATTATTCACAATGTACTCCTTTACATAAGCTTTCCGTAAAACATTTCTGTTATCCTGTCATTTTTTCACAACATTAAATATTTCTCCACAGCTATTGTCTTGAAACCTTGCTGAAGAAAATCTTCAGAAGTTTACCCGAATCAAATATGTAAACTCCACCATGACAGTGAAAGATGTGCAGAGAATGTTTTTAGCCCTCTGTTTTTTTTTTTTTTTTTTTTTTTTTTTTTTTTTTTTTTTACGTGTCCGACTCTGGGCAAAGGCTGAAATTTCTCGGGGGCAGTGACCTATCCCAAGGCCCATTAGTCCTCCTACACCTCCACATGCTGAATTAAATCGTCTAAACATATTGAGAATTAATATCTATGTCAGACCATCTTAGTTTAGCTTTATACATATTGTTCTGAATCCTTTGACTTTACCAAAGTTCCTAGAGACTGCAATCAGCAACATGGTTTGCAAAAAAAAAAAAAAAAAAAAAAATCGGCAACACCTTGTTACCTCCGTAGGAATAAGTAGTCTGAATTAAATAGAAAATACCGTACACATTTTCTGTTCTTTGCAACGGGCCAGAGCAATAAAAATGTGCATGGAAATGGAAGTGCAGCCAGTAGCGTGCAGATCTTTCCCCATCCTGCGCTAGTCTGGTACTGATTTAAGAAATGCCACAGGGCACTTATCATTTAATGCAGCTTGTAATATATTCAGTTTCTTATTCTTGAATTAATAAGCAAAACATTACAAATCGTCTTTATAACCCTTTACTGATATTTCTGTAGTCAGACATACAGACGCTGAAGCAAAATGATATCTGGAAACATGTAAGTAAATGTGAAAATATTAACTTTCCAGCACTGACGGAAGTAATGAATGAAAATTATATGTGCCAGTCTAAATATACTGTAAGTTATAATATGTTAAACCCGGAAGAAGAGGAGAATGGTGGAACAGAGATTAAGGAAATGGGAACTGCGGGTAATGGAGGGACTAATTGCGAGACTGTTTTTCGTAAACAGGGACATCCACGTCACCGTAAGACTACCTCCTGCACAACAACCTGGAGGCGAGAGGGGGACAAGAGGTAACGATGGAGGGAGAGGAAAGGGTCAAAGGAGAGAAAATTTAATGAGGAAAGGAAAAAGAAGTCGGCAAGAAGAACAGTGAAGTCAATAATCACAGGGAATCTCAGAAGCTCGAGGAGAAATTTAAATAGAGGATCCCGGGAAGAGTAACATAAAGGCAGTGATATAAAACTGCACTGGTTCTGTTAGTGGAGAGGTCTTTCTTAACTCTCCTGGAGATACAAAAACTACTAAATATAGAAAACAACACTGTTTTCATGCTAAAAGGGTAGATGAGGGAACAGGGATGTGGGGATGAAAATATGTTGTTGCAGCTGATCCATATGCCAAAGTATGATTGTGAAACTTAGACTATACTGGATGGACTCAAGCCAGGAATGAAAGGGTCAGAAAAGAGTTATCTGAGAGGAATGTGTGGAGTTATGTGAAGAGACAGACTGACATGAGGAAGTTTATGAACAACGCGTTTTTTTATGTGGATGTGCTGGAAATTGCTTGAAGCAACCTAAAATGCCTTGATTATGTCGAGCCGAACCAAAAGAATATGACTATTGATTAGGAAAGTGAGGTGGAGGGGAGAGAGGGATAGAGTGACAGATGAAGTGGAAGGACAGAGCTGCAGGGATATTTGAATGAAGGTGGTGGAGATGGAGTGAGGGCAGCCTGAGGGCGGAGGACAGAACGACTTGGAGGCAATTTATCCGTAGCCATCCCCTCCGCGACTAAGGTGTCTGGCTGTGGGCAGTGCGGACAGAACAAGCTGCGATAATGGTGGGACCTGAAGCAGGACTAGAGTAATGCAGCATATAATGTTGGTCATCGTTTGCTGTAAGGAATAGTCGGGGTGAAATATATCAAAGATCAGAAATACGCAATGTTCCATTATACTCAGCATTTTAGAAAGCATACTTTACATGAAAAGATTAAAGAAACAGTAGAAAATTATAAAGGAAAGGGGTCAACGATACTTTTAAAAAGAATAAAAAAAATAAAGAGGACAACAGTGACAAAACAAAAGAATAAATGTAGCAAAGTAATTATAAAGGAAAAGTAAGGAAGGAAACTCAGGAATGATAGAGTAGACCATTATGGGAGCCACGACAACAAACAGGAAGCAGGGAGTGTGGCACTGTGGCAACGAGGACGCAGAGCCGGGGAGGTGGGGGTGGCGGTGTGCAGGAAAGGATGAGTAAGACAGGAAGAGGCAAATAAAAAGTGTAATAGTTAATAGTTAACGAAGAAGGGATGAAGGAAGAAACAGTGACAATAAAAAAAAAGGCGGAGAAGAGTTTAAGGACGCAAAATTTAATATAATTATGTTGACAAGGAAGATTGGAAGAATGTAATAGACAGTTTTACAGGATACGTGGAGGAAAAGCGGCTGAGTGTGAAGAAAAGACGCAAACATTTACACGAAGTTATTCAAGAAAACGAGGATAGTGGAAGAAGAAAAAAAAAAGAAATCGTGAGGAGAGAGAGAGAGAGAGAGAGAGAGAGAGAGAGAGACGGAGGAAGGGGGAGGCAGAAAATGAGACAAAATGCCTGGTAAAACTCGACGGAAGGGAGGGAGAAGCAAGAGAAAAGGGAAAAATACTAGGCGAAGAAAGGAAGGCAAGAGGTGAGTGAGGCAGGAGGCAGAGCGGAAGGTAGAGAGTTGGGGACAGGAGGAGGAAGGGACGGAGAAGCATATAATTTATACAAAGAACAAAACAGCTGGAGCAGAAGTGAGGGAGAAAAGAATTAAAGAGACAAGGATGAAGGTTGGGCAAGGAAAAACTGAAAAGAAAAAACAAAAAAGATGATAAAGTAGCTGCCGAGGTAGAAACACAAGGCGTAAACAATGATAAGGACGACCAAAAGGGGAGAGCACAGCTGGGTGAGAAGAGAAGAACCAAAATTAATAGTAACAAATGACATGGAAGGAGGACAATGACGGGAACAAGCAAAGAAGCAAAATAAAAGAGGAAGAAACGTTGAAAGGGGAGGGGATGTAAAAAGGACAAATGGCTGAAGGAGACAAGGATAGATGGAGGAATTGAAGAAAAATGCCAAATATCTAGCAAAGAAAAGAGGGATAAATCAGTAGGAAACGTGAAGTGATGTGGGAGGCAGGCTTGTGGAGGAGAGGAAAAGGGAAGGAGATACAAATAAGAAACATTGAAGTAAAGCAACTGACGAAGAAGGAAAGGAAAAATGTGTGGCCAATGAAGGAAAATACATACAACAAAAACCAGCCAATGAAAAGTAAAGAAATAAAGAAAGAAAAAGCCGAGAAAAGCTTAAAAACATTCTGCACAATAGATTGTAAAAAGAGGCAAATGAAAAACTAAGTAACTGACCACGAAAAAAAGGGGAGGGGGGAATAATGCACGCACCAATATGAATAATTTTCTGGACGAATAAAGAAACCCCACATAGGTATACTTACAAGTCACTGGAACTGTACATCGATTACGGTAAGAAGTAAGATAACATAAAAGAATTATAAACAGACGACAGGCAATAAGACGAAATAGCCGGTAAACTTTCTCTCTTTCCCTCAGTAGCGTGATGGAGGGAATATTCTGTGTATGAGTCTGGCCATCACATCACTCCCGTCACAGTCATGGCTGGTATTATGTAGTCATGTTTGGGGGGCGGCACGGCTGCTACGATATATAAGCTGTCCTTTTTACATTATTTGTCTGTCGATTGTTTTAGGTGACACGGTTTTCATGAACAGTGGCAAACATATCCAGGTTCACAAGACGTGTGTGTGTGTGTGTGTGTGTGTGTGTGTGTGTTTTAACAAAATAACTACAATCGTTGTTATCCTATTTTAACTAAATTTGGTTGAAGCACTGAAGGCCAAACAATGGGCGAACATCTATTTTTTTTTTTTTAAGAACAATACGTCAAATATCAAGGTGACATGACCAGGACAAAGTTTAACATGGCAATATAAAATGAGCAGAGCCAATCCAGCTTAAACCAAACTTGGTGAAATTGTTGAAGGTAAGGCAAGAATGAAGTGATTAAATTTTTGGAACAATCAATCAAAGGCCAGGGTCACAGAATAATGTCAAAGTATAGACCCTGTATGTGTTTGTTAACAAAGAAACTATAAAAGTTTTGATCTAATTTTAGGGAAATTTGGTGGAAAGGTGGATCAGCCAGGGAGTATACCTATTGTTTTAGGGCAATGGATCAAGGTCAAGGTCAGAGGGCAAGGTCAACTTAAGTATTTGTATTCTATTGTAATAAAACTGAGGATAAGGCAAGAATAAAGGGATTTGACTTTGATAAGTCATTCATAGATCAAGATCACATGGAAAGGTAAACATTCAAGATCAGTTCAAATGATTTTGATCTGATTTTAATCAATCTTCGTGGAAGAATTTCGGGTCAGTCAAGAACGAAGGGATTCATTGCTGAGAATAATCAGTCACAGGTCAAGGTCATAGGACAAGGTCTAAGTTTGGCCTTTGTCTGTGTGAACAAAATAACTATAATAGTTTTAATCTACTTTGGGTCAGACTTGGTGGATGATTAGAAGATTAACAAAAAGGTTGACCTATAGATTCTGAAAACAATAGGGCAAAGGCCAAATTAAATATTGCTGTCACTGTTTTGTAGATACTAGTCATTTACGAAGTGAAAGAGACACTCATGAGGAGCCTACACGTGGTGGCGCTGTGCTCCAAGGGTAGAGCAGCTATGGTGTACACCAAAGAGCCAAACCTACTCACATTTCCCACCTCGCTGTGGGGAAAGACCCTGGTTCGACCGCGGTGAGGCGCTGTCCACAACAAATAGGGCGCTAAATTCCTGCAAGATGAAATTACTGTACTGTTACTCTAGGCTGGTCCCACAGAAGCAGTGTGTGTGTGTGTGTGTGTGTGTGTGTGTGTGTGTGTGTGTGTGTGTGTGTGTGTGTGTGTACGCACCATATCTATTTCGATAATTCTAGGAATTATATTATTATGCACACGAGAGGAAGCGCGTCATTAGAAAGAATTTGTACATCACATACCGCTGGGCGCTGTCCTTGCAGCAGCAATTAATATTTTTAACTGCATATATATTTTTTCAGAGAAAATTCCTTGTCAGAGAACTATAAAGATTTTAAAAATTTATTAGCTCCTCGCCATGAAATTCAGTTAAACCACCACGAATATATATATATATATATATATATATATATATATATATATATATATATATATATATATATATATATATATATATATATATATATTATAGAAACTTCGTAGCTTCTTGTAATGTGTTTTGTAGATCAGTTATACATATATTAGACTCGTGGACGAGCGGTTGTTATACGTGAGTAGTTTTGTAAGTAGATAATATTCGTTCCCTTTTGTCATGCAATGACAGGAAAGGTAAAGATAAGTATGGGACTATTTTTATTTGTCTTGGAAATATTAACAGTCTCTCACACATAAGGTGACCAGATTTATTGGAGCTAAAAGCGGGACGCGCGCGCGCGCGCGCGTGTGTGTGTGTGTGTGTGTGTGTGTGTGTGTGTGTGTGTGTGTGTGTGTGTGTGTGTGTGTGTGTGTGTGTATAGATAGATAGATAGACAAATAGAGATAGATATAGATAGATAGACAGATAGATAGACAGATAGACAGATAGATATTGACTAATGTGACAGCGACCGCTGCTGCGCTACACCTTAAATTGAGGCTGCTAATCAAACACTAACGTCTCCTACGAACTCCGAACATACCGTACAGTACAGTGAATGGGCCGACCAAAGTTACCAGCTAGTGAGCATTACAGATTTTATATTAATAATTCGGTACATGTATTTCATTTGGTTAGGATTATGTATAATTTTTCTAATTCATCCTCATTTCATAAAAGAAGGTCATGTTATATCTAATGCAATAGTAAGTTTCTAAAAACGGGACAATTAAGGTAATTTGTTAAAAAGGCGGGACATTCTAGTCACAATTAAAAAGTCGGGACGGTCGTCCAAAAAGCGGGACTGTCCCGCCTAAAAGCGGGACTCTGGTCACCTTACTCACACACGAGTGAAGTATAGAGTCCCGCTGTTACCTCCACACTGTCTCACTCTGTCTCTCTCTGCCACCCTCTCGCCCCTGTTGCTAGCCTCCTTCTCCCTTCTCCTCCTCTTTCTTTCCGTATGTAAGAACTTCCATCACGTGGGCTACACAGTCGTCCAAATGTTTTAGAAGCCTGTGTGTGTATATGTGTATGTGTGTGTCTATGGTCACGAGGCGCTGTTTGTGGGCTATTGTACTGGTGTGAGACATTCTGGTGAGGTGTTAACGTCACTTTCTCTGGCCCCTAGGTTTGACATTGACCTAACCTCTACACTATATTATGAATGTTGCTAGTCATTATGCTGTAAGATATTTTACAGTCCTGATATATATATATATATATATATATATATATATATATATATATATATATATATATATATATATATATTATAGCTAAGGCTCTATAGTATGTATTACTAAAAGTAGTTCGGTGCCCCCTTCATCCACACAGTCTTGAATACCCATTTAATCTGGGGCATCATAGGCTTAGTAATAATGCCACCAGTACCATCACACACACTACAGTGACCTGTGTCACTCGCTGTCACAATCTGGATCACTCACCTCACGTCTGCGACAGCAGCTTTTTTCATGGATTACTGCAATTTTTGTTGCTCATTGTTAATCCTTCGATAATAATTAATGTTCGTAAAGACCAAAATCATTCACCTTGCATTATATTGTTGTCGTAATTCACAATTCACAGTCATGGCAATTTCATTTTTAGTTTACTCAGAACTTTTCAGATAAATTAGAGTACAGTATGTTTGGGGTGGAGAAATAAAATTTTGTTTCATCCTCTCGTGACACCAAATATAGCAATTTTACATAGTCTCTGGCTATTTCGTCCATCAGCATCGACTTTGGGCCACATTGTTTGGCTTAATGTCTTTGTATATAATTTTTTTTTTTTTTTTTATGCTTCAGTAAATTTCCTGTTCCCTTCTTCCACTCCTTCGCTCATTTCCTATTTGCAGTTTTGTCATCTCTCTTTTGTTACTCCATGCGTTACGTTTACCATCAGTACCTTCGCCTGACCTATCTAGAAGGCCAATTAGCCGACCCATTATCTAAAATAATGTTCCATGTGTGGCCGCGGGGGTAAATGATCACCATATGTTGTTACCACTGAAAAGACGCGATATAATCCACTCAAAGGAATTCTCGTAGGAGTGTGCCTAGAATCGTTGATCGGTGTGGCCATAAAGAAATGGCAGATATCACCTAAGCTGATTGAAATTGTCTGCCGATAGCAAATATATAATTTGCTGGATATAATTGTTGTGAAATTCTTAAGGAAGGCATTTTCTAATAGAAACCGTTTGACTCGAGCACTAGTTTCGTCTCTAAGTGAACACAGTCATCTTAATTTTGAGCGTTAGAGTGCGCATTTAATCATTTAATTATGCACAGAACTATCCCCTCCACAGTAACAACTGCCATCACGGTTGACACATACCATAAAAGACCACTTGATGAGCATCGGCCTCATAGATTTGGGTTCATGAAAGTTCATCGAGTAGTGACTTAGGACGCAGAAATAATATGGTGATGTTGTTTGTTGCAGCAGTGACAGCCATGATAGTGGTGGCCCTCATATTTATCAGTATTTTACCACTTTTTGAAGGGCTGATGGTAGACACCATATCGACACAAACAAAACACTTAAACATTTCCACAACATACAAATACGAACGCCATTTTATATTCAGGCCCTTTTTGTACGTCTATGTCGTCATTGTCCTGGGGATGAATACACAAGACTTCTTAGTAACTTACTTTATCTGCTTATGGATGTGGTTGTCTGTGGAAATGTATTGCTGTATTGATATATCCTTTCTTTGCAGGACCTAGACTCTTAGAAGGAACCATCTCCATTTCATTACTAAGCAACAAGAAATAAATTTCTGTACTCCAAGTTAATGCTTTTCCAGTACCAAAACCCTGATTTATGACGCCTTCTCACATGACTGGTCGCTCTTTACAAGGGAAAAAATCCTGATAATTAGTTACCTCATAACTGTTTCCTGCATCCCCAAATATTCACAACCAGTGAATTCTGTGCTTAATAAAAAGAATTTTCAATTGAGGTAGATTTATTTTTAATGTATCCGACTGTGACCAAAGGCTAAACAGTCCGTTCCCTGAGGCCCATCTATTCTCCCATGCACAGGCAATAAACATCGTCACAAACCTTCAAGTGTCACCACTGTGTGCTGACGTATCGAAATGCTGGATTGTCTTTTGAAAGATTCGTCCAGAGTTTTAATCAATTGAGTCTCTCAATTTTTTTCCTTGACCTAGCCTATCCACAGCTTCTATAGGTACCGACAGTTTTCTGCAGTGCCAGTTAGTAAGACATATTTACAAGTCCTTTCATCTCATTCATCATGTTACGCGCTACTTGAGCTTTTTCTTTGTACGTTTAGTTAACTCAGAAAATTTTACAGTATCTTCTGAATATCTGTCGAAAATTACCTGTATCTGGAAACTGTCTTAGTGAAGTGGGATCAGTGCATGATCTTAAGTGAAGGTTGAGGCAGCAAAGTGAAAAGGAGGGATTACCTTGTATCAGAAATATTTCTTTATACTACACAAGGGAGGCAAATGCACCATGTGTCATGTAATTCCGGTTGTAACTGCAGCAAGAGAGGACCCGATATTGCAGCAATTTCCAGTATCCGAGCTTCGGCGGAGGCAGGCACGTTTTTGTGGCATGAGAGTGGGCGAGGGTGCAGGAGTTGCTAATTTCCTATTCGAGTTACGGCTCAAGTTAGGAAAGGCGAGCTTTCATCTGCTGCTGCTGCTGCTGCGTACCCGAACCCTCATCACGACTACCGACTATAATACTTTCTGAAACATGCCAAATTTTATGACAAGCTGCTATAAAATCTAGCTTGAACTAAAACGTGTTCTGTTTCTCTGATTTGATGCTGATTGCCTATGAAACTTAGCATGTAGGATAGCAATATTCATTTAGTTTCGTTTCGTTTCGTTTATAATGGCTCCAACATGTTTGCATCCGTAGGCCTTGGTCACCTAATGGCGACATTCCATGCTGCTCGACCTCTGGCGGCCTCCCTATTCGGTCGTTTATCCCTGAGGTCACACTGTATGATATAGTCCTAGGTCTTTTTCGGTATGCCTCTCCCAACCCCAATTCCAACATTCACATTTCTTACTTTCTGCACATAATTGTCGTCCTCCATCCTCTCTAAATGCCCAAACCAACTCAATCCACCCCTCCTTATCACAACACCAGTGCACTCCAGTCCCATCCTTCCTCTTAAATCGTTCATCGTAAACCTAGGCCCCCAGTCTTCGCTTTCAAGGACACACTGCACATCCACATAATCATTGTCATTTCTGAACGTTTGAGCCTGCGAATATCCTCTTCTTTTATTGCCCAGGACTCACTATCATACAGCATTACACACCCAATACTCGCCGCATGCAAAGGTGACGGTGGGAGAGCCCTCTCAGTGTTAGAAGTGACAGAAGCTCCATGTGCTCCTTCCAACCACCATTTTTTTTTTTAATAGTCACTCAGTTGCCAGTGCACAGAAATGGGGACTTGTATACACATTCGCTCGCTAAGAATGTTGCCATTTCACCAACCTGTGTAAGACTTAGTGTGCTATTCACCTGTTGTTAGATTTGCAGAATACGTTATTTTTGGGAAAACTAGTCAATTGCGTTATATTCATTGTGAGACACACACACACACACACACACACACACACACACACACACATAGAGAGAGAGAGAGAGAGAGAGAGAGAGAGGAGGGGGGGATATGCATTACAGAACTATATTTCCCTAACTGGCTTTTTTTTTTTTTTTTTTTTACATTTTGAAGTTTATCTTTTTATCCTTCTGTTCGTACCTACAACTGAAGTATACTTCGCGGCTGTACAGTAAAGTGATGGCTGTATATCGCAGGCTGGAGGAATATTTGCGTTCTTCACTTGTCAGTCAAACATTTGTTGCCGAGTTAGTACCTTCAGTATTACTGAGAGGCAAAAAGAACATTAAATCAGAAGAAACTGTGACAGCTGAGCATGGCTACTTATTTGGGAGTGGACACTCTTCCTTCGACGGATCTAATGTGAATAAGGGAAATGTGCAAATTGAAAAATTGAAAGAAGATACAATTATCCTATCCTTTCCAGAAGAGTGTTGTGGAACCAAGAGATGCCTAAGAGAGCTTAATATGTGTGTGTGTGTGTGTGTGCGTGTGTGTGTGTGTGTGTGTGTGTGTGTGTGTGTGTGTGTGTGATTCACAAAGATATTCACACCACTCAGGTCCCTGGAATCCTGGTTGCATCTTAGCGGCTTAACCATTCTTATTTTTTTTTAGACGCTTTTTCTTTTATACCTGTTATATAGAGTCATCCCGTTAACTATTATATTTTTTAAAAAATTGCCAAACTCTTATCATGCGCTTCTCCGTCCGTGCTTCACCCAAGCAACAAGATACCCTGTTAATACCCTGGCCTTATCAACTTCCATTCATCTCTTTCTCCCACAGGGGCTGACGAGGAGCCTACACGTGGTGGCGCTGTGCACCCTGGGTGGAGGAGCTGTGACCTCCATCCAGGAGCCAAAACTCCTCATATTTCCCTGCACCTTGCCGTGGGAAGGAACCTGGTTTTGACCCTGGCGATGCCTGTCTACCACAAAGGGGCGCCAGATCCCTGCGCGGTTTATGTACTGTACTGTACCTGTAGGACTGACCCAAAGAAGCAATTGCCTACCTGTGGCCGATGAGTCAGCCTGGCCAGACAGACCGTGGTTATGGAACAACACCAGCAATCGTTCTCACACGTTATCATATTTGTTCACCGTATTATTGGCTTACATCCCATCTCCCTCCTTCAGACTCACTCTCACATCCATGCTTCACTTTTTTTTATTCTCTAGATATGATCATACCATGTAAATATACTGTCTTTCATTCTTTTCCCAACAGAAGTCATCCCTCAACATTTTGGCACCTCACATTGCTTCCCATGTTGTCAACTCTAAGCACTATACAATCATTTCAATCATCCCTGTCCCACTGTGGTCACTCCAGACTTTTCAAACCCTTGCCGTATCGAAGTCCTTCACCAATATAACAGTGTGGAAACAAACACATACAGTTCTCAAACCCTGGCTTCGTCGCCGGTCACAATTCTTTCCTGAGCCACCGTACTCCCCTCCGAGGTACTTAAATTCTTTTCCCAATTCAAGTCTCTTCATTTACCAGCTGTTCTGTAACTACACTGGCACTTAGCTCAGTATCAAAATAAAAGAGTCATCTACTACATCTGATGATAGTACATGATGTTAATTGGTATATTTTCCAATATTATTTCGTCATTATGCTTTTGGTTTTACTTCTACTTAGAATCACACCCACCTAAATTTTTCCTATAGTTTAACACTTTCACTATTGTGCAAATTTTTCACATTCTCATCCTGAGCAAATATTATCTTCATTGACCCCTTTGTACATGACATGTCCCATAAGGTTTTTAAAATCATCTGAAGATAGTAAGAGCAAAATAAACTGCATAATCATACTGAACTGGTGACAGTCCTAGGATAGAACTGTGTTCCATTTCCCTACGTTCAGTGAAGCCAGAAAGGAAATGTCACTCTTTTTTCCACTGGATACTGTAACAAGACCTCTCATGGACGATAATTAGGCCAGCAAGCAATGAACGTTGGTCGCTGCAGCAAAACACCGGTGCTAACACATACCAATATATCATGAATTACGGCAGATTTCATAACCACTTCTCTTCATTCCGACAGGTCGCTTACGGCTTTCACAAGAATGTTCGTGCCCTTATTGGTAAGCAATGTTGCCATACTACTGGAAGCAACAGGCCAACATAGTGGAATATGTTGTGGCTAGTGGCGCAGATGAAGCCTATCATGTTGCTCTGCGTCAGAGCTGACAGTGTGGTTAATGTACACATGAAGACAACGAAACTGTACTAAAGTCACCGCACTGAATCCGTACAGTTGGTTAGGTTTTACACTTTCACTTTGGAGACATTATTAGGAGGCAGCCAATGGCAGCGATGCTTAATACTGTTTCGTATTAGTCGGGAAAGAAAAATGCAAAGTACGATCTAAAGTTAAAGAGGGTATTTGAGAATGTTTCAAACCCTCTTACCTAGAGGGGTCTTCCTGTAGCTGATTATATTCGCCTTGCCTTAGCCTAAGTAAAATTCCATGTACGGACAGGGACACAAGTATTTTTTCAAAGTTTAATGAATACATAACAGAAATACTGAACTATCTGAAACACGCACTGGTAGAGACAGGGTTTTCATTGTATTTCACCATTTGTACATTTTCCTTATACAGAAATGGGAAGATAGCCGTGTATCTGTCTGTACAGTACGTCCACGACTCATGGTGTAAAAACTACTTCCATTAAAGCTTTCTGCATCACGACTGCGCCTGGATATTATTTCCAGGCTGATGCCAAAAGAGGTTGTTTTGTTCAGGGATAGGCTGGCGATGGAATAAAGTAGGGTTCAGGTACCCTCACAGTACTCTTGGCATGTTCATGGCATATAATTTAATATTAATATGTTAATGTAAATATATTAATTTAACGTCACTTAACTTAAGCTGAGTACAGTACGAATATTTGTAGATCATTAATTATCGTCTTCCGCTTGATATTTACAGGGTTCGCCATAACTGTGTGTGTGTGTGTGTGTGTGTGTGTGTGTGTGTGTGTGTGTGTGTGTGTGTGTGTGTGTGTGTGTTTATTAAAGGTGTAAAATAACTGAATTCATTTAAGTGTGACCCTTCATTAATTGAATGTACGGTAGAGTGTCCTCTGGTAGTGAACATTACAGTTAATACAGCCCTACTTAGCGTATGGGTCTGCACAGATTTTCAGAAGATCAAACTCTCAAACAATCAGACTGGGTGATAGCAATGAGTACGAATATAATGTACAGTGCATGCCTTCTGCTTTGTTCGTGAATATTATCGGTTTTATGTACTGAAGAAATATTTGCCATTAAATGCTAATAAAGGTAGGCCTATCTTCTCTGTGCCTGAGTTCTACTTCATTTGATAAGTTTCTCTTTCTCTGTCTTTTTCTTCTTCTTCTTCCAAACTTTATTCAGTTTGTTGCCATTCCTTTATATCCTCACTAATTCGCTTCGATTCAGACAGTACAGTTTTTCTTAAGTCTAATATCCTCAGACAATCTTTTTATATATTTACTTTGTTTAGGCCTTTTAAAGGTTTGATGGGGACAAATGTCAAACCATAAAAACATACTTTTTTTTTTTTTTTTGTCGTATGGTGTTGTATGTTCATTAATCAAGATGACAATTTGCACAAAAGTACATCTGTGCACTACGCTGTGTGGAGACCATCAGACATTCCTTTGGGAACTTTGGCAGTCTTTAATTCAGGTACAGTTTTGTCTGATGATATGTACTCACTTTCAAAAGGCTATAAGGATGAGTACACTGCGATGCAACTATATCTTGTAAACACTTTGCTACATGGACAAAGCCATAAAATTGGTAGTGGCAGTAAAGAAAAAAAAAATCGTTTGTCAGTTCTTTTCAGATCATACCCTGCTTCTCTACGTGGCTGCCTCGGCTGCCGCGCTGCTGTCGTACTTAGCTTATATATTGGCTGTTACGCTCTCCTCAGCCTTCCTTTATCACGCATTACAAGGATGGACGGGATATCATCAAGCCTTCTATCGTTTTATCCAAACGGTGATGTAAGATATAACCTGGACGTACCCACGTGAAATTTTATGACCTCCCTGGTTGGTGGCCGCTTTTGTGCCCTTGTTTTGAACATGGTTGCGAAACAATGCGCATCAGACCGTAAGTTCACAGATTAAAATAAGCAAATATCTTTTAATACTCGGCGGACTGATGTTTCGCCATGACTTTCTCAAAATCAGTTTTCATAGGGACAATAACACTTGACCAAAACTATCTATAGTTAAACCTTACTCTTAAAAAATGAAGTAGCTATTTGTATCAACACCACTATTAATTTTCTCAGTTAACTGCAATTTGGGATATTATACCAGTACTTGCATTTAATATTGTAACATTTTTTGAGAAAAAATAGAGTAACATTCTTCATTTTTTAGTTCTTTTGATTTGGCTTGAAGTTGCTGATGGATGTGTTAACTCCTCTCTATGGTAATATTCCCCCTCGCCAGGATATTGTTTTTCTTTTTGATTGTCAGATATCAATGTGCTCTGCAATGGCCATTTTGCTGTATAATACGCTACATTTTACCCTAGAAATCAATAATGCTTGTGCAAAGTTCCACAACCAAAGGTGTCTCAGTTACAGAGCTATGGCGTCCACAGCCTGTCATGTATGCAAACTGATGTGTGAACTGTGGAGAGGAAGGTGGGGATGGAATGTTAAAAATCAACGAGTTGACCTTTCAACATAGGCCTACCGTGTGTGTCAAGTTAAACACCCAGATGAGGCCTGGTTACTGAGATAGAGTTTACGCGCATTGTTATGTCTGGTGGGCTGTGGAGGGGTGGTGAGTGTAGAATTTTGAAAATCAAATGGGCGATCATTGATGATGGGTGTGTGTAGATCTGCACAGGCAAAGCTGGCCTGTTTTGTGAGGTGTTAACAAGAAGTTGTAATGTCTGGTGACAGTGGATGCCCCTGAAACTATATCCATTCCATCAGTTTTGATACGAATAATAGCCAAAATAATGAGAAATAAACATATAATAAGTTGGATATAGGCAATAAAGTGTTTGCAGTTTGTTTTCTACTAAAATGTAAAAGCTGCTATTACCTATTTCCTTTCTATTTTCTTCCCGCTCATCATTTCATTCCCACGATATGCTGTCCCGTTTCTGACATATATAGATGTAGGGTTAGCTCTAGACGAGGCCCTGTCCGTCTGTTGTCCATTGACGTTCTTCAGAATCGAGGTGCTTTATCCTTAGACTTCAGCGACTTTCGCAAAGTCGCATAATAAGTCGCTAAAGCTCCTGCATCCATCTGATAGTATGTGTACTAGTTAGGTTGGGGAAACTAAGAGCAGCTCTGTCCGTCTGTATCTCAGTAACGATACTTATCACGAGGGACTTCACTCCTATAGACTTTAGTGACTTTTGTGATGCCACAGCATACCACACCACATGACACAACACGATACAACACACCATCCTACCCTCTCACACCACACAACACAAAATCACTCTTTCACATCACACCATCCCACACCAATGGCTTCAACCGAAAGACCCTTGCTCTCGAATCTAAAACACTCATACTTGTTCCTAGTGGTCTAGTGGTCTGTCCAGGTTAAAACTAGATGTTATGTGCACTGACAACAGTACCTAACAGTTGGCTGGAGATTTTTGATTATATGATGCAAATATTGGAGTAGGCCGGTCACCTGCCAATAAATGTTCTGGACTACGGTATGCGAGCCTTGGCCTACAAAACTTTACAAACTGGATGTTGCCGTTAGTCTTATATCGTTCTCTTTATTTCTCCCTGTTCTGCGGGTTACAACTGACGGCTCGCACAACACACTCTCTTTCCTTACTGAGCATCGTCACATATTTTATATTCCTCATTCCTGCACTACCTTACTCGTCCAGGACCGACCACTCACCTACACTCACCTCTATAGCTCGTTTTTCTCTCTTCTTCCCTCTGGCCACGATAAAGCAGCAGTTTCCTTTGCCAAACTTCCTGCTTCCCCTTCCCTTACCTTCCCTCTGCCAAGGCGGCTGAGTGGTTAGCACTGCCAGCTTCACAGTTGTTGGCCTGATGGTGCAAGCAGCTGGCGCCACTCGACTCAGGTGGCTGTTTACCATTTGTGGGGTGGTGGGTAAAATTAGTACCTCGGGTAACATTTAGGAAAGGTAACTGCAGCACCTTGCATTATACTGTATAGTGGGCTAGTGTTCTAGGATAGTGGATTAATAACCCGCCACAGGCTCAAAGGCCTACGTTGTAGTGATTAGCACCACGGCTAAGCGCATAATGGTGTCTGTCCCATCTCGATTTTGTACATCACCGCCAGAACTCTCTCTCTCTCTCTCTCTCTCTCTCTCTCTCTCTCTCTCTCTCTCTCTCTCTCTCTCTTTTAATTCGCTAACTTCTGTAATTACAGTAAGTATTCTTTGAAGACCAGGCCACCCTGTACAAATGGTAGGCCATTGTTGTTGTTTTATTATGTACACCTGAAAGCACTAATTTCTCCCCCTCCCCCAATAGCCGGAGGTGCAGCCAGTGACGACCGGGTGATCGAACACCCCACACCCACTGCCCCTCCCCAACCTCAGTGTATACGGTGTTGGATACATGTGGAACGGCCAAAGCTGCTGATGTTACAATGTGTCATGACTGATTTTATAGATAATCAGAACCAGTAGTGGTAAGTATATAGAGTCATTCAATGTGTAATAATGTGCTGTTATCCAGAACATAACTGTATAGATATAAGAAAGGCACGAAAGTGAAAGAAGACCTACAATGTATTATGTGTTAATTATACTTACGTTCTACATTATAATGTTACAGATAAGTATAGCACAGTAAACAACATCTGTTGAAAGATATGATGACTTATCACCGCCATTCTCTCTCCCACCACCACCACCCTTTTTTCTGGGTTCCTGTCTCCACCACACGCCATGTTACCCTGTCGTCCCCCACTCCCACGCTTTGTTAACCAACATACACTAAGATAACGATGAACTGATCCGTCAGGTACTGATCATATTATATTATCATACACCTCTGTATTAAGCACTAACATATCAATGACATACAATACTTCGGTATACCTACCAATCATTTCATTCTGTTGTAAGCTAGTTACATACACACACTGTAAGTTGGACCTTGTGTTATAAGGACAAACGGTTGTTTATCGTTAACACAGGTTATGTGTAGTTTTGGACGTCCATTAATTCACATTAACGTGACAATTTAAGCCTTACACAATAAACACGTAGGGTTTATGTTCCTGTTATTATTCCATTAAGAAAACGAATCAGGGATCGGTTTTGACGAACTACAACCACTCTGCTTTAACGAAAATTCCGACCTCTTGTTGCAACAGTGAAACAAAGTCATTATGTATACGACTGACCCACATGTATCCAACAACGTTTACACTCGGCTTGGGGTAGGCGGTGGGTGTGGGGTGTCCGATCGCCCGGCCGTCTCTGGCCTTGACTCCGGCTACTAGGGGGGTGGGGAGAAATTAATGCTTGCGTATGTACCGCGCAGTACTGATGGGACCTGGATTTCAGGAGACAACCAAGTCAGTTAGAGGATACCCTGCTGTGTCCTTTCTTGACAACGGGTCACCTTAGCTAACCTCCCAGCCAATCCGGTACTGAACCAGCAGTGTAGCTGCTTCATTTAGCTAAATACTCAACACACGAGATGGAAGGGATGACTTTTGTGAATATTAAACGACAACACTACTGATTGACTCAATCGGATACGTTTGTGTGAAGCTGCAGAATGTAGTGAATGTTTTTGGCGTATCCGGTAGAGCCAGGATTCCGGGGGCTTGAATGATGAGTGAATGGAAGTGTGGCCTATTTGGATTGGGCAAGTTTGTGCTGTCTGGACATTGTTACTCCTCACCCTGCCCTTGGGTGGGAAAGGAGGTCCGGATGATGATGATGATGATGATGATGATGATGATGATGATGATGACTGACAGTGATGTAGGCCACGCATATGTTACAAATGCAGTCAGTTCTGTAGAATATAACATACTGTGTGTAGTCATTCACCTTTAACCATCATAATATGTTAGGAAAGTAGGATACGCAATAGTTTATACTCGTCATTTGCATTCGGTGAAGATGCATCAGCTGAACGTCACCTTGGCATGAAAAATATTTCATTATACTCATGCAACAGAATCCACACTATCTACTGCTACATTTCACGAGACACTTATAACACTTTGGTTATACAGACATAATTTGTCTAAGGCGTTAATCAGAGTTATGTAGATCGTGCAAATGACAAATGTTTGACCATCTCTGACTCCTGTTCGCCTCTCAAAATTACTCTCAGAAATCGATGACAATTTACATACTGTATAAAAGTATGTGGTAACCTTCTTAGTGTGACTGGTAAAATATATGGTAGAATACTCATTGATAGGGTTAGGCATGACAGAGGAGCTAGTTGGAGAAGAACAAGGGGGATTTAGGAAGGGAAAAGGGTGTGTAGATCAGATATTTGTTCTAAGATGTTTAGTGGAGAAGTATCTAGAGAAGGGAAGGAAAGTGTATGCTGCCTTCATGGACTTGGAGAAAGCTTATGACAGAATAGATAGGCAAGGTATGTGGAAGGTATTAAGAATATATGGAGTGGAGGGGAAATTGTTGAGTGCTGTGAAGAGTATGTACGAGGGAGCTAGGGCTACGGTGCGAGTGGATGGTGAGCTGAGTGAGTTTTTTTATCTCAATGTGGGACTGAAACAGGGGTGTGTGATGTCTCCATGGCTGTTTAATATATATATGGATGGGGTTGTAAAGGAGGTGCAAGGTAGGGCAGTGGATGTGGGGCTGGCCCTAATGAATGAGGGTGAGATTTGGAAGCTTCCGGTGTTGCTGTTTGCTGATGATACAGTATTCTTGAGTGAAGATGAATGGGAGTTGCAAGGTTTGGTGAATAAATTTGGGACAGTGTGTAGGAGGAGGAAGCTGAAAGTTAATGTAAACAAAAGTAAAGTTATGGTGTTTGAGAGGTATGAAGTCACAGAGTGTGCAGTGAGGTTGGATGGTGAGGATATGGAGAATGTGAGTGCATTCAAGTACTTGGGTAGTGTGATGAGTAAGGATGGAACTTTGGGGGATGAAGTACGTGAAAGGGTACAGCAGGGAAGGAAGGTTGTTGGTACACTGAAAGCAGTGATGAGAAATAGGGAGGTGAGTATGGAAGTTAAGAAGGCACTGCGTGATGGTATTGTGATCCCTACCCTGACGCATGGAAGCGAGGCGTGGACCTTGCAAGAGGGGAACAAGTCAAGAGTGAGAGCAGTGGAAATGAGTTACTTGAGAGGAGCATGTGGAGTGACGTGGAGGGACAGGTTGACGAATGAAGAAGTGAAGGAACGTTGTGGGGTAGATGTGGATGTGGTTGAGAAGATTAGGAGAAATACACTGAGGTGGTTTGGACATGTGGAGAGAATGGAGAATGAAAGACTGACTAAGAGGGTGTATGTAGGTGAGGTGGAGGGAGGGAGAGGGAGGGGTAGACCGAGGATGAAGTGGAGGGATGGAGTTGAGAGGTATATGAGGGAGGGGGGGGTGAGCTGGTGGGAGGGTAGTCAAAAGGTGGGTGACAGAGTGACTTGGAGGCGTTTTGTCTGCGGGCGTCGGGCTATAGATAGATAGATAGATAGATAAAACCAAAGCTTAAACCTGGTTCATGCAGGCATGAAAAGTGAAACACTGATACTGACTTCCAGAAAGGCTGACAGACACCAGAGACGATTTCTCAACATCCTACCAGGTAACTGGTTTATGCTTGATGTTACAAGACAGTTTCGTTTAGCAAATAGGACAGTTCACTGATCGGCCTACCATCCAGTCAGTCACAGACTGAGCCTGTCAGTCAGCAACAAACCTGTTATTCATTCACACTGAAAGTTACTAAGTCAGTCAGTTTATCACCTTACCATCCAGTCAGCCAGAAGGTCAAGCAGGCAAGCAGCAGTATGCCAAGTGAATCTTTTTGAGGTACTGAGAAAATGCGAGAGGCCAGTGGATCAGCGAGGCTCGGGAGTTTGCAGAATGAAATAGAGTGGCCAGAGCGTGTTTGTTTAGCCAGACGGAGGCAAATACAGTTCTCTGGCAAATTTCCCTGCTGTATGAGTACATTGGACGCTTACCGGTCCAGGTAGCGAAGGCGTTGATTGACTTTCGTTCCTGATGTTCCGTTGATTTATTTGAGTCTTAGTAGCAGGCACAATGTTTTCTACAATTTGCTTATTTACTTTAGTTTTAATCTGTTATTTTCTGCGCCATGAGACGCCAGACATATTATGAGAGTGTTGAATACCTACCTTACTGTTGTTCTTGTTGTTCTTGTTTGTTTGCTCGAAGAAAGTTTATCAAACCTCTTCAACCAACAATACGGGTACCAGTCCACACAATGTATTACTTTACTCCTGTCCCCCGCTCCCCCCCCCCACACAGTAAGTAAGTAAGTAAGTAAGTATGTAAGTATTGACCACAATATCCAGTTACACATACAGGATTTCAAACAACAATAAACCTTAACATGATAAACAGAACATCAGATATTAGCAAACAATTATGGTCCACAAAACAAGAGAAGTATTGAAGGGTTGATCAGTGCATCTGTATTGCCTTAATGAAAGATGGAAATCATAACACGTCTGATTAGAAACGTAACTACAATTTGACCAATCACGTTTATAAGGAAAAAAAAAAAATCCCAATGATATATCATGGTTAGAATAAGAGCATACAAAATGAATTAAATACACTTAAAATAACATAGGTTATGATAAACATTATAGTACACACTAGCCAGAACAGGAAAGGACCTTATACTATTTCCTCAATAGGAAACTGAGCATCGTCACCAACGATTTGACTCCAGGAAGTAAAGTTATATCTTGTACGTATGTGCTGAGTCAGTGGACACACCTCCAGTACATGCAACTCTGTTTGAACAGCACCACATGGACAGAGCCGCTCTGCTACCGGGAGATGTCCCCGTTCAAGCCGATTCCAACGGCCCGTCTCAATCGCCAGATTGTGACTGATTGCCCGCAGCCAACTAAATGCCATTCTGTGTACCTCACTAGTTTTACCGCGACATTTATAGATCTCGTGAACCATTAAGGTAGGATTCAACACATTATAAATTAGCCTTCTAGAAGATGTAGAGTTAGAAATTGATTGCTTTAAAGATTCAATGCCGACTTGAACATCATCAACAGAATTATTAATTAAACTCTTAATGTGTTTACTTGTTGGTGTGTTAGCCGCCATGGTCAGCCTGACGGCGTGCATCCACGGGTCATCGGGCATACCGCGCCTCTCCCCCCACAGTCGCTGGAAAAGCTTCCTCTGCCTTGCTAGTACTAAAGATTTCAGTGGCGGGCACCCGAGTTCCACGTAACAAACGTCCGTGCACGACGTCATACGAGCTCCCAGCAGCTGTTTAATACCCCAGTTATACAATTTTTCCATTGGCTTCAAGTTCCCATTGAACCAGGACTCACACCCATATAGGATGGTTGACACTAAGGCTGCTTCAAACATTTTCTTTTTAACATAAAATGGTATGTCTATATTCTTTTCCAAAAATGACACAAATTTCAGAATGTGGCACATTTTTGCTTGTGCGTGGGCGGTAATGGCGGACGACAGGGTGCCGTCGTTTGTGAACAGGCTGCCCAGATACACATACCTGTCACACCACTGCACGACCATCTCACCAACGCAGAATGGCTTACGATCGCCCACTGACGCATGGATTGCTATGGTCTTAATATTATTCACAACCATGCCATTATTTACACAGAACTGATTCAGAAATGTAAGTTTATGTTCCATCCCGCGTCGGGTTGTCGAGAGAAGAACAGTATCGTCCATAAGGACAAGGAGATAAAGCCACTGTAAAAAACCATCTGGCCCACAATTGGACTTTATCAACTTAATCATGCTGTTTACAAAAATGATAAACAATAAACAAGATGCTGGGGACCCCTGTCTGACGCCGATCCTGGATGTCACAACGGCTGTCCCAATAATGCTCAAAGTAACCCCGCATATCGCCACCAGCGCCACTAACATTCGCGACCCGCACCCCAACTCACGTAACATGCGAAACAATTTAGCACAAGGGACCCGGTCGTATGCCACTGAAAAATCGACAAAGCAAACAAATAACTTATGCTTTCTCCTGTGGGCCAAATCAATTAACAGTCTAAGTGCCACAACATGTTCAATGCAGCCCCGGCCCTCCTGACTCCCTGCCTGCTCCCGATACGGAAAAAACCACATAATTAACCGAGTTGATAGCACCATGTCATACAGCTTTGCCAAACAATTTATAATATTTATACCACGGTAATTCTTGGGTAATGATCTGTTACCTTTCTTAAATATCGTGACCATACGGGCCAACTGCCAGGATGTGGGATAAGAGCCAGAGGAAAAGACTGCATTAAACAACGCTAATATAAAGTTTATCCACCGGTCTGGTAAAAACTTTGTAATTCCTGGGCTTATCCCATCAGGCCCACACGCTTTATCTTGCTTTAATCTATGTATTTCTCGCACAACCGCACCAAATTCTATGTCATCCTCAAGAGCTGGTATGGTTACATTTGTATCAAACTCAGTAGGTACTATAGGTTCAGCATCATGTGGGTTATATACTGTACTTCCTCAAAAAATGCTTTGAAATCCTCATCTGTGGGTTTTTTATTACCGTCATAATCATCACTATCATCTCTATACTCCCCACGCCAGTCTATAGCTTTCAACATACGCCTTTCATCCATATCATTGAAAAGTCTCTCCCACCTGCTCACTGTGACATCCTCTGGCACAGTCTCCTGAGCACACCGACTGGCCCTAGCACACCTGTACAAAATATCTGCCATTTGGCTCACATAAGTATCAATGTCAGGATCAAACTGGGTAGAGTAAAACATTACCATGTTCTTGCTTCGCGTGCTTAGGTGTAATAATATATTGTGGCTAATATTAAAAATTCAGACAATAAATAACCCATCACGGTAGCATAAGCATCTCAACACTCTCATAAACACCATATAGACTGCAAATAATAACATGTGACATCTAAAAATTCCAAACAATACATCTTAAATAAGCAATATTAACTGTTTTTAATCATCAGGCACAACGAAAGCAACAGAGACATAATTCTTAATACTCTCTTTCCTGCAGATGTGAGTGTATGCACGCACGACAGAGACCCAGGCACATAAAGGGAACTCTGCTACAATAAAAATGAAATTATGAAGCGTGGGAGATTTAAGTAAAGAAGCGCAGGATGATCCATTGCTCTGCCGACATGCAAGACAGGGACGACAGGAGAGGGAAGAGCGAAGGATCAAATGACCGGGAAATGAAGGATAAACCCGAAGAATCTGCCATTGCTGAAGGGTGGAGGATTACATAGGGAGCCTTTAACTTGGGAAAAAAGATAATAGGTAAGGTATGGACGAGAGGGGAGAAAGAAGATAAGGATTGGGAATGAATGATAAATTGTTGAATCTTGACACAATGTCAGAAGGACTATCTAAAACTTCAAAAAAAATTAAGAAGATAACAGGTGATTAAAGGCTAATTTAATAGGACTGTGAAAAATGGTACGGTGAAAAAAGTAACTCATAAAAGCCAGAGAAAGTTGAAGTCAGAAAGAATATATAAAGTTTCAGACACATATGAGGGACATTAGTAAATAATAATAATATAATCAAAATCAACAAAACACTGACACCTCATTTGAACTTCAGCTTTTCAGTCTCAGAATTAAAGAGTCTAAATATATTGTAAAGTATTCATTCTGTCAAAGCTATGCATTCTGTGAAATCATGACACATTTGGAAATTTAATATGTATATACCTAAAGAACTGAGGAGAATCGTAAATAGGCAACGCGTGTATGGAAAAGATAGTTTGGTTCAGACGCTTCCCACTATTACAAACTGATCTTTTTATGAGAATTTAAGCTAGTGTATAACATGCCACCAGTTCAGGGGAGAAATAAACTCTTTAGGGTAAATCACATGAAATTAGCTTAGTGGTTAAGATACTCCTAGAGCAATGGAATTAATATCATGAATATTATATTAATAGTCGACAGTAGGTAAGTACAGACCTAATAACGATGTTGGTGCATTAAGAAGTATATTTGAAGATATCAGTGGATAATTAAAACGGGATGCAGTTACAACCGAATCTGACATTGAAACAACAGTACGATTAATAGCAACGTTATGTACTGGTGTGCTCACGCTTCTAAATTGCCCGCTGTACTCTTGGGTGCCTTCCCGACCTTAATTAATCTTTGAGAATGCCTAATTGCATCCTTTTTCAAACACTCGCTGGCTCAGTGGTAACGTTCTCGCTTGCCATCTGGAAGACGGGAGTTCGCGCCTCCCTTAGGTTGCGAAAGTTTCACTGACGAGATTGGTGGTTACTGTTCCCCTTGAGCAAAGGGACGGGTGTGTGCGTGTGTGAAGGTCACAGCCTTGCCCTTAGATCGGACTATATGAGCTCTCAGCTCCCTTCTGGGAGGGTAAAAGCTGACGATCACGACCATCAGGTGATCCTGACCGACCCGGTTAATTACTAGGAGCTGACGGGGTAATATTGCCAAGAAGGTTATGTTTTGGGCTCGGTTTGTTTTTATCGCTGTGTGTGACTCTGAGCATGTCTGCCTGTTGGCAATTTAATGGAAAAATGCATTGGAAGGAATGACCCCTCCACCTCCAAAGAAAGTGAGGTGCTTGTGAAGAACTGTTAATTAATTTCTTGGCAAAAAGGGCCAAAGGTTAACGTTAAGGTCATGAAGCACATTAAATAGGGGAGGGTGCTGCCTTGGCAGAGGAATGGACTCTGAATGCACGTGTGTGTGTGTGTGTGTGTGTGTGTGTGTGTGTGTGTGTGTGTGTGTGTGTGTGTGTGTGTGTGTGTGTGTGTGTGTGTTTTAAGTGTGCCGTCGGTGTTCTGACAACACTGGAGAAGCTGCTCCATTTTGTCACAGAAAAGGTTAAATTTAAATGTGGTTACAAGTTGTCCCGGTCCAGTGAGGGTGGCATCTAACAAACACTAAACTCTCTGAATTCGGGTAATAAATGTGTGTGTGTGTGTGTGTGTGTGTGTGTGTGTGTGTGTGTGTGTGTGTGTGTGTGTGTGTGTGTGTGTGTGTGTGTGTGTGTGTGTGTGTGTGTGTGTGTGTGTGTGTGTGTGTGTGTGTGTGGATATATTGTGAAGGTGCGAGTGGATGGATAACGAAATTTGCTACATGGGGCTATGTAAAGATTGTGAGGGTGTAATGTCTCCGTCTTTTCGCTGCTGCATCGATTTCTTCAGGGATACAGTGCAGTCTAGGGCAGCGTGTGGGCTTCAGGATCCCGGTGATGCATCAGAGAGTGAAGAGCTACTGTCACAGCATCAAGTGACTTGTAGCAGAGGCAGATATATCCACCTGAAGGGCTGCTGAAGTGATCGTTTCATGGAGTTCAAAGCAAGATTCAGAGAAGAATAAGACAGGAGGTGCATACTGTTTTGCAGGTCTGACTGTTCCCTCATAATCCCAGGTGTAACTTGTCTCAGCTGAGCATAAAAGCTGGGGATCAAACTATGACTATTCAAGTCCGGTAGAGCAAATGAGATGTTCCCAGGGAGACTGCCTGGGTGAATTGCCATGCAGCTCTCAAGCATCCGTGTGTTTGTCCTCGCTGCTGAACGAATTGCAAGACGAACTAGTTAGTTTTGGTTAACTGCAAGACGAACGGTTAGTTTTGGTTAAGAAGAGACTTCTATACCAGCAAGTGTGATTGTAAGAGGTTCGTGAGGCAGTTTGGATACACTCGCTGTCATTATGACCCAGAGAAAGTGATGGTGGCGTGGACTGAATGGATACTGATCGTAGAAGGAATAGAGGGTTAATTGGGTGGGGGCAATCCATAGTATTATATTTCAGTCGCATTTCTTGGATCCTGTCGTGTACAGTATATGCTTGCGTCCTTACTTTACTCCCAACCGTCACTATTTTAAGAAGGCCAAAGGGTATGGTGTCAAATGATAGATATGTTTAGGAAACACAGTGAAGTGTAAGAAATTTATCTATCTATCTATCTATTGCCAGACGCCTCAATCCCGTTTGGGGTACCCACAAACAAATCGCCTCCAAGTCGCCCTGTCCCCTGCCATTTCATTCCCCTGCTCCCAACTCACACACCCCTCTCTCATATACCTCTCCACCCCATCCCTCCATCTCATCCTCGGCTTCCCCCTCCCTCTTCCCCCCTCCACCTCACTCACATACACTCTCTTCGTCAGTCTTTCACCCTCCATCCTCTCCACATGGCCAAACCACCTCAGTGTGTTCCTCATAACGCTTCCTGTCACATCCACATCTACACCACAACGCTCCTTTATATCCTCATTCGTCAGCCTGTCTCTCCATGTGACTCCACAGGCTCCTCTTAAATAACTCATTTCCACTGCTCTCACTCTTGACTTGTGTCCTTCCATCAACGTCCAAGCTTCACTTCCATACGTTAGAGTTGGTTTCACAGTACTGTCATGTAGTAACTTTTTCACTTCCATGCTCACTTCCCTGTTTCTTATCACTGCTTTCAAAGAACCAGCAACCTTTCTTCCCTGCTGTACCCTTTCAAGCACTTCACCCTCCAAACCTCCATCCTTACTCATCACACTACCCACGTACTTAAACGTACTCACATTTTCCAATTCCTCACCATCCAACCTCGCTGTACATTCACTGACTTCACCTTTCTCAAAGACCATCACTTTACTCTTCCCTACATTCATCTTTAGATTCCGTTTCGTACACACTCTCCCAAACTCATCCACCAAGCCTTGCAGCTCCCCTTCGTCTTCACTCAACAACACAGTATCATCTGAAAACAACAAAAGCGCATATTCAGTATCACGTTCATGCCTGAAAAGTGAGTGTCAACATACAATAAGTAAAGCGGAGCGGGTACAGAATGCTTCCGAGCTCTTTTCAATGAGAACTTTTACACAGCGCAACCTGATATATTTGTCTTCATGGAGGTACTTCAGAAACTGCAGAATGCAGCTTATATCAAGGTCAGGAACGCCAGTCAACCAGCAGAAATTCGTCAAGTTGAAAGAGGCAAGACAAAATGTGCCCTTTGGCAGTGCAGCAGGATACTTCAGTGGAGATAATCAGGCGTAGATGTGTTCTTTTGGTTACCGTTTCATGGCAGGGTTAAAATAAAATATAACTTACGTGTACGAATATAGTGTTGTCCTGTGTACACTGTTTTAAAAGAAATATTCACAAATCCACTCATCAAATGCTGAAGCTTCCATTTAGTTAGACATGCTGAAAGGACACATGATATAAGGACAACAGTGATATAAGTCAGTGGCTGAATCTATCATTTGATCTCCATTTCATTCACCATACAGGTGTCAAAAATTGCTTTATTGGTGCTTTTATGACGGAGGCCATACAACATGATAGACGTATGCACTTTACAGACTATCTTGATAATTAAGTACTGTCCTCAAATAGCCATCAAATACTAGTCTGCTTCAACATTCTATTTCCACTTCCCAATGGTCAGCGAGGGAAAAAGTGGTAAATATCTGATTAACGGAAGAAGTATTTGTGTAATAAACACGTTATGATAAAAAAAAAAAAAATAAGGCCCTCTTTTGATATAAAGAGACCGACAATTTCGTGCAAAAAACACGATTATCTATATTATAAAGATCCGATTTCTCTTTATTTCTTGGTTTGTTGCCGTAACGCAGCAAAAACGGCTCATGTAGAGCAAATTTTGTTAGAGCAAAGTACCATTAAAATGCTCTAACATCAAGAATAAAAAAAATTTCGAGGCCAATCGGGCCACCGATTCCCAAGATATGACTTTTTTTTTTTTTTTTTTAAAGTGCTGAGGGGATGGATTCACCCTTGGTCCGACGCTGAAATTACCAGCATGACAAGAGAGAAGAGTGACGTGTTTCTTATGATATCACTGTCTCGCCTCTCCTTCCTCCCTCCTCATACTCATAAAATTGTTTAGTATAATGGTACTGTATCATCTATATATTTTAAAGATCCGATTTATGTATGTTTGTTGGTTTGTTGCTTGACATTGAGCAGAGGCCGCCGAAGGCGGTCTTTAAGTGAGTGATGTACGGTTCCGCTATTCCGAAAAACGCAGTAAAAGATCTCTCTCTCTCTCTCTCTCTCTCTCTCTCTCTCTCTCTCTCTCTCTCTCTTGGATAAATAAATTAAAATAATGAAAAGAAATCCCATAACGACCAAGTAAAGAATTGAAGGAGGAGTAATACGGAAGCGTAAAAAAGAGAAGGAAGAGTTAGGGGAGTGGGTGTAGAATTTACGATGAAGGAGGACGTTACAGAGAGAACGAGATGGAACCTGGAAAAGTGATAGAGAACTTATGTTTAATTATGAGGGTAGTGAAGATAGGGTCCAAAGGTGGAGAGAGAGAGAGAGAGAGAGAGAGAGTCTGCTAAGAAGAGTAAGACCGATGAATATACGTTAATTGTATGTCGAGCATATGGAGGGATACTGTGCTTTTAGTTGCGATCCACTCCCTTCACCCATACACCACGTCTTGTAGATGCCATACACCAGTAACTGAGGTAACTTATGGTTTGCAGCATTCCACACACATTAATCCCGTGGTAAAAACCAAGCCTATCACTCACCTCATTCTCACACCTGTCCCCTTACAACGCACCGTAATTTATGAAAGTTTTATCTCCGCAGTCAGACCATCTTGTTGTCTGATGAGAAGTATATGAACGGTAGCAGACAGTAATGGCAAAGTACAGACAGTAATGGCAAAGTTTGTAAATTTTCAGGTATATAGATCCCTGCGTTACTCTCTCATCTTAATGCCGACAGTTTCATTCTACCTCTCTCATATTAATATAGGCTCCTTATCATTTCATTTACCCCTCTTTCGTTTCGTCGTACCAAGGGAACTCATTTTCCCTCACGAGCACGTCCAATTCATAGAAACCCTCTGATTCTTCCTTCCGCCTTGCCAACTGTATTTCTCTTCCTGATTCACGAACTTTTCCTCCATAATTTTTACTTCATTTGTTCTTCTGTTTTACCAATCCCGTTCACCCACACCCTGCTTCCCTTCTCTTCCTTCACTTTCCTTACTTTTCCTTCCCTTCAGAGAAATTACCAATATGCCGGGAATCGAACCCAGGATTCTCAGGTGAAAGCCAGGCAGCAGACCACTACACCACAACCATATAGATGATAACTCACGTTGTCACAATCTTGTAACCAACGTCCCTCCGCCCCCCACTGTGGGCCTGAAGAGGGTGAGTTAACCCCCTGGCACTCGGGCAAGTAGATGCTTTTAATCTATCCTAAGCACTTACGGCAAGTCAGAATGAAGAGAGAACCTGTATTTTTACTCAGGAAAAATCATCAGAGAAATTACCAATATGCCGGGAATCGAACCCGGGATTCTCAGGTGAGAGAGCCAGGCAGCATAACATTACACCACGACCAGGTAAAAGTTAATTTACGTTGTCACAATCTTGTAACCAACGTCCGAGTGCCAAGGGGTTAACTCACCCTCTTCAGGCCCACAGTGGGGGGCGGAGGGACGTTGGTTACAAGATTGTGACAACGTGAGTTAACTTTTACCTGGTCATGGAGTAGTGGTATGCTGCCTGGCTCTCACCTGAGCGTCCCGGGTTCGATTCACGGCATATTGGTAATTTCTCTGATGATTTTTCCTGTGTAAAAATACATGTTCTCTCTTCTTTCCTTCCCTTCCTTCCCTTTCCTTCCCTTCTCTTCCCTTTCCTTCCCTTCCCTTCCGTCTACCTTCATTTACCACAAGACGAGGCTCAACACGCTCTCGGAAATTAGATTATCCCGGAGTTTCTACCCAAGATCCAGCTGGGCATACTGATAACTGGCTCTCCTGTCCTTCTCCTCCTCCTCCTCTTCCAGCCTCTTTTCTATTATTGATATTTGCAGACGATTATCTTAAGCTTAGGAGAGACATTATAAACTGAAACACACACACACACACACACACACACACATTTTATATATATATATATATATATATATATATATATATATATATATATACAGTGGTAGAGTGTGAGTCTCGTACTGGGGTGAGCCAGGGTTCGCGCCCCGCCAGGGTAATAAACTTTGGGAGTGTTCACCCGGCCACGTACTGCATTGGCGGACACAAGGGGTGCTGTGGTTGAACCAGTGTCGCTTACTATAAAGTATGCTTGCACCCAGTCGGCTTGCGCGGGCCGATTATACTCGGTTCACAGACTACACACACATCCAAAGCCACTCCAACATTTCAAATGAACTTACAAGCACTTCTCACCCTACATACACTCTCTACCAGACAGCCTAAGCCACTTGGTAAAGATACATTGGCTGAATCGTCCACACTTCGGTCGGGATAGGCCGGTCCTGCAGTGGACACTCAAACGGCTGATGATATATATATATATATATATATATATATATATATATATATAGAGATATATATATATATATATATATAGATAAAAGATAACCCCTTTGTGAACTGCTTCACGAACTGAAAGGCCTTTTAAGCTGAATAATATCAATTGGTAATAGCAAGAATACCCCTCCCACTCCGGAAAAAAAAAAAAAATCAATAGAGTTTTAATCTCATGCATGAAATAATTTGTGCACCAAGTTAGACAAACTGGGAAAGAGGATTTACTGTTTTTTTTTTTTTTTCTTTCTGCTTTGCTGTTAAAAAATGATGGTTGATGAAAATGTGTCACTAGATTCACATAATTTCAGCTCTATCCGTGGCTAGGCATATAGCAAGTCTGAAACAGTTGAGGGGGATTATACTCCTCAACTGATTATACAGGAATAAAATACTGAAAATCCTCTTACTAATATGAAAAGTGCCATATTACTGTAGAATGAGAGGACTGTAACTTTTTTTTTCTATCTACTTGTATACTTGGGGCAAAAGTAATACAAGGAGTTTGAAAAGTATTTTCGAGAACAGACGACCAAAACTTCTACTAACAGCTACACATTGGCAGTTTAAGAACTGGAACAGCACTCTCTAGGAAGCATACCTTCGCCTCAGTAAGCCATTCAGCTTAGAAGGAAGAGAGTTCCTCCTCTTAACCCCCTTCCTGATAATGGAAAAGTCTTTACAAGTCTCCATTTACTCCTTTCTTAGAACTGATAACTTGTATTTTATTTTTGCTACCTGCAGGGGATTTTTCAATCACAATTTGTTTGTATTTAATCATATGGCGATTTGACTCAAATCACAAAAGATTTCTTGTACTGGAGGGGTTAGTACAGTGCCTTATTATGATCTTCAGTTTGTTGACATTCTTTTACTTTCTATGGCCTGACGATTTACTGAAGGAAATGAGAACAGCACTGACTCTCAAGCCTTAATCATTACCATTTTTTAGCGTTCAGGAAAAAATAAAAAATAAATGAAACATGAAAACAATTTCACAGACGATTTTTTTTGAAGGAGGGATTACTTGGAATCCCCGAATGCATATACAACCTACTACAACTTCTCTTATATTCTTTTTCTTTCATCAAAGTTCACTGTAAGAAATTTTAATATATGATTACCACAATAGCCCCGTGGCAGAATGAGATTTCTTGGTAGAACCTTGTTTTGGGATATACTCGTTAACATATGTTTTATTGCTTTTTCAGGGTAGATAACACTGTACTAGTAACAACAGGGTGCAGAGGTTGCACCCTTGGGGATTTTTTTTTTTTTTTTTTTTTTGAAAATCCGTTATGGCCGCAAGGGTATTTCAGAAAAAGTTATAATCAGCTATCACTCTTTTTCCAGTTGCCATTGAGACTTGATTTGTCAATATTTATGTTTTTGTGGTCAATGAATACAAAATGTATGTAAAATTGCGGTACAGTGTAGCATTCTACAGATCTAGAGAATTTATAAGCATATTTAATCACACAATTTCTTCCATCAGTCCCTAAATGCACATATCTTTTTATTTATTTCTGATGACGCAGGATGGACAACCATGAGTGTTATTTGAAGGATTTCATAAATTGCAGCAGCAGAGGGGGTGGCGGATATGTTGGCTTAAACCGACTGAGAATAGCTAGCATCCATAGAGGTGACAGTTTGCATGAACAATTATCACAGGACCCGGATTCAAAATATCGGTGCCACATTTTGATAATACATCAAAATATTATGTCAGGTGCCAAGGTCCTCCAAAGAGTTATAATAATATAATGAAGCGCCACCATCAAAACGTAGTCATCGATCTGAACAAGACATTTTCATTTTCAAGGAACAATGTTTTCTATGTGGTAAAAGGTGTGAAGAGTTGGATCCTCGACACCCTGATCGATGGCGGGCAGTCAGTTATTGCCGCATTGCAGACCCGAGGAAAGACACAAAAAACCTTCAAAGATGTCATCCTTGACACATGTGACCGGAGGAATGATGAATGGGGTAACCAAGTGAGGCTGGAAGTTCAGGGAGCCGTTAGTGACTTGCATGAAGCGGATGCTATGTATTACAGAGATTGTTTGCTAATATTTAAAAGTAACCTAGGAAACTTTCCACGTGAAAGCGACACTCATGACGATGATGCCTTTATTAAGGCGTCTGAGTGTATGCTGGCAGACAAGTCTCATGTGTAGAATGCTGTCGAGCCGGAGGAATTATACAAATCCTATGGTGGGGAATCTTTGTCTCGTCGACTATTAATTATCAGAGAACCTAGCACCATATCTAGTTCTCGCAGGTGTTGGTGTTGCGAATATCTTGGTCTTCAAGACTGAAGCAACAGAACACATGAAGTTAGTGATGAACACTGAATATGATATTAATACAGTCAGAGAGAGTGGCCAAAGCATTTACAAGGGAATCGAAAGAACTCAAAAGGGACAAAACTTCCTATAACACACAAACACCTCTAGGTGATGCCCTGGCTACTAGTAGTCAAACATTTTTTTAATTTGTTGTCGCACATATCAACAAAGCTTGATGCAAAATCTAAGAGCAACTACAGCAGGCAACAAAGTAACGTGTGCTGATACTAACAGGCCCACACAACTGCAAATTGCTCTTGGGGTTGTCATCCATTACAAAACAAATATTGAACTCCTACCTGACTTTGGCATTACCTCATATAATGAGGTCCTACGGTTCAAGAGCTCTGCAGACCATGCGGCAACCAAGAAGAGGGAGAAACTGGGTATCTCTAGCTGCAGTGCTGGTCTCATTCAAGTGATAGCTGATAACTTTGATGCCAACATTTCTTAACCAAATGACATCAAGGCAATGCATGCCTTAGTGATGCTTCTTACACAGCCACAACAACCTGGTGATTCACTCAATACACCAGAAGCAAACACAATTAAACGCCTCAAAAAGACTGAAATTCTGAAAATGTGTTACCAGATGTACCAGTTCATCAGCATGAAAGTCCAGAGAAGCCTGAGACACCCAATCATGCTGCAACACTGTCTCCATTCGCTCTTAGAACTCTAGCAAGGCAAAGGATTTTTACCGAAAGAGCAAGAGAAACTGACTCTGAGTTCGTGGCTGATGCAATCTCTGTTCCTAATACACCTGAGTTTGGAGGTTACAATACAGCCTGTGCTAGAGTGCAGGGTCAGGCAACCAAAGCCAGCAACAAGGCTGTATACCAACCTTTGATCGACGTGACACCTGCTGACCCCAACTACTGTAATATGATGACAGCTATGGTAAAGTTAAAACGACTCACAAATGCCTCAGATGTACCACTGAACATTTCTACAAACACAAAGATCATGTGCTCGTGTGCTGTACACAATGTAGCTTCCCCACAGATACTAAATGATTCGTTGCATGTTTGTAGTTTTTTAATAAACTAATATCTCTGTCTGTAGGCCTATATACTGGTGTGGATCAATAACTTAAATATGTGCATTTGACTAAATATTGATGTACTCTGTGAGATATCAATGACAAACATTTTGCATAAATGATTATGATATAGGATTTCACCATATGCTGGATTATAATATTAGATTTGATTTTCCATAATTTAAAGCCTGTTATCGTAATCCTTGACCACAAACACATAAACATTGACACAAAAATCAAGTGTCTATGATAATTAGATGCAAAAGTACAGCTCTTAACTGATATTCCTTGTACGGGCTGGCGGCCATTTTGACTTTCAACATTAAAAAAAAAAATCCCCAAGGGTGCAACCTCTGCACCCCCTCACAAACAACACTAAAACATCTGTTATTAGTGCATTTCCACCAGACTACAATCAGTACCGCAGGATTACCCGACTTCTCTGAAAATGTTCTCATTATATCCGTCCATCATCGGCCTCCATGCCACACTTAGACACCGCTGCCTGTAAGGGTCGTTCCATTACACCAGCGCTCGTGATGGCGAGAGAGAGGTCTTGTTATGAAGGACGTACGTGTGTGTGTGTGTGTGTGTGTGTGTGTGTGTGTGTGTGTGTGTGTGTTATTGTTGTCATTGTTGTTGTTGTTTTTGTTGTACTACTCCAGTCTGTCTGGTGGAGCAGACCTAACAACCGTAGGCAAGCAACCGCCCCTGAAGAGCCAGCCTCTGCTATGAACCGATGTTACCATGTGCCTCGCCACAGTGAGGTGCTGGAATTTGTGTGGAGGTTTGGTTCCTAGGTGGACGGAACAATTATCTCTCCAACCAACTAACATGGGCACCACAGCAGGCACCACGTCACCCCGCTACTTGGTTATATGGTTACCACCCAGCGCTGTAAACGGAGTTTTGAGTTACAAGGAACCATTTGGCTGGTCACTCAGTGTAAAGCCACCACAAGTAGAAAGATGAGTAGTAAACAGTGACAGAAAGAATGGGAGAAATAAGAGGAGAGGACAGACACGGAAAAACAATGATAGACATGAAGGAACAAGTAGGCTGCGTTATATGAAGTGAGTGGATGATGGTTGCTCCCACCTACCACCTGTGTGTGTGTGTGTGTGTGTGTGTGTGTGTGTGTGTGTGTGTGTGTGTGTGAACAACATAAACAGCTTTGGTACGATTTCAGCCAAACTCAGTGGAACAGTTTAGTGGTTTCTGGCAGATTTTGTTGTTCTCTACCCTAAGTTAAAAGATAATGTCGCACGGCAAGCTCGGCAATTTTTATTCGATATAAATCAAACTTGGTTAAAAGGGTTGAGGGAAAGGCAAGGATGAAGTGATTCAGCTTTAAGATACGGTGACCAGAATCGCGCTTTTAGGCGGGACAGTCCCGCTTTTTGACGTCCGACCCGCTTTTTCAATTGTGACTAGAATGTCCCGCTTTTTGAGCAAATCATCTTAATTGTCCCGCTTTTAAAAACTTACTATTGCTTAGATATAACATGACCTTCTTTCATGAAATTAGGATGAAATAGAAAAATTCTGTATAATCCTAACCAAATGAAATACCGAATTATTAATATAAAATCTGTAATGCTCACTAGCTGGTAACTTTGGTGGACCCATTCACTGTACCGTACGGTATGTTCGGAGTTTGTAGGAGACGTTAGTGTTTGATTAGCAGCCTGAGTTTGAGGTGTAGCGCAGCAGCGGTCGCTGTCATATTAGTCAATATCTATCTGTCTATCTATCTATCTATCTATCTATCTATATCAGTATCTATATCTATCTATCTGTCTATCCATCTCTCTGTATCTATATCTATCTATCTATCTATTTCTTTATCTATATATAGACACACACACACACACACACACGCACGAGCCCGCGCGTCCCGCTTTTAGCTCCAATAAAGCTTGTCACCTTACTTTAAGAGCAACTTTACGAGGTACAAATATATCCCATCCACTTTTCTCTCTTTGTTTTATGGTCTTCATGAGGCAACTATTTCCTCCTACTTGTTGCAAAAT